>NW_028167175.1:2317121-2505014 GCF_964263955.1 Coregonus lavaretus | reverse complement strand
GCTGAGAAATACTATCACCATAATCAGGAACAGGTAGAAAGGTTGATAAATACTATCACCATAATCAGGAACAGGTAGAAAGGCTGATAGATACTATCACCATAATCAGGAACAGGTAGAAAGGCTGATAAATTCTATCACCATAATCAGGAACAGGTAGAAAGGCTGATAAATACTACCACCATAATCAGGAACAGGTAGAAAGGTTGATAAATACTATCACCATAATCAGGAACAGGTAGAAAGGCTGATAAATACTATCAGCATAATCAGGAACAGGTAGAAAGGTTGATAAATACTATCACCATAATCAGGAACAGGTAGAAAGGCTGATAAATACTATGACCATAATCAGGAACAGGTAGAAAGGCTGATAAATACTATCACCATAATCAGGAACAGGTAGAAAGGTTGATAAATACTATCACCATAATCAGGAACAGGTAGAAAGGCTGATAAATACTATCAGCATAATCAGGAACAGGTAGAAAGGTTGATAAATACTATCACCATAATCAGGAACAGGTAGAAAGGCTGATAAATACTATCACCATAATCAGGAACAGGTAGAAAGGCTGATAAATACTATCACCATAATCAGGAACAGGTAGAAAGGCTGATAAATACTATCACCATAATCAGGAACAGGTAGAAAGGCTGTTAAATACTATCACCATAATCAGGAACAGGTAGAAAGGTTGATAAATACTATCAGCATAATCAGGAACAGGTAAAAAGGTTGATAAATACTATCACCATAATCAGGAACAGGTAGAAAGGTTGATAAATACTATCACCATAATCAGGAACAGGTAGAAAGGCTGATAAATACTATCACCATAATCAGGAACAGGTAGAAAGGTTGATAAATACTATCACCATAATCAGGAACAGGTAGAAAGGTTGATAAATACTATCACCATAATCAGGAACAGGTAGAAAGGCTGATAAATACTATCACCATAATCAGGAACAGGTAGAAAGGCTGATAAATACTATCACCATAATCAGGAACAGGTAGAAAGGCTGATAAATACTATCACCATAATCAGGAACAGGTAGAAAGGTTGATAAATACTATCAGCATAATCAGGAACAGGTAGAAAGGTTGATAAATACTATCACCATAATCAGGAACAGGTAGAAAGGCTGATAAATACTATCACCATAATCAGGAACAGGTAGAAAGGTTGATAAATACTATCACCATAATCAGGAACAGGTAGAAAGGCTGATAAATACTATCACCATAATCAGGAACAGGTAGAAAGGCTGATAAATACTATCACCATAATCAGGAACAGGTAGAAAGGCTGATAAATACTATCACCATAATCAGGAACAGGTAGAAAGGTTGATAAATACTATCACCATAATCAGGAACAGGTAGAAAGGCTGATAAATACTATCAGCATAATCAGGAACAGGTAGAAAGGTTGATAAATACTATCAGCATAATCAGGAACAGGTAGAAAGGTTGATAAATACTATCACCATAATCAGGAACAGGTAGAAAGGCTGATAAATACTATCACCATAATCAGGAACAGGTAGAAAGGTTGATAAATACTATCACCATAATCAGGAACAGGTAGAAAGGCTGATAAATACTATCACCATAATCAGGAACAGGTAGAAAGGCTGATAAATACTATCACCATAATCAGGAACAGGTAGAAAGGCTGATAAATACTATCACCATAATCAGGAACAGGTAGAAAGGTTGATAAATACTATCACCATAATCAGGAACAGGTAGAAAGGCTGATAAATACTATCAGCATAATCAGGAACAGGTAGAAAGGTTGATAAATACTATCACCATAATCAGGAACAGGTAGAAAGGCTGATAAATACTATCACCATAATCAGGAACAGGTAGAAAGGCTGATAAATACTATCACCATAATCAGGAACAGGTAGAAAGGTTGATAAATACTATCACCATAATCAGGAACAGGTAGAAAGGCTGATAAATACTATCACCATAATCAGGAACAGGTAGAAAGGCTGATAAATACTATCACCATAATCAGGAACAGGTAGAAAGGCTGATAAATACTATCACCATAATCAGGAACAGGTAGAAAGGTTGATAAATACTATCAGCATAATCAGGAACAGGTAGAAAGGTTGATAAATACTATCACCATAATCAGGAACAGGTAGAAAGGTTGATAAATACTATCACCATAATCAGGAACAGGTAGAAAGGCTGATAAATACTATCACCATAATCAGGAACAGGTAGAAAGGCTGATAAATACTATCACCATAATCAGGAACAGGTAGAAAGTCTGATAAATACTATCACCATAATCAGGAACAGGTAAAAAGGTTGATAAATACTATCACCATAATCAGGAACAGGTAGAAAGGTTGATAAATACTATCACCATAATCAGGAACAGGTAGAAAGGCTGATAAATACTATCACCATAATCAGGAACAGGTAGAAAGGCTGATAAATACTATCACCATAATCAGGAACAGGTAGAAAGGCTGATAAATACTATCACCATAATCAGGAACAGGTAGAAAGGTTGATAAATACTATCACCATAATCAGGAACAGGTAGAAAGGCTGATAAATACTATCACCATAATCAGGAACAGGTAGAAAGGCTGATAAATACTATCACCATAATCAGGAACAGGTAGAAAGGCTGATAAATACTATCACCATAATCAGGAACAGGTAGAAAGGTTGATAAATACTATCACCATAATCAGGAACAGGTAGAAAGGCTGATAAATACTATCAGCATAATCAGGAACAGGTAGAAAGGTTGATAAATACTATCACCATAATCAGGAACAGGTAGAAAGGCTGATAAATACTATCACCATAATCAGGAACAGGTAGAAAGGCTGATAAATACTATCACCATAATCAGGAACAGGTAGAAAGGTTGATAAATACTATCACCATAATCAGGAACAGGTAGAAAGGCTGATAAATACTATCAGCATAATCAGGAACAGGTAGAAAGGTTGATAAATACTATCACCATAATCAGGAACAGGTAGAAAGGCTGATAAATACTATCACCATAATCAGGAACAGGTAGAAAGGCTGATAAATACTATCACCATAATCAGGAACAGGTAGAAAGGCTGTTAAATACTATCACCATAATCAGGAACAGGTAGAAAGGTTGATAAATACTATCAGCATAATCAGGAACAGGTAGAAAGGTTGATAAATACTATCACCATAATCAGGAACAGGTAGAAAGGTTGATAAATACGATCACCATAATCAGGAACAGGTAGAAAGGCTGATAAATACTATCACCATAATCAGGAACAGGTAGAAAGGTTGATAAATACTATCACCATAATCAGGAACAGGTAGAAAGGTTGATAAATACTATCACCATAATCAGGAACAGGTAGAAAGGCTGATAAATACTATCACCATAATCAGGAACAGGTAGAAAGGCTGATAAATACTATCACCATAATCAGGAACAGGTAGAAAGGCTGATAAATACTATCACCATAATCAGGAACAGGTAGAAAGGTTGATAAATACTATCAGCATAATCAGGAACAGGTAGAAAGGTTGATAAATACTATCACCATAATCAGGAACAGGTAGAAAGGCTGATAAATACTATCACCATAATCAGGAACAGGTAGAAAGGTTGATAAATACTATCACCATAATCAGGAACAGGTAGAAAGGCTGATAAATACTATCACCATAATCAGGAACAGGTAGAAAGGCTGATAAATACTATCACCATAATCAGGAACAGGTAGAAAGGCTGATAAATACTATCACCATAATCAGGAACAGGTAGAAAGGTTGATAAATACTATCACCATAATCAGGAACAGGTAGAAAGGCTGATAAATACTATCAGCATAATCAGGAACAGGTAGAAAGGTTGATAAATACTATCACCATAATCAGGAACAGGTAGAAAGGCTGATAAATACTATCACCATAATCAGGAACAGGTAGAAAGGCTGATAAATACTATCACCATAATCAGGAACAGGTAGAAAGGTTGATAAATACTATCACCATAATCAGGAACAGGTAGAAAGGCTGATAAATACTATCAGCATAATCAGGAACAGGTAGAAAGGTTGATAAATACTATCACCATAATCAGGAACAGGTAGAAAGGCTGATAAATACTATCACCATAATCAGGAACAGGTAGAAAGGCTGATAAATACTATCACCATAATCAGGAACAGGTAGAAAGGCTGATAAATACTATCACCATAATCAGGAACAGGTAGAAAGGCTGATAAATACTATCACCATAATCAGGAACAGGTAGAAAGGTTGATAAATACTATCAGCATAATCAGGAACAGGTAGAAAGGTTGATAAATACTATCACCATAATCAGGAACAGGTAGAAAGGTTGATAAATACTATCACCAT
The DNA here is from genome assembly GCF_964263955.1 of Coregonus lavaretus. Lineage (NCBI taxonomy): Eukaryota > Metazoa > Chordata > Actinopteri > Salmoniformes > Salmonidae > Coregonus > Coregonus lavaretus. Next base: position 2,500,606 of record NW_028167175.1, on the reverse strand, counting down.
AATCAGGAACAGGTAGAAAGGCTGATAAATACTATCACCATAATCAGGAACAGGTAGAAAGGTTGATAAATACTATCACCATAATCAGGAACAGGTAGAAAGGTTGATAAATACTATCACCATAATCAGGAACAGGTAGAAAGGCTGATAAATACTATCACCATAATCAGGAACAGGTAGAAAGGCTGATAAATACTATCACCATAATCAGGAACAGGTAGAAAGGCTGATAAATACTATCACCATAATCAGGAACAGGTAGAAAGGCTGACTGCACAATCTGCTTCCTGTTGACTAGAGAGAGACAAGATCTGTTTCTGTAAAAAACAAAAAAAAGCACACTTTAAAACGTAGTTTCTTAACAAGCTCATTCGTATGTGTTTTAAATGATGAATCATTTTCAAATAAAAAATAACAAGGTATTTGTGTGCAGGGACTCGTTTAATTATAAAACCATCTGATGTGTGAAGATGTAATCCATCTGAAATAATCTTACAAGAACTTGAAAACAACATGTATTTAGTTTTGACAATATTATGCACGAGTTTTTAAATCAGTAAGGGCTTCCTTTACAGCTGCAGATTAGACTTGACACAGCCAGGTCAGCAGTCTGAACAATTGTGTACATAATAGCAAATTTCGCATATAGAAGAAATGTACAATTTTTAACAGATAGCATTTATATAAATGGTGAAAAGAACTGGTCCTAGTATCGACCCTTTATGTACCTCAAGAAATTCGGACTTAACCCCATCAATTACGATGGCTTGAGTTCTGTCGCTAAGATAATCATGAAACCATAAGCAGGCGTCAAAGCTCAGGTCAATCGAGGACAACTTGTTCAATAAAATAGCATGATCAACAGTATCAAACTCTTTTGAAAAGGTCCACAAACAAGGCGGCACAATTCAGTTTAGTGTCTAAAGCGTTGACAATATCATTAACAACTAATGTGGTTGCTGTGATAGGTGCTGTGCCCTGGCCTAAACCCTGATTGATTTATATTTAAAGTACTATGCTCAGATAAAAAGTGTGAAGTTGCTTGTTTTGATTTGAGAATCTTAGCATGAAAGCCTGGAGATGATACGATAATTATCAAGATAACTACTATTCCTGCCCTTATGGACTGGCAGCACATAAGCTGTTTTACATACTTTTGGAATATTTCCTGTTAACAATGTTAAATTGAAGATATGGGTTACTGAGCCAGCAATGCGGGGGGCAGCACACTTGAGCAGACCCGGCTCCAATTGGTCAGCCCCTGTGGATATCTAGGTATCTATAGAAAGTAAGGCATCAAGGACTTATTTTTCTGTGATTTACTGATATGCAAAATCTTGACTACCGTTTTCAATCTGCAAAATTCCTGAATCAGCATTCATGTCACGCCCTGGCTCTGGGGACACTGTTATGTTGAGCCAGGGTGTGTAATTCTATGTTTGTATTTCTATGTTGGCCTGAGTGACTCCCAATCAGAGGCAACGAGTGTCAGCTGGTTGTCTCTGATTGGGAGCCATATTTAACTGTCTGTCTTTCACTTTGTGTTTGTGGTTTCTTGTTCCGTGTTGGTTGGTGTATGTAACCAGGGACGTCACGGTTTCGTTTTGTTGTTTTGATCGTGTGATCATTTATTAAATAAAGAAGATGTTTGCCTTCAACGCTGCGCCTTGGTCCTCCTCCTTAGACGAGCGTGACAGAAGAAACCACCAAAACTGGACCAAGCAGCGTGTCCAGGAGCCATCGCCTGGGGAATCGCTTGCAGATCTCCGTGGCAACCTTCGACTGGGTCCAGCCTTGTAAAGAGCAGAGTGGATGGACTTGGGAACAGTGGAGGAAGAGTTTCGACTGGGTCAAGTCTAATGAAGAGCAGAATGGCTGGAATTGGGGGCAGAAGAGCTAGAGTTGGGTGAGAACGATAGAGGCCTGGCCCACGGGGAGGAGAGACCCCCAGAAATTTTTTAGGGGGGGGCTCACGACGTCGGGGCAGCAGGAGGCCGCGGTAGAGCGGTCCAGCGGGTTGGCAGAGGAGGCCGCCAGGTTACGGGGGCCACTGGTAGAAGAGGGGATGGAAGGTGTAGAGGCACGGCGAGAGGTACTGGGGTGTGTTACCAGTCCGGTCCGGCCCGTTCCAGATCCCGATGTAGGGCCAGTGGTGTGTGTCCCCAGTACGGTCCGGTCTGTTCCTGCTCCCCGCACCAAGTCAGTGGTGCGCTTCGTCAGCCCGGCTCGGCCCGTTCCTGCTCCCCGCATCAAGTCAGTGGTGCGCTTCGTCAGCCCGGCTCGGCCCGTTCCTGCTCCCCGCACCAAGTCAGTGGTGCGCTTCGTCAGCCCGGCTCGGCCCATTCCTGCTCCCCGCACCAAGTCTGTGGTGCGTTTCGTCAGCCCTGTCCGGCCCGTTCCTGCTCTCCGCACCAAGTCTGTGGTGCGTTTCGTCAGCCCGGCTCGGCCCATTCCTGCTCCCCGCACCAAGTCTGTGGTGCGTTTCGTCAGCCCTGTCCGGCCCGTTCCTGCTCTCCGCACCAAGTCTGTGGTGCGCGTCGCCAGCCCAGTCCGACCCATTCCTGCTCCCCGCACCAAGTCTGTGGTGCGTTTCGTCAGCCCGGCTCTGCCCGTTCCTGCTCCCCGCACCAAGTCTACAGTGCGTGTCGCCAGCTCGGCCCGGCCTGCTCCCCGCACCAAGTCAGTGGTGCGTTTCGTCTGCCCTGTCCGGCCCGCTCCTGCTCCCCACACCAAGCCAGTGGTGTGCGTCGTCAGTCCAGCACGGCCCGTGCCTGTTCCCCACACCAAGCCAGTGGTGTGCGTCGTCGGTCCGGCACGGCCCGTGCCTGTTCCACTGGTGCCTGGTCCGGCACCGGTCAGATGCGTTACGCCGGAGCTAGAGCAATCCGCTCCATCAGTGTGCAGTCCAGCTCCGGCCAGCGGGGCCAGACCGGACCAGGGGTACTTTGGGGGGTTGGAGAGGGAGTGGGGATCAGGCCCGGAGCCGGATCCGCCGCCAAGGCGGAGTGCCCACCCGGTCCCTCCCCTGTGGTATTTAGTTGGCGCGGTCGGAGTCCGCGCCTTTAGGGGGGGGTACTGTCACGCCCTGGCTCTGGGGACACTGTTATGTTGAGCCAGGGTGTGTAATTCTATGTTTGTATTTCTATGTTGGCCTGAGTGACTCCCAATCAGAGGCAACGAGTGTCAGCTGGTTGTCTCTGATTGGGAGCCATATTTAACTGTCTGTCTTTCACTTTGTGTTTGTGGTTTCTTGTTCCGTGTTGGTTGGTGTATGTAACCAGGGACGTCACGGTTTCGTTTTGTTTTGATCGTGTGATCATTTATTAAATAAAGAAGATGTTTGCCTTCAACGCTGCGCCTTGGTCCTCCTCCTTAGACGAGCGTGACAGTTCAGCCCACTCTCAGAGATACAAGGGTTAGATGCTCTTTCAAAAAAGATAGCCAGCTGAAATAAAAAGACGATTAAATGCATCAATGATAGCATTTTTGTCCGTAATGGGGCCAGAGTCTGAATGAATTAGTTGGGTCAGAGAGGAGGAAGTGCAACCCTTTAGAGATTTGACAGTTTTCCAGAATTTTGCCGGGTTCCCATTACAATCAGAAAGAGTATTTACAAAATAATCAGATTTAGCTTTCTTGGTCAGTCTTACACATTGAGTCCTCAGTTGTCTAAAAGATTACCAATCCGGGCCTAAGCCTGTGTTCCTGGCCTTGACCAAGGCAACAATTCTCTTATGAATGACTTCAGATGAATCAGTTTTGAAGGGGCAATGATTATCTACAATAGTATTGAAGATATTTGGAAAAAAGCTTAAAGACAAATCAGGTTCAGGGATAGCTGAGATACAGTCAAGGTCACTCAATTATAGATCATGTAAAAAAAAGCTTGTTCACTAACGTTTTTTAAGTGCCTCTTAGTGATTACACAAGGCTTAGATGTACACATTTTCACATCTCTGACACAGACAACTGGGCAACGGTCACAAAAATCCTGTGGGAAAACCCCACCAGCAACATATTCATCTGGCGTTATTGTGAAAATAAGATAAATCAGGGTAGATTTCGATGGATCTTTAGGATTTGGCCGTGGTCCTCTGTAGCTCAGCTGGTAGAGCACGGCGCTTGTAACGCCAAGGTAGTGGGTTCGATCCCCGGGACCACCCATATACAAAAATGTATGCACGCATGACTGTAAGTCGCTTTGGATAAAAGTGTCTGCTAAATGGCATATTATTATTATTATTATAAGCTCAGTTATCAGCTGAGACAGGTTTAGCTCAGAGCAAATATCTTTCAGCGTATCTGACACTGGTGACCTCCAGTCAATAAAATCACCCATCATAAATAGTTCAGATTGACCACACTTAGATACCAATTCAGATAAATTGTTAAGAGCACATGAGAGAGCCGAGGGAGGGTGATGAACTCCCATTAGTGTCAGCTGGTTATTATGACCAAGGCCCACGTTAAGAACGAGACAATCAAACTGCTTAGGGACAGAGGTAGCAAGAGATACAGAAACATTTAAATTGTCCTATGTTGATATGGAGTTGTCGTTCCTCACTGTCTTGGCATTACCGTAAGCTTCCAGCAGAGGGTTAGCTGCGTTGATCAGATCCACTGATGGAGACAAACACAAGTTGCTCAGAATCTGGTAAAGTGGTCAAGTCAGTTTTCTCGATTGCTTGAACACTTTTCTTGAAACAGGATTCACTGGTGGAATAAAAGTTTACACAGCCAAGAAAACTGAAATGAGTTTAAAAGCCACAACCTTCCTGCATTTTGCTGGGGTCTACTTCCTACTTGGATCTCAAAGTCCATAAGTGGTTATGGATGGATTAATGGATGGATTGATGGATGGATTGATGGATGGATTGATGGATGGATTAATGGATAGATTGATGGATGGATTGATGGATGCATGGATGGATGGAAGTTAAAATATGCTTTAGAGAGTTATCTACTGTTTTCTAGTCTAGGTTGGAACAGTTTGCTGGTAATATCTGATTTCAGTAACCTTGAATGAAAAATTTTCCTAAATGAAATTCATGATGATGCTATGAATTCAATAATGTACCCAGAATGTTGCTCGAGTATGATAAGCAATATGTTTTTTGGTTACAGACAAGGAGAACCAGTCCGTCCTGATTACGTGAGTTGTGTACTAAAAATCTCACTTGAGAAAGTGTTTCTGCTGCAATATGTTGGGTCACTTGGGTGTGATGAAAATATATTACATTATGAATGGCTTAGGCTATGCGTAATAATAAGTTGATGAGTGGGAATATTTGTTAATGATTTACTTATGTAAGAAACCAGGTCAACAGTGTATTTTTCGATGCTATTTCTTAGTGAAAGCCAATCTGACATTTAAACATGTGACTAAAACTCCTCTTTCTCTGTCATATTAACCAGTGGAGAATCCGGTGCAGGAAAGACTGTCAACACCAAGCGTGTCATCCAGTACTTGCCACCATTGCAGTTTCTGGTGACAAGAAGGAAGTTGACCCCAGCAAAATGCAGGTAGGTTTTACCTTTCTAACACATTTCAGTTTGGTGGGCTGTGTTCAAGCGATTGAGAAAAACTAACTTTACCAGTTTCTGAGCAACTTGTGTTTGTCTCAATCAGGGGTCTCTTGAGGATCAGATCATTGCAGCTAACCCTCTGCTGGAGGCTTACGGTAATGCCAAGACAGTGAGGAACGACAACTCGTCTCGCTTTGTAAGTATGAAGGGCATACTGTGAAAGTTACCTTAGATTGGAAACATTTATTTCAGTAGTTCCCTTTTGTTATATCAATAGATGTCCAACATTCTGTAACAATTAAAGGGTCTATCAAGGTAAAATTATAGATGTATTTAGATGACCTATTTCTAACCCCCATGCTCTACTATAGGGTAAATTCATCAGGATTCACTTCCAAGGTAGCAAACTGGCTAAAGCTGACATTGAGACCTGTGAGTTGATTTTGATTTTTTTTTCAATGCTTTACTAAATTCACACAGATTTTTTTGGGGAGATCATAATTATCTAATTATCTAATTCTCTCTCTCTCTCTCTCTCTCGCTCTCTCTCTTTGTGTCAATCTCTCTCTCTTTCTCTCTCAGACCTGCTAGAGAAGTCCAGAGTGTCCTTCCAGCTTCCCGATGAGAGAGGCTACCACATCTTCTTCCAGATGATGACCAATCATAAACCTGAGATCGTTGGTATGGCAAAGAGTTTCAGAGGACATGTTTCCCACCCCCATCTGTGAAACTTTTAAAAAATGTCCACAGTCCGGACTATTAATAGTATTACAATGAGTACATCCAATGTAACAAGGCATCTAGATATGGATTAGGTCTTTAAGAAAGTAGTGCACTGTGATTAGGTTTGCAAATGGAGGGTATTTTACTGGAAACTTTTCCAAGTTTACCAGTAAACTACCAGCATTTTGGTATCTTTCAAGGATTTTATGTAAGACATCCAGTGGCCCTTTTGGGTGTTTCAGATTATCCCAGGCGTCTGTAATTATCTCTGGCCCTCTGTGTGGCCTTATCACAAGTAAAATATGAAACAATTATTAATATAATATGATTTTAAAATAGAAAATAGAATGACAAATCTGTAAAACATTATCCTAAATATAAACCATGAACTTAGTGAATACCAGCTGTGCCACTAGAGATCCTGGTTCGAATCCAGCCTCTGTCGTAGCCGGCCGTGACCGGGAGACCCATGGCCCAGCGTCGTCCAGGGTAGGGGAGGGAATGGCCGGCAGGGATGTAGCTCAGTTGATAGAGCATGGTGTTTGAAACGCCAGGGTTGTGGGTTCGATTCCCACAGGGGGTATGAAAAATATATATATATATACAAAAAAATTATAAAATAATGTAAGTCGCTCTGGATAAGAGCGTCTGCTAAATGACGTAAATGTAAATGTAAATGTGTTTAATATCAGGGTTTCAGCATGAAATGTAATTATTCAATTTATTTTTACAAAATCTGATTTATTTTACTATGTCAATATGCATTGGTTGTCAATATTTTGGCATCAAACTGGTGGCATTTGGAATAGTTGGAAGAGACGTATATATGAATACATTAAAAAAAAGTTATTAAAGTATAAATTACCAAAGTTACAATAGATTGCGATGGGTTTTCTGCTAATGACCAAAATTACTGAAGATTCCAGTAACTTTGATAAATTACCGATAGTTTTGAAACCCTAATGGTGACGTACTTGAGTCAAGGAGGGAGAGATACTGTAAAGGTAGGACTGCACAATTTAAAATTTTAGTCATTTAGCAGACGCTCTTTTCCAGAGCGACTTACAGTTAGTGAGTGCATACATTTTCATACTGGCCCCCCATGGGAAACGAACCCACAACCCTGGCGTTGCAAGCGCCATGCTCTACCAACTGAGCTACAGGGCACTATGAACATTAATAGTGTGCACAATTCTAAGAGATTTAAATGACAAGACATTCTCCATTGTCCATAGAAATGGCGCTCATCACCACCAACCCCTACGACTTCCCCATGTGCAGCCAGGGTCAGATCACCGTGGCCAGCATCAACGACAAGGAAGAGCTGGATGCCACAGACGTGAGTCAAACAAAGGGCTAACCAAACTCTAGATATGGAATGGGTAGAACCACCATACACAATGAATGCACTGTTCAATTCCAACTTGGTAACAGCTGGGAATTTTCATGTATTTTTTTGTCAGATTCTAAATGCCTTGTTTTAGTTAGGCATGAGCCTCAAGGCATTCTTCATGACTTCACACTTCACCTTGAGGCACATACATGTAAGACATCCACAAGAGAGTGCCACTAAGTGCCCTGTGAAACTGTGTAAAACTCCTTTTGTGCTGTCATCTACTAGTGTTGGCCAAGCGTAATCATGTGGCTCTGTGAAAGCCAGTCAAATATATCCATCCCATTTGTTCTGGTGAGAGCACAGAACTTTAGTGTACTGTAAGTGAGCAAACTACCGTTCAGTTCATCACTGTTGTACTTCCTGTCAAATACCAGGATGCCATTACAATCCTGGGCTTCAATAATGATGAGAAGATTAGCATCTACAAGCTGACAGGAGCTGTATTGCACCATGGCAACTTGAAATTCAAGCAGAAACAGCGTGAGGAGCAGGCCGAGCCAGACGGCACAGAGGGTGAGTCCCACTCATAGATATACAATATGTAAAGCATTAGTCCCATTCCCAGTCCCACTCATAGATATACAATATGTAAAGAATTTGTCCCATTCCCATTCCCACTCATAGATATACAATATGTAAAGCATTAGTCCCATTCCCAGTCCCACTCATAAATATACAATATGTAAAGTATTAGTCCCATTCCCAGTCCCACTCATAGATATACAATATGTAAAGCATTAGTCCCATTCCCAGTCCAATCATAGATATACAATATGTAAAGCATTAGTCCCATTCCCAGTCCCACTCATAGATATACAATATGTAAAGCATTAGTCCCATTCCCAGTCCCAATCATAGATATACAATATGTAAGACAGACAGCGCCTCATCAAAGACCGGCAGGAGATCATTTATGGAGACCGAATTCCAACCTCCAGAAATGATTTGAAATGATGGATGTGGGTTCAAATCAAAACCTAACCCATAAAAAACTTGGCCAAACCCTTTTGTCAGTGTGACATCAGAATCAAGTGATCTTGTGTTCCTGAGTCTGTTGTTGTTGGTTCTCTCTCCAGTGGCTGATAAAATCGGCTACCTGCTGGGCCTGAACTCAGCTGAGATGTTGAAGGCCCTCTGCTACCCCAGAGTGAAGGTCGGCAACGAGTAGGTGACCAAGGGACAGACTGTGCCTCAGGTAAGGCGGCCAAACACAGCATTTGCCATTTTCTAAGCACCGGAAATCCTTTGGTGATTAGTGCGTTGCTTGTTTTGAATACAATGAAGAGCAAGACGTGCCGCTCTGTTAATGTACTCATACAATAGGTGTTATTTTACACAATCTCATTGGCAGCATTTGCATTAAGATAAGTGTGAAGTTAACCTGATATTCTCTAATTTATAATGATATATCACTTTTCCCCATTTTAACAGATACAACCAAGAAAGGGGGCAAGAAGAAGGGTGGTTCCATGCAGACTGTGTCCTCCCAGTTCAGGGTGAGCTTTTAAAATGTGTATATTCAGGCTTTCAAAAGGTGCGTTGATTATCAGAAATGATCTCTGAAAAAATGGTTTGTAACCCTCTTACAGGAGAACTTGGGAAAGCTGATGACCAACTTGAGGAGCACTCATCCTCACTTTGTGCGCTGCCTGATCCCCAACGAGTCAAAGACTCCAGGTACAAGAAATATTGAGTTAAATATGACATCTTATCAGTACAGTATCAGTAACCTTAACGAACCAATCTTTAACCTGTTAATGAGACTTGGTTTGTGTTTCCAGGTCTGATGGAGAACATCCTGGTTATCCACCAGCTCAGGTGTAATGGTGTTCTAGAAGGTATCAGGATCTGCAGAAAGGGCTTCCCCAGCAGAATCATCTATGCTGACTTCAAGCAGAGGTACACACACACAAACACAAATGCACGCACACACACGCACCACACACACAAAGAAAGTTCTGCGCTAAGGGTTTTCCCAGCATCCGTATACATTTACATTTTAGTCATTTAGCAGACGCTCTTATCCAGAGCGACTTACAGTTAGTGAGTGCATACATTTTTCATATTGGCCCCACGTGGGAAACGAACCCACAACCCTGGCGTTGCTCTACCAACTGAGCAACAGGAGGCTTATCGTTAACGTAATATGACCAACCTATTATAACTTGACATTTACTAAATTTCTACCACATGTTAAACAAGTCTCCTCATTCAGGTACAAAGTACTGAATGCCAGTGTCATCCCCGAGGGCCAGTTCATGGACAACAAGAAGGCTTCTGAGAAGCTGCTTGGGTCCATTGATGTGAATCATGAGGATTACAAGTTTGGACACACCAAGGTCAGTCAAATATCCCCAGCAAAACTGACAACGATAATATAAATTCTAACCATTCAATGTCTCTCCAGTTGATACATTCATCTTTTTATTATTTCTTAAAAATTTGAAAAAACATTTATCTCTTATTTATCTAACTTATAAACAACCTAACCCATGGTTTGTTTGTAAGCATTGCAATGTTTATGTTGGTGAAATGAATCTAGTGGCGTTGTTCCTCTCTTTTGATTCAAACCTTTCTATCTGTCACCATCTGACAGAGGTTCCATAATTGACCATGTTTACCTGTGTCAGGTGTTCTTCAAAGCTGGTCTGCTGGGTGTCCTTGAGGAGATGAGAGATGAGAAGCTGGCCTCCCTGGTCGGCATGGTCCAGGCTCTCAGCCGTGGATTCCTCATGAGGAGAGAGTTCACCAAGATGATGGAGAGGAGGTGAGGAATAGTAGACAACTTGGCAAAGAATTCTGTCAACCACCTGTATGTAAAGCATTATGATTACAGACTGTATATGCTGTGAGTTGTTCACTATGAGAAAGTATGTTATAATATTCTATTAAAACAGCAGTTTGGATTTTTGGCAAGCTGTTCAATTGTTATTTAAATGTTTGATATTTACTCATTGATTCTTGAAGAATATGAAATGCCTCATGATCTTAGCATTACCTGTCAGGGGTTACATTTCCCTAGCCAAATTCCTCAGCTGTATGCAAAAAGTGGCAGGGGTCCCCGTTTTGTTATTCTTTGAATCCCAGAACGTAGCTTTAAAGTCGTACCCCAGTCTCCTTTTCACCTCATTAAACACCTGATTTACTTAACAAAAGGCACATCTCATTAGGTGCTCCAGGTATCCTCATGGCATGGCACAAGTGAGGGGTGGGGCTTTCCTCTTTTGTTCTCTATTGCTCCTCTATTGTTCATCAAGCAAGGGGGGAGGCCGATGACATCACAAAGCCACCATCAGACCAACTCCTTGAAGTTTCCTTGAAGTCTTCAGTTCACACTATTTTTCCTCTAAATGTATATTTTTACCCTTTAGTGTGTGTACTTTACTGTATTTATACTTGGGATATCGCTTTTCCACAGGAAAAGTTCTAAAATCACTGGAGGAGATCTTTAAGCATGCCACTCACCATGCCACTCACCATGCCACTCACCAAGCCACTCACCATGCCACTCACCATGTCACTCACCATGCCACTCACCATGCCACTCACCATGCCACTCACCATGTCACTCACCATGTCACTCACCATGCCACTCACCATGCCACTCACCATGCCACTCACCATGCCACTCACCATGTCACTCACCATGCCACTCACCATGCCACTCACCATGCCACTCACCATGCCACTCACCATGTCACTCACCATGCCACTCACCATGCCACTCACCATGCCACTCACCATGCCACTCACCATGCCACTCCATCCTTTCTGTCGACCAGAGATTCAGTCTTCACCATCCAGTACAACATCCGCTCATTCATGAATGTGAAAACCTGGCCATGGATGAAGGTGTACTTCAAGATCAAGCCCCTGCTGAAGACCGCAGAGACTGAGAAGGAGCTGGCCAACATGAAGGAGAACTATGAAAAGATGCAGACGGACCTGGCCAAGGCTCTGGCCAAGAAGAAGGAGTTGGAGGAGAAGATGGTGTCCATGGTGCAGGAGAAGAATGACCTGGCGCTTCAAGTCGCATCTGTGAGTGAGCAACGACCCTCATTAGAGCACATTTACACACACATGAACACAGAGACGAACATAATCACACACACATCTGCACATATGAACACACGCACACTGTGGTTATCTCAATTTTTTTTATTGCCCATGGTATATATTTATATTTCATGCATTTAAATGCATTTGCTCTGACCTATTTGACCAAATTAAGTCTATATTTTGATACACAAAGTGAGGCCACTGATTTTTTTCTCCTGCTCTGAAACCAGGATTCAGAGAATCTGAACGATGCTGAGGAAAGGTGCGAGGGGCTCATCAAGAGCAAGATCCAGCTGGAGGCCAAACTCAAAGAGACGACTGAGAGGCTGGAGGATGAGGAGGAGATGAATGCTGAGTTGACTGCCAAGAAGAGGAAGCTGGAGGATGAGTGCTCTGAGCTGAAGAAGGACATTGATGACCTGGAGCTCACCCTGGCCAAAGTGGAGAAGGAGAAGCACGCCACTGAAAACAAGGTTTCGTAGACAGTCTAACCAAACAATAATCAAAACAATAATCAACTCAAAACAGAAAAGGAATTCAAGTTTTTTTGTGGGTGCTGTAAAGATTAAGACACAAAATAGTGGAATTTCATTTGTGGGGTAATCCACACATTCATTACATGTTCTGTTCCCCCCTCCTTTATGACTTCCCCTCAATACACTGGCGTGGAGTACAGTGCCATCTAGTGTTGAATCTGTAGTACAGCACTTGTTGACACATTTCTAATATTAATTAAACTAAATCTCCCCTTCATGGTGAAGTGACCAAAGACTAATTTTGTTGTTGCCGTTTTCAGGTTAAAAACCTGACAGAGGAGATGGCGTCTGTGGATGAGAGTGTTGCCAAGCTGACCAAGGAGAAGAAAGCCCTCCAAGAGGCCCACCAGCAGACACTGGACGACCTGCAGGCAGAGGAGGACAAAGTCAACACTCTGACCAAGGCCAAGACCAAGCTGGAACAGCAAGTGGACGACGTGAGTGGAGTTTGACATTTTGGCCATGATAGTATGTAAGATGATATTATCTTCAATTGTTTAGATTTGACCAATATATGTGTGTTTTTATCTTGTAGCTTGAGGGATCTCTGGAGCAAGAGAAGAAGCTCCGTATGGACCTTGAGAGAGCCAAGAGAAAGCTGGAGGGAGATCTGAAACTGGCCCAGGAGTCCATAATGGACCTGGAGAATGACAAGCAGCAGTCTGATGAGAAAATTAAGAAGTAAACACAAATCAATTACCACAGTATTACCTGCCATCTTGATCAAAATAATGGATGTTATTGGCTCATTCTTGTAATTATGAATGAAGGCTCCCTTTACACTATCTAACCAAATCAAACTTTGCAATCAACGTGTTTGTGTTTGTTAGGAAGGAGTTTGAGACCACCCAGCTCCTCAGCAAGATTGAGGATGAGCAGTCTCTGGGAGCTCAGCTGCAGAAGAAGATCAAGGAACTCCAGGTACAGTACAGGATCTAAGCTCCTGTCCAGGAAAGGACACACCTGAATCATTTCCTGAAAAAAACGGACACATTTCTTCTGGAAGCTTCTGACGGCTCAGTAAGATGGAAGATGGTGCTTCATGATGGTGCTTCTTTCTATGGAAAGATGGTGCTTCTTACCGTTGTTAGTTCCGCCCTTGGGACACTGTCTAATGAATATAGTAAATATGTTAGTGTAACTGGCTATGTATTAACACATTTATGCTAAATATACTGTTCATACTATTATTATGTAGTGAGGTTCAATTGTTTCAACTGTATTGTAGTGTTCATCCCCCCTGCTCCTGCCCCCTGTTCTAGGCCCGTATTGAGGAGCTGGAGGAGGAAATTGAGGCTGAGCGTGCTGCCAGGGCTAAGGTTGAGAAGCAGAGGGCCGATCTCTCCAGGGAACTTGAGGAGATCAGCGAGAGGCTGGAGGAGGCCGGAGGTGCCACTGCTGCTCAGATTGAGATGAACAAGAAGCGCGAGGCTGAGTTCCAGAAGCTGCGTCGTGATCTTGAAGAGTCCACCCTGCAGCACGAGGCCACAGCTGCCGCTCTGCGCAAGAAGCAGGCCGAGAGTGTGGCTGAGCTCGGGGAGCAGATCGACAACCTGCAGCGCGTCAAGCAGAAGCTGGAGAAGGAGAAGAGTGAGTACAAGATGGAGATTGATGACCTCTCCAGCAACATGGAGGCTGTCGCCAAGGCTAAGGTGAGTAGTGATGTTTTGGTCAAGCAGTGTTGAGGAGGGTCAACTACATTACCATTCAAGTAAACTGAAGTTGACAGGAGTCGCATATGTTTCACTAACAGGGCAATCTGGAGAAGATGTGCCGTACTCTTGAGGACCAGCTGAGCGAGATCAAGACTAAGAATGATGAGAATGTTCGCCAGGTCAACGACATCAGCGGACAGAGGGCCAGACTCCTGACAGAAAATGGTACCATCAACAATGAACAACAAACCAAACCAATGTAGTTCACCTCAGTAGTAAATAACATGTGTTGGGGCTGTAAATTCAGTCCACATAGTTTCTGCCCTACGATACCTCAAATACATTTTCAATCTTAGAGAACAGAGACCCCATTAACAAAAGGTCACTCTTTCCCTGCAGGTGAGTTTGGCCGTCAGCTGGAGGAGAAGGAAGCCCTGGTGTCTCAGCTGACCAGAGGCAAACAGGCCTTCACCCAACAGGTGGAGGAGCTGAAGAGGGCGATTGAGGAGGAGGTCAAGGTAAAGGACCCAAAATGGAAACCACCCACCACAATTTAGAGCTCTATATACATATAGACGGTGACTACGCCACCCTCAGAGACTTCTACTGCCATTTGTTTTACTCTCTATCTAATCTCTCTTTGTCTTTGTCTTTCTTTCTTTCTCAGGCTAAAAATGCACTGGCCCACGGTGTCCAGTCTGCCCGCCATGACTGTGACCTCCTGAGAGAGCAGTTTGAGGAGGAGCAGGAGGCCAAGGCAGAGCTGCAGCGCGGCATGTCTAAGGCCAACAGTGAGGTGGCTCAGTGGAGGACTAAGTATGAAACTGATGCCATCCAGCGCACAGAGGAGCTGGAGGAGGCCAAGTGAGTTGCACGCAGTAGCAAAAACTCTAATAAATGGTGTGGATGGTGAGGGTGATAGGGGGCTCTGAGAAAATGTTATGTCAATATGTAGTGCAACATTTGTCTCACAACTAATTGTTCACCATAACACCACCTTCTGTTGTCCAACAGGAAGAAACTGGCCCAGCGTCTGCAGGAGGCTGAGGAGACCATTGAGGCGACCAACTCAAAGTGCGCCTCCCTGGAGAAGACCAAACAGAGACTGCAGGGAGAGGTGGAGGACCTCATGATTGACGTTGAGAGAGCCAACGCAATGGCCGCCAACCTTGACAAGAAGCAGAGGAACTTTGACAAGGTGAACATTTATAAACCTCACTCTAGGTGATATTTTCTGTCTGCTATTTGATCAGTTGTAGTATAATTGTAAAATATTTCTGATTCAGAACCCTCCATCAATGAGTTCTAATGAAAATCCCATGCATTTCCCTAGGTTCTGGCAGAGTGGAAGCAGAAGTATGAGGAGGGTCAGGCTGAGCTGGAAGGAGCTCAGAAGGAGGCTCGCTCTATGAGCACTGAACTCTTCAAGATGAAGAACTCCTATGAGGAGGCTCTGGATCATTTGGAGACTCTGAAGAGAGAGAACAAGAACCTGCAACGTGAGCATTTGACAGCAGTTCTATTTGACTGATGTTTGACTAGTGTTTGAAAATGGAATTAACTGTAATCATTAACATTATATCAAGATTACTATTAAACCATCTCATGTAAAGTATAAAATATACTTTTTGGGAACATGTAATTGGTATTCCTTTGAACCACCCAAGGATGTGGGGGGCAATTAGATTAGCAAGACAGTATGAAGTGCTGTTAATTAATTAACTGTTATTATGATTCAATATCAACTTCAGTGCACTGGTGATATCCGCTGAAAATCTCCCAAGTCTAAACAGCTCCTATGTTTGTGTGTGCAGAGGAGATCTCTGACCTGACTGAGCAGATCGGAGAGACTGGCAAGAGCATCCATGAGCTGGAGAAGGCTAAGAAGACCGTGGAGACAGAGAAGTCTGAGATCCAGACCGCTCTGGAGGAGGCTGAGGTACAAACTACAGCTGTTTGATGGGAAAAGCAGTGTTACACTAGCCAATGCCAGCTACAGTCTAACGCTCCCCTTTATTGGTGTTTATTGTAGTCATTTATACAGTATGTAATTCCTTGTGTTATACACATCCAAATCTATTGAGCACAATTCGCCTGACTGCTTCTCTTTGTCCAGGGCACACTGGAGCACGAGGAATCCAAGATTCTGCGTGTGCAGCTGGAGCTGAACCAGATCAAGGGTGAGGTGGACAGGAAGCTGGCTGAGAAGGACGAGGAGATGGAGCAGATCAAGAGGAACAGCCAGAGGGTGGTTGACTCCATGCAGAGCACCCTGGACTCTGAGGTCAGGAGCAGGAATGACGCCCTGAGGGTGAAGAAGAAGATGGAGGGAGACCTGAATGAGATGGAGATCCAGCTGAGCCACGCCAACAGGCAGGCCGCTGAGGCCCAGAAACAGCTGAGGAACGTCCAGGGACAGCTCAAGGTAAAGGGACTGGGACATCAGGCTCAACAACCTGAACATGGGGAGGGATTTGTTTGTGAATCAGTAGAAAAGAATAGAACAGAGGAATGGAATAGTGGACTAATATACTGTAGATATTGTGGAAATGTTTACCAATGATCACCAATCCTATCACCCCTACTTCCACAAATCTAATGATACTATGTCATTGTGAACCCCAGGATGCCCAATTGCACCTTGATGACGCTGTCCGCCTCTCAGAGGATATGAAGGAGCAGGCAGCCATGGTGGAGCGCAGAAACGGTCTGATGGTGGCTGAAATTGAGGAGCTGAGAGTTGCTCTGGAGCAGACAGAGAGAGGCCGCAAAGTGGCTGAGACTGAGCTGGTAGACGCCAGCGAGCGTGTCGGACTGCTGCACTCCCAGGTACGGGTCAAAAGCCATTTCTAATGAAACTCAACCAAGCATACCATTTACACACACATAGAATTTAACAGTGCTTGCATTTGTATTTTCATAATTTCTGCCTTGTGACTTGTAAGTTCTCTTGAGAGTCAAATAAATGGCCTTGTTTCCTCCTTCAGAACACCAGCCTTCTGAACACCAAGAAGAAGCTGGAGACTGACCTGGTTCAGGTGCAGGGAGAGGTGGACGACATCGTCCAGGAGGCCAGGAACGCAGAGGAGAAGGCCAAGAAGGCCATCACTGACGTGAGTCCTTGAATTACATCAACTAGATATGTCCCCAAGGGCCAATGGTAGCTGGGCTGGTTAACCACACCAAAGATCTCAAGGGGGCTTTATGAGTGGTGCCAGTTGGTGCATAAATTAAACTAAGTACCATTCCAGGCGGCCATGATGGCTGAGGAGCTGAAGAAGGAGCAGGACACCAGCGCTCACCTGGAGAGGATGAAGAAGAACCTGGAGGTCACAGTCAAGGACCTGCAGCACCGCCTGGATGAGGCTGAGAATCTGGCCATGAAGGGAGGCAAGAAGCAGCTCCAGAAACTGGAGTCCAGGGTGAGTTAACAGCAGGGTGGATTGAAAGACAGACTGCTGGAAATGCATGTGATCATATAAAAATTTCAGGGGAAATGCCCCCTTAAGGAAAATGTATATTTTCTGACAAAAAAAAGCTACTTTTGGTAAGATTTGAATATGGCATACTGGCAATTTTTGGGAAAATACATTTTTAATAAGTGCCCCCTGAAGATTAGTGTGTTAAAATACATTGTATACGTTGTATTATTACATTTTTGAGTAATTGACTCTTAAAAGCTAAAGTCTAGGTGTTTAAGCAGTAAGGCATGGAAAGCGCTGGAATTTTTTTTTGCGACATAAAGTGTGTTCTGTTATAGGCAGAGGGCATAAGATTCCCTACACAGGGGCATTGTGTAAGACAATCTCTCTCAATAACCCACCTACATAATGAAAAGTAGTTGTTTTCATTATAGACCCTCTAATTAAAATGGTAAAAGTATATAGGAACAGACAACAATTGTGCCTCCTTGACTAGCAGAAGAATATACTTCTGTTTTTACAAAGATTTGTTACGTCTGATTTCACCACCTCACATAAATGCCTACCTTTATTTCTTCCACAAAGGTGCGGGAGCTCGAGACTGAGGTGGAGGCCGAGCAGAGAAGAGGTGTAGACGCAGTCAAGGGAGTCCGCAAGTACGAGCGCAGAGTCAAGGAGCTCACTTACCAGGTAAGAAAATGTGCCTTCTTCACACACTAAAGCACACTGGTTTGTGTATTAAACTATGGGGTATTGATTCTTTGATCTTCTCCCACAGACTGAGGAGGATAAGAAGAACGTTGGCAGACTTCAGGACCTGGTAGATAAGCTGCAGTTGAAAATGAAGGCCTACAAGAGGCAGGCTGAGGAAGCGGTGAGTCACAGACTTAGTCAAATACTCTGAAAGCTTACGTTCCCTAGTAGACATTACAAAACTTCATGTCCAGACAGTTTAGTTGAAGTGTTGCAACAATGACTCAGTTGATAGTGCAAGTAATTGCTGAATAAATGTATGCACAGTGACTCCTACACAGCAAAATCAATGGTGTACATTTAACTCTGAAAGTGTAAAATGAACACTATTTTCAGTGAACATATGAGTCCCACTGAACTTGTGTTAAAATAACACTTTTGAAAGTGTTAAAGATTTAACTCTGTTGCAGTGTTCCCCATTCAACTCTCGATGTGTTCAAATGAGCATGATTGTGGTGTTAGCATGGCTCTACTGTAGATTAATACACAACACCTACAATGTAAAACATAACACTTGATTTGGCACACACTGTGTTCCCTCAGGCCCCTACTCCACCACTACCACATATCTACAGTACAAAATCCATGTGTACGTGTGTGTATAGTGCGTATGTTATCGTGTGTGTGTATGCATGTGTCTGCGCCTATGTTTGTGTTGCTTCACAGTCCCCGCTGTTCCATAAGGTGTATTTTTATCTGTTTTTTAAATCTAATTTTACTGCTTGCATCAGTTACCTGATGTGGAATAGAGTTCCATGTAGTCATGGCTCTATGTAGTACTGTGCACCTCCCATAGTCTGTTCTGGACTTGGGGACTGTGAAGAGACCTCTGGTGGCATGTCTTGTAGGGTACGCATGGGTGTATGAGCTCTGTGCCAGTAGTTCAAACAGACAGCTCGGTGCATTCAACATGTCAATACATCTCACAAATACAAGTAGTGATGAAGTCAATCTCTCCTCCACTTTGAGCCAGGAGAGATTGACATGCATATTATTAATGTTAGCTCTCTGTGTACATCCACAGCTACTGTTGTATCAATATGTTTTGACCGTGACAGTTTACAATCCAGGGTTACTCCAAGCAGTTTAGTCACCTCAAATTGCTCAATTTCCACATAATTTAGTTGAGGTTTAGGGTTTAGTGAATGATTTGTGCCATGTACAATGCTTTTAGTTTTTAGAAATATTTAGGACTAACTTATTCCTTGCCACCCACTCTGAAAATAACTGCAACTCTTTGTTAAGCGTTGCAGTCATATTTACACTTTTCACATTTTAGTCATTTACCAGACGCTCTTATCCAGAGCGACTTACATGAGCAATTAGGGTTAAGTGCCTTACTAAAGGGCACATCGACAGACTTTTCAACTATTCGGCTCGGGGATTAGAACCAGCGACCTTTCGGTTACTGGCACAACGCTCATACCCACTACGCTACCTGCCGCCGTCACAATCATGGAAGCAGCAGTTTGATCCCCTGTTCCACTACTCACTTTCTCTGCTATATCATCTATCTCCCTATTTACATTGCTATCCTAAATATATCAATAAAAAAACGTTAAAAATAATATTAATTTGCTATCTGAAGCTTCAAACTTTGAATACTGATGTTATACTCTCCTCTGTTTATCTCACCCAGGAGGAAGCAGCCAACCAGCACATGTCTAAGTTCAGGAAGGTTCAGCATGAGCTGGAGGAGGCTGAGGAGCGTGCTGACATCGCTGAGACTCAGGTCAACAAGCTCAGAGCCAAGACCCGCGACACTGGAAAGGTACAGAACTGCTGCTAAACGTACACTTGACTCAAATATGACCACATCAACACCACCTATGATTCATTCTTCACAGTAGTCGATACTGACATTTTACACTCACTCAAAGGTATTTAAGATCTCTGAAAAACACATTTCAGGACAGGGTAAATAAAAAATCGAAATAAAAGATTAATCAAAATTTAGTTGGTACTAGCTGAGCACTGAATCTTAAATGCTTTATCCATTATATTATGTCCAAATCTATCCATATATTTATCATGTTCATTATTAATACTGATCCATTATATTATGTCCAAGTCTATCCATATATTTATCATGTTCATTATTAATACTGATCCATTATATTCTATCCAAGTCTGTCCATATATTTATCATGTTCATTATTAATACTGATCCATTATATTCTATCCAAGTATATCCATATATTTATCATGTTCATTATTAATACTGATCCATTATATTCTATCCAAGTCTGTCCATATATTTATCATGTTCATTATTAATACTGATCCATTATATTCTATCCAAGTCTATCCATATATTTATCATGTTCATTATTAATACTGATTCATTATATTCTATCCAAGTCTATCCATATATTTATCATGTTCATTATTAATACTGATCCATTATATTCTATCCAAGTCTATCCATATATTTATCATGTTCATTATTAACACTGATCCATTATATTCTATCCAAGTCTATCTATATATTTATCATGTTCATTAATAATACTGATCCATTATATTCTATCCAAGTCTATCCATATATTTATCATGTTCATTATTAATACTGATCCATTATATTCTATCCAAGTCTATCCATATATTTATCATGTTCATTATTAATACTGATCCATTATATTCTATCCAAGTCTATCCATATATTTATCATGTTCATTATTAATACTGATCCATTATATTCTATCCAAGTCTATCCATATATTTATCATGTTCATTATTAATACTGATCCATTATATTCTGTATTTCTTCTTACAGGGAAAAGAAGCTGCTGAATGAACAAGACCAAAGTCTGATCAATTTCCTTTGATGCATAAAATATGATTTTCATGGTGAAATGTTGAGCATTGATTAAAAACACGTTGACCATAAACTTCCTTTGTGACTGTGGACTTATTACTCAGCATATAGCTTTTTCATACCATAAAAATATTGCATTCTGGGATTTAAACAACAACAAAGCTGCCACCCCAACAAAGTGGCCACTTTTTTTGGTAAACACTCCCAAATGTATAGACTGACCTATGAATGCAAGTACTGACCATCCATAACATTCAAATTATAGTTGTAACCCTTTTACAGTCGCGGGAATTGGCCTATATCGACACGTCCAAATTTCAAATGTTTCTAAAATAAAATACTATGAGAAGAATATGCATAACCATGGTAGCAATTGAAAGGGAACACCTTGGAGATTGTTGGGAAATGATCAAAACAAAGTTCTCAGGAAACAAGACAGGATTCTTAGGGGTATTTGTTGGTATTCCGGTTCTTCCGTCAATTTGGTGAAAAAATGCAAAGTCCCGTGTGATGGTAAGGCCTAGCAGGGTGCAACTTGGCAAGATGGTAAAAGGCAGTGGGCCACATCCTCTCATGCGATGCCATGCCAACTAGCCAGTATGGTGGCGCTAT
The DNA here is from genome assembly GCF_964263955.1 of Coregonus lavaretus. Classification (NCBI taxonomy): domain Eukaryota; kingdom Metazoa; phylum Chordata; class Actinopteri; order Salmoniformes; family Salmonidae; genus Coregonus; species Coregonus lavaretus. Next base: position 2,479,106 of record NW_028167175.1, on the reverse strand, counting down.
AACAAGTGATTGAAAACGCTAATTTTTGCAAGGTCACTCCCCTGACCCCGTTTGACCTAGAGTCATGAACTTCGGTATGTAGGGCCCTCTCTTTACAAGGAACGAATGTGCCTCAAGAACCCATAAAGTCCACCATGATGGATCTTCCGACGTATAGAATTTTGTGGAAAACACTCAAAGCACTACTCCACTGGCACAAATTTGCTTAACAAGTCACCTAATAAGTTGCATGGACTCACTCTGTCTGCAATAATAGTGTTTAATAACATTATTTTTGAATGACTACCTCGTCTCTGTACCCCACACATACAATTATCTGTAAGGTACCTCAGTCAAGCAGTGAATCTCAAACAAAGATTCAACCACAAAAACCAGGGAGGTTATTTTAAATCTTCAGAGCTCACCTCCTCATTGGACCATGTCAGAGACTACACCTGCAATAATGTTTATTTTTTACTTTTACCCCCTTTTTCTCCCCAATTTCGTGATATCCAATTGGTAGTTACAGTCTTGTCCCATGGCTGCAACTCCCCTACAGACTCGGGAGAAGCGAAGGTGGAGATCCATGCGTCCTCCGAAAACACGACCCGGCCCCTCCATCAGCCATGATGGATTCTACAGCTGGTTAGGGTTCATCAGGCCTCACCGTCCATTGATCCTCGGGGGGGGGGGCACCATCCTCAGCCTTTGCACCAGCTGTCGTCATCGGCAGCTCCACGGTGAGGAACATCTCGGTTCCTGGGGTAAAAACCCTGTGGTATCCTGGAGCGCAAGTACAGGACATTACAAGGCGGCTTCCTACCGTTCTACGACAGATACCGGGGGCTGACGCTGTCCATGTGGAGGGCTAGCTCGGAACTGCTGTACATTTTGTTTGTTTGTTAGTTTTTTACTTTTACCCCCTTTTTTTTCTCCCCAATTCCGTTATATCCAATTGGTAGTTACAGCCTCGTCCCATCGCTGCAGCTCCCCTACAGACTCGGGAGAGGCGAAGGTGGAGATCAATGCATCCTCCGAAACACGACCCTGCCAAGTCGCACTGCTTCTTGACACACTGTTCACTTAACCCGGAAGCAAGCTGCACCAATGTGTCGGAGGAAACACCGTCCAGCTGGTGACCGAAGTCAGCTTGCAGGCGTCCAGCCCGCCACAAGGAGTCGCTTCAGCACGATGGGACAAGGAAATCCCAGCCAGCCAAACACTCACCTAACCCGGACGATGCTGGGCCAATTATCAAATCAAATCAAATGTTATTGGTCACATACACATATTTAGCAGATGTTATTGTGGGTGTAGCGAAATGCTTGTGTTCCTAGCTCCAACAGTGCAGTAGTATCTAACAATTCACAACAATACACAAATCTAAAAGTAAAAGAATGGAATTAAGAAATATATAAATATTAGGACGTGCAATGTCGGAGTGGCATTGACTAAAATACAGTAGAAGAGAATACAGTATATACATATGAGATGAGTAAAGCAGCATGTAAACATTATTAAAGTGACTATTGTTCCATTATTAAAGTGGCCAGTGATTCCATGTCTATGTATATAGGGCAGCAACCTCTAAGGTGCAGGGTTGAGTAACCGGGTGGTAGCCGGCTAGTGATGGCTATATAACAGTCTGATGGCCTTGAGATAGAAGCTGTCTTTCAGTCTCTTGGTCCCAGCTTTGATGCACCTGTACTGACCTCGCCTTCTGGATGATAGCGGGGTGAACAGGCCGTGGCTTGGGTGGTTGATGTCCTTGATGATCTTTTTGGCCTTCCTGTGACATCGGGTGCTGTAGGTGTCCTGGAGGGCAGGCAGTGTGCCCCCGGTGATGCGTTGGGCAGACCGCACCACCCTCTGGAGAGCCCTGGGGTTGCGGGCGGTGCAGTTGTCGTACCATGCGGTGATACAGCCCGACAGGATGCTCTCAATTGTGCATCTGTAAAAGTTTGTGAGGATTTTAGGTGCCAAGACAAATTTCTTCAGCCTCCTGAGGTTGAAGAGGCGCTATTGTGCCTTCTTCACCACACTCTCTGTGTGGGTGGACCATTTCAGATTGTCAATGATGTGTACGTCAAGGAACTTGAAGGTTTCCATCTTCTCATCTGCGGTCCCGTCGATGTGGATTGGGGCATGCTCCCTCTGCTGTTTCCTGAAGTCCACGATCAGCTCCTTTGTTTTGTTGATGTTGAGGTTATTTTCCTGGCATTTAGTTCAGTTACGCCGCCTCATGGGTCTCCCGTTCACGGCCGGCTGTGACACAGCCTGGGATCGAACCCGGGTCTGTAGTGACGCCTCAAGCCTTAGATCGCTGCGCCACTCGGGAGCACCCTGTAAATTGTTTTTAAAGAACTGATTCTAGCTCTGAAAGTTTCAAAAAAAGCGTCCAATTGTGTCAGGCCCGGTACCATAGTTGGGCCACGGGTGTGAAGGATTCAGCAGGCGACTGGCATTACACATCTGGCTAAAAGATTAGCTCTGTTGGCTTAACTTTTATAGATCACTTTGACACCTTCTGGAAACAGGAGATGCTCTACAGGAATGACGGAGTCCATCCAAATCATCTTGGCTCCCAGACTCTGTCCATGCATTTCAAGGCTGCGTTGAGACAATGACTTATTAAATGACCCAAGCCCTGCTCAGATAATTCCAACCATTGTGTCGCTGAGTTGTCGTTGTAGTGCTGCAGCAAAATGTACATTGTCCCAGGAGCGTTGGAAGAAGTAATGCAAGTAACGTAATTTACAGTGCATTCGGAAAGTGTTCAGACCCCTTGACTTTTTCCACATTTTGTTACGTTACAGCCTTATTCTAAAATGGATAAAAAACATAAAAAATCCCTCATCAATCTACACACAATAGCCCATAATGACAATGCAAAAACAGGTTTTTAGAATTTTGTACACATTTATATATTTTAAAAAAACACGGAAATATCACATTTACAGAAGTATTCAGACCCTTTACTCAGTACTTTGTTGAAGCACCTATATATGAAAAATATATATGGGGGATTGGAAGTGATGCAGACAATTACATTGATGGAAGTTATAATCTATCTGCAATATTAATTACACTTTGGATTGTGCATCAATGCACCCAGTCACTACAAAGATCCAGGCGTCCTTCCTCAGTTGCCGGAGAGGAAGGAAACCGCTCAGGGATTTCACCATGAGGCCAATGGTTACTTTTAAACAGTTACAGCGTTTAATGGCTGTGATGGGAGAAAACTGAGGATGGATCAACAACATTGTAGTTACTCCACAATACTAACCTAAATGACAGAGTGAAAAGAAGGACGCTTGTACAGAATAACAAATATTCAAAAACATACATCCTGTTTACAACAAGGCACTAAAGTAACACTGCAAAAAATGTGGTAAAGCAATTAACTTTTTGTCCTGAATACAAAGTGTTATGTTTGGGGCAAGTCCAATGCAACACATTACAGACTCTCCAACTCTCCATGTTTTCAAGCATAGTGGTGCCTGCATCATGTTATGTGTATGCTTGTAATCGTTAAGGACTGGGGAGTTTTTCAGGATAAAAAATGAATGGAATGGAGCTAAGCACAGGCAAAATCCTAGAGGAAAACCTGGTTCAGTCTGTTTTCCAACAGACACTGGCAGATGAATTCACCTTTAAGCAGGACAATAACATAAAGCACAAGGCCAAATCTACATTGGAGTTGCTTACCAAGAAGACAGTGAATGTTCCTGAGAGGCCGAGTTACAGTTTTGATTTAAATCTGCTTGAAAATCTATGGCAATACTTGAAAATGGTTGTCTAGCAATGATCAACAAGACAGAGCTTGAAGAATTCTGAAAATAACAATGGCAAATATTGTACAGTCCAGTGTACAAAGCTCTTAGAGACTTACCCAGAAAGACTCACAGCTGTAAACGCTGCCGAAGGTGATTCTAAAATGTATTGACTCTGGGGTATGAATACTAATGTAAATGAGATATTTCTGCATTTAATTTACAATACAATTGCGAACATTTCTAAAAACATGTTTTCACTTTGTCATTATGGGGTATTGTGTCTAGATGGGTCAAATTTGTTTTATTTTAGTCCATTTTGAATTCAGGCTGTAACACAACAAAATGTGGAATAAGTCAAGGGGAATACTTTCTGAAAGCACTGTATATCCTACCATTACTTTGTCGGGTAAAGACTCAACATCAAAAATTTCAAAGAACAGACAGTGACTCTTCTGTTTCACCACTCTTGCAACCGGGTCTGCGTCGCATCAAACTGCAGGCGTCACAGACACTGGGAATGATCCAACATCACCTATACCGCTTCCCAAGTAATCACGCCTTTCAATGGCTCCCTGTTCTTGAGAGCAAAGCAAGTAACAACTCTTGCCCCCCATTCGCGTGGTGCGGAATGCCCGCACCCCCTGAACTTCATCCAACCCACCCTCAAACTACAATATGGATCGGCCAAAAGGCAAGGGGTCCACTTTCTCCAAAAACGTAACTCCAACTGGACCAGAATCATCCACATCATGACCATCATTACCAGGCTCGGGCTCAGAAAGTGAGCCAGTTTCCCCGCAAAAGTTGACATTTATAAAAACTGAACTTGACATGAGAAAGTCCTTTCCTTCTAGTGGTTGAAGTATTGTATTGCAAGCAGGCAAGTGTGCCTAAGTATTTAAATGTGGATATTTTTATTTATTTAACCTTTGGCACTTGTTAAAATATTTAAATAATAATTTTATTCAATTTATATTAAAATATGTAATGTGTAAAAAAATTGAAGGATAATTGAAATTTGCAGTGTACAAACTCGACATGACGAACAGAATTACATTTACCCTTACATGTGGCCAAAAATAGCTCTCTAAAATCCACGCCCCCAATAGGTCACAGTTTTAGATTACCATCACATTGGGGTTTTATTCACTTTATTCACTTTCAGATGGGTTGACCCAGCAGATGGGTATTTGTTAACGTAATCCATAGGTTATTTCCAGGAAGCGTGGCCTATTTGGGGCGTGGCTTTCAGAGTAAATGTCATTCCTTTTCATCGTGTTATGTTTGTACACTGCAAATACATTTTGTCCTTCAATATTTTTGTACATTGCATATATTAATAACATTATTATACAATTAATAACATTATTATATAAATACCATAAAGCGGTAACTATCTCAACACTGGGATAATTATAGGCACTTGAGGAACTCAACCTAAACACGTGTAGACAATTACAACAGAACAGATTAACCGGAATGACATTTACTATTACGGCTGGCCAAAAATAACTATCTGAAAGCCACGCCCCGACTAATCCAATGCCGCCAGTCTTCTGTTCTGACCCGGTGGGCCATAGCTCAATAACCCAACTAAAGCCCTGTTCACACAGCAGGCCTTAATGCTCAGATCAGTTTTGCTTTTCAAATCCGTTTTGGAAATACTGACTGTCCAAACAGCAAGTTACAAGTGACCAAATAGGATTTGTGTGTGTGTTCAGACAGCAGTCGTTTGCAGACATGGCTATGCTATTTGTCAATGTAATGACGGGTGTGTGCCCAGTGGTGCAGGCTGACCGGTGGTGGCGCTCATGCTTCCCTTCACTCAAATGTATGTAGCAAGCTAAGGCGGCGACGATGCCTGCCATGGACATTTCCCTGTTGCTTTGACCGTTCAGACATAAGTCCGCATGACCAGGAATCCGATTTGTATCTGATTTCAAACCACTTACGAAGAAAGTTTGAAGAGTGTCTTGAAATGTCCGATTCCGTTTGCTTTTTGGCTGTTCAGACTGCAGGAACAATTTGATCAAGGCTTAAGTGCCCAATTGGCTGGGTGGTCAAAAAGAACCCAAAGTGTGTTCTGTCCAATATTTAGCCAGCGCTGGGTTGTTTTTAACCCAGGATTTTTTTTATTAGAGTGGTGAACATCAAGACAGTTGATATTTTACTTTGAAGTATGTTTGCCACTATTGTATGTAGCCTACTGTAATTTCAATTTATTTGTTTTGAGTAGCCTGGACAATGTTTCAGAACTTGCGGGAAGTCCAGCATATTTAGGTTAGTGCAAAACATTGTTGAATTCAAACGTTCCGCTGACAGCTCCACAACAATTTGACATTGTTTTCTCTGTTTGGCAAACTGTCCCAGTCCTTCCAGATACAGCATCAGATACTGCAAAAAAAAGAGTATACATTCTACCAACACAGTAAATAGACCAGTAGCTTATGTAAAATATTTGACAGTATGTATAGGCTACAGTACTGCTGAGCGGTCGGAGCGTGACATCATAAACCTATTTAATCTCAGAGCCTATACCAAGGCAGGATCGGAGCGTGACATCATAAACCTATTTAATCTCAGAGACTATACCAAGGCAGGATCGGAGCGTGACATCATAAACCTATTTAATCTCAGAGCCTATACCAAGGCAGGATCGGAGCGTGACATCATAAACCTATTTAATCTCAGAGCCTATACCAAGGCAGGATCGGAGCGTGACATCATAAACCTATTTAATCTCAGAGCCTATACCAAGGCAGGACGTAGAAACACAATAATCTATTGATAAACTAAATATTAATAAATATGAATAAACTATTCATCCTTTGCATAGAAGTGTGGGCTGTAGTCTACGTTTAAATTATTTCCAATATACAATCAATCTTGCAGAATGCGCAGACATGCACTCCCTATAGGCAGCATACATGTTTAGTTTGAAAAAGTCACTGGAAAATATCAAAACATTCTGCCCACACCTCTACAGAAATGTGATCAAATATGTCAGTGCTCTTTCTACAACTAACTGCTGTGGCCTAATTCCAAAAGGGCCTAATGATACAGTAAATAAAGGACGTTATTGTCACCATAAAAGGTGAATGGAGGGCGTTATTGTCATCATAAAAGGAGAATGGAGGGCGTTATTGTTGTTGTTGTACCCAGAATGCACAACCCATGTGGAATTCCTAGTCTCCGGCAGCTTATGGAACTGCAGATCTGCGGGTGAAGAACGCTGAGTTCATCTCAGCCTATGTTGCCCTTCGGTCCCTACGCTAGAAAGAAAAGGTGCTGTTTAGAACCTTGAAGGGTTCTTCAACTGTCCCCATAGGAGAACCCTTAGAAGAACCCTTTTTGGTTGCAGGTAGAACTCTTCTACATCAACCTCGAGTTTGATGAGGACCCGAGTATGGCCAGCGTCGACACCATCACCCCCTCTGAGTATGGCCAGCGTCGACACCATCACCCCCTCTGAGTATGGCCCGCGTCGACACCATCACCCCCTCTGAGTATGGCCCGCGTCGACACCCTCACCCCCTCTGAGTATGGCCCGCGTCGACACCATCACCCCCTCTGAGTATGACCCGCGTCGACACCATCACCCCCTCTGAGTATGGCCCGCGTCGACACCATCACCCCCTCTGAGTATGGCCCGCGTCGACACCATCACCCCCTCTGAGTATGGCCCGCGTCGACACCATCACCCCCTCTGAGTATGGCCCGCGTCGACACCATCACCCCCTCTGAGTATGGCCCGCGTCGACACCATCACCCCCTCTGAGTATGGCCCGCGTCGACACCATCACCCCCTCTGAGTATGGCCCGCGTCTACACCATCACCCCCTCTGAGTATGGCCAGCGTCGACACCATCACCCCCTCTGAGTATGGCCAGCGTCGACACCATCACCCCCTCTGAGTATGGCCCGCGTCGACACCATCACCCCCTCTGAGTATGGCCAGCGTCGACACCATCACCCCCTCTGAGTATGGCCCGCGTCGACACCATCACCCCCTCTGAGTATGGCCCGCGTCGACACCATCACCCCCCTCTGAGTATGGCCCGCGTCGACACCAGCACCCCCTCTGAGTATGGCCCGCGTCGACACCATCACCCCCTCTGAGTATGGCCAGCGTCGACACCATCACCCCCTCTGAGTATGGCCCGCGTCGACACCATCACCCCCTCTGAGTATGGCCCGCGTCGACACCATCACCACCCTCTGAGTATGACCCGCGTCGACACCATCACCCCCCTCTGAGTATGGCCCGCGTCGACACCATCACCCCCTCTGAGTATGGCCCGCGTCGACACCATCACCCCCTCTGAGTATGGCCCGCGTCGACACCATCACCCCCTCTGAGTATGGCCCGCGTCGACACCATCACCCCCTCTGAGTATGGCCCGCGTCGACACCATCACCCCCTCTGAGTATGGCCCGCGTCGACACCATCACCCCCTCTGAGTATGGCCCGCGTCGACACCATCACCCCCTCTGAGTATGACCCGCGTCGACACCATCACCCCCTCTGAGTATGGCCAGCGTCGACACCATCACCCCCTCTGAGTATGGCCCGCGTCGACACCATCACCCCCTCTGAGTATGGCCCGCGTCGACACCATCACCCCATCTGAGTATGGCCCGCGTCGACACCATCACCCCCTCTGAGTATGGCCCGCGTCGACACCATCACCCCCTCTGAGTATGGCCCGCGTCGACACCATCACCCCCTCTGAGTATGGCCCGCGTTGACACCATCACCCCCTCTGAGTATGGCCCGCGTCGACACCATCACCCCCTCTGAGTATGGCCCGCGTCGACACCACCACTACCCTCTGAGTATGACCCGCGTCGACACCATCACCCCCCTCTGAGTATGGCCCGCGTCGACACCATCACCCCCTCTGAGTATGGCCCGCGTTGACACCATCACCCCCTCTGAGTATGGCCCGCGTCGACACCATCACCCCCCTCTGAGTATGGCCCGCGTCGACACCATCACCCCTCTGAGTATGGCCCGTGTCGACACCATCACCCCCTCTGAGTATGGCCCGCGTCGACACCATCACCCCCTCTGAGTATGGCCAGCGTCGACACCATCACCCCCTCTGAGTATGGCCCGCGTCGACACCATCACCCCCTCTGAGTATGGCCAGCGTCGACACCATCACCCCCTCTGAGTATGGCCAGCGTCGACACCATCACCCCCTCTGAGTATGGCCCGCGTCGACACCATCACCCCCTCTGAGTATGGCCCGCGTCGACACCATCACCCCCTCTGAGTATGGCCCGCGTCGACACCATCACCCCCTCTGAGTATGGCCCGCGTCGACACCATCACCCCCTCTGAGTATGGCCCGCGTCTACACCATCACCCCCTCTGAGTATGGCCCGCGTCGACACCATCACCCCCTCTGAGTATGGCCAGCGTCGACACCATCACCCCCTCTGAGTATGGCCCGCGTCGACACCATCACCCCCTCTGAGTATGGCCAGCGTCGACACCATCACCCCCTCTGAGTATGGCCCGCGTCGACACCATCACCCCCTCTGAGTATGGCCCGCGTCGACACCATCACCCCCCTCTGAGTATGGCCCGCGTCGACACCAGCACCCCCTCTGAGTATGGCCCGTGTCGACACCATCACCCCCTCTGAGTATGGCCAGCGTCGACACCATCACCCCCTCTGAGTATGGCCCGCGTCGACACCATCACCCCCTCTGAGTATGGCCCGCGTCGACACCATCACCACCCTCTGAGTATGACCCGCGTCGACACCATCACCCCCCTCTGAGTATGGCCCGCGTCGACACCATCACCCCCTCTGAGTATGGCCCGCGTCGACACCATCACCCCCTCTGAGTATGGCCCGCGTCGACACCATCACCCCCTCTGAGTATGGCCCGCGTCGACACCATCACCCCCTCTGAGTATGGCCCGCGTCGACACCATCACCCCCTCTGAGTATGGCCCGCGTCGACACCATCACCCCCTCTGAGTATGGCCCGCGTCGACACCATCACCCCCTCTGAGTATGGCCCGCGTCGACACCATCACCCCCTCTGAGTATGGCCCGCGTCGACACCATCACCCCCTCTGAGTATGGCCCGCGTCGACACCATCACCCCCTCTGAGTATGGCCCGCGTCGACACCATCACCCCCTCTGAGTATGGCCCGCGTCGACACCATCACCCCCTCTGAGTATGGCCCGCGTCGACACCACCACTACCCTCTGAGTATGACCCGCGTCGACACCATCACCCCCCTCTGAGTATGGCCCGCGTCGACACCATCACCCCCTCTGAGTATGGCCCGCGTTGACACCATCACCCCCTCTGAGTATGGCCCGCGTCGACACCATCACCCCCCTCTGAGTATGGCCCGCGTCGACACCATCACCCCTCTGAGTATGGCCCGCGTCGACACCATCACCCCCTCTGAGTATGGCCCGCGTCGACACCATCACCCCCTCTGAGTATGGCCCGCGTCGACACCATCACCCCCTCTGAGTATGGCCCGCGTCGACACCATCACCCCCTCTGAGTATGGCCCGCGTCGACACCGTCACCCCCTCTGAGTATGGCCAGCGTCGACACCATCACCCCCTCATACACCTCCTTCGAGGTGAAGGAGAGACAGAAACTACCCTTCCCTGGATACAGACCGACTTCACTACACGGCTAAAGATTGGCCTCATCTTGTCAGCCATTTTAAAGACTATTTACTGCCGATCCTCAGAGCTGCTGAGAGTATGTCCAGTATATACAGCAGGCATTCAATCCATGTATTGGATCTAGTGCTGAGACACATTTCATCCCTACAGGAAGTGTTTCACAAAAGCATTCAATCCATATATTAAATGCACTTTTTGTGAAAATGTTGTCCATGCGATGAATAGTTCAGTTATCGTTAAGTGTCTTTCAGACTGTACAGTGTGTTCTTCAATCAAATAAATTAGGATTAATGAGCCAGCTAATTGTTTTGTTTTCGTGATTTTGTGAGCACTAATCAGACTATTCTATTTTCTTCATGAAAGGTACATTTATCCATCTGAACCTTCAAAAGCCGGTTGCCTGTTTATAATGTATGTTACCGTGTTTATAATGTATGTTACCGTGTTTATAATGTCTGTTACCGTGTTTATAATGTCTGTTACCGTGTTTATAATGTCTGTTACCACGTTTATAATGTCTGTTACCGTGTTTATAATATATGTTACCACGTTTATAATGTCTGTTACCGTGTTTATAATATCTGTTACCGTGTTTATAATGTCTGTTACCGTGTTTATAATGTCTGTTACCACGTTTATAATGTCTGTTACCGTGTTTATAATGTCTGTTACCACGTTTATAATGTCTGTTACCGTGTTTATAATATCTGTTACCACGTTTATAATGTCTGTTACCACGTTTATAATGTCTGTTACCACGTTTATAATGTCTGTTACCGTATTTATAATATCTGTTACCGTGTTTATAATGTCTGTTACCGTGTTTGTAATGTGAATTACTGTCATTTCACCACTAGAGGGCAGGAGGTAATGCTAATCATTATGGAAGTGTATATCTGCATTTTTTAAAAATTGAAATGCAAATTAACTTATAAATCAATATCACATTTTTCATTATTTTCCCATGTATATGCGCATAATCTCGGTTAACCCAGAACTAAAATCTTGCGTAATTTGGTTAGATGATCAATTACCATTTATTTTCACGTAGTCTGGCCACATGAGATTATTGTGTGCATTATCTGGCACAAAATTAAAATGCAAAAATTAGGTTTGTTGAATCCTGAGAACTTTGTTCATGAGAATTTTCCGCACAGTCACCAAAGTGTTCTCTCTCCATTGCTACCATGGTTATGCATATGCTTCTCATATTTGTTTCTTTTCTAAACATTTCAATTTGGCCTTGTCCATACAGGCCAATACCCCCGAGTGTAAAGGGTTAAAACAATTATTTTGATGTTATGGATGCTCAGTCCTTGCATCCATAGCTCTGTCTATGAATTGTATGGCATCCCTCAGCTGTTTACCAAAAAAATTGGCTGTTTTGTTGGGGTGTTATTGACGTTGCTTGAATCTCAGATTGCTCCTTTAATTCAAGTACAATATTTCTATGGTATGAAAAAAGCTGTTTTCTGAGTAATAAGTCCACAGTCACAAAGGAAGTTTATGTAGGTCAACATGTTTTTAATCAATGCTCAACATTTCACCATGAAAATCATATTTTATGCATCAAAGGAAATTGATCAGACTTTGGTCTTGTTTATTCAGCAGCTTCTTTTCCCTGTAAGAAGAAATACAGAATATAATGGATCAGTATTAATAATGAACATGATAAATATATGGATAGACTTGGATAGAATATAATGGATCAGTATTAATAATGAACATGATAAATATATGGACAGACTTGGATAGAATATAATGGATCAGTATTAAAAATGAACATGATAAATATATGGATAGACTTGGATAGAATATAATGGATCAGTATTAATAATGAACATGATAAATATATGGATAGACTTGGATAGAATATAATGGATCAGTATTAATAATGAACATGATAAATATATGGATAGACTTGGATAGAATATAATGGATCAGTATTAATAATGAACATGATAAATATATGGATAGACTTGGATAGAATATAATGGATCAGTATTAATAATGAACATGATAAATATATGGATAGACTTGGATAGAATATAATGGATCAGTATTAATAATGAACATGATAAATATATGGACAGACTTGGATAGAATATAATGGATCAGTATTAATAATGAACATGATAAATATATGGATAGACTTGGATAGAATATAATGGATCAGTATTATTAATGAACATGATAAATATATGGATAGACTTGGATATAATATAATGGATCAGTATTAATAATGAACATGATAAATATATGGATAGACTTGGATAGAATATAATGGATCAGTATTAATAATGAACATGATAAATATATGGATAGACTTGGATAGAATATAATGGATCAGTATTAATAATGAACATGATAAATATATGGATAGACTTGGATAGAATATAATGGATCAGTATTAATAATGAACATGATAAATATATGGACAGACTTGGATAGAATATAATGGATCAGTATTAATAATGAACATGATAAATATATGGATAGACTTGGATAGAATATAATGGATCAGTATTAATAATGAACATGATAAATATATGGATAGACTTGGATAGAATATAATGGATCAGTATTAATAATGAACATGATAAATATATGGACAGACTTGGATAGAATATAATGGATCAGTATTAATAATGAACATGATAAATATATGGATAGACTTGGATAGAATATAATGGATCAGTATTAATAATGAACATGATAAATATATGGATAGACTTGGATAGAATATAATGGATCAGTATTAATAATGAACATGATAAATATATGAACACCTGGAAATAATATAATGGATAAAGCATTTAAGACTCAGCGCTCAGCTTTGATTTTGATTTTGAACCAACTAAATTTGGATTAATCTTTTATTTAGATTTTATATTAACCCTGTCCTGAAATGTGTTTTTCAGAGATCTTAAATACCTTTGAGTGAGTGTAAAATGTCAGTATTGACTACTGTGAAGAATGAATCATAGGTGGTGTTGATGTGGTCATATTTGAACACGAGTCAAGTGTACGTTTAGCAGCAGTTCTGTACCTTTCCAGTGTCGCGGGTCTTGGCTCTGAGCTTGTTGACCTGAGTCTCAGCGATGTCAGCACGCTCCTCAGCCTCCTCCAGCTCATGCTGAACCTTCCTGAACTTAGACATGTGGCTGTTGGCTGCTTCCTCCTGGGTGAGGAAAACAGAGGAGAACATAACATCAGTATTCAAAGTTTAAGCTTCAGATAGCAAATTAATATTATTTTAAAAGTTTTTTTATTGATATATTTAGGATAGCAATGTATATAGGGAGATAGATGATATAGCAGAGAAAGTGAGTGGTGGAACAGAGGGATCAAACTGCTGCCTCCAGGGACATATGTGATATAGGGGCGGCAGCACTACCACTAGACCAGCCCCCAGCACTAAGCTAAATAATATTCAACCCTCTCTCTTTTAAATTGGTAACACATAGGCAGAGGAGTCACTGTGCATACATTTCTTCAGCAATTACTTGCTTCAGCAATTACTTGCACTATCAACTGAGTCATTGTTGACTGATGTGCAGTAGCAACACTTCAACTAAACTGCCTGGACATGAAGTTTTGTAATGTCTACTAGGGAACGTAAGCTTTCAGAGTATTTGACTAAGTCTGTGACTCACCGCTTCCTCAGCCTGCCTCTTGTAGGCCTTCACTTTCAACTGCAGCTTATCTACCAGGTCCTGAAGTCTGCCAACGTTCTTCTTATCCTCCTCAGTCTGTGGGAGAAGATCAAAGAATCAATACCCCATAGTTTAATACACAAACCAGTGTGCTTTAGTGTGTGAAGAAGGCACATGTTCTTACCTGGTAAGTGAGCTCCTTGACTCTGCGCTCATACTTGCGGACTCCCTTGACTGCGTCTACACCTCTTCTCTGCTCGGCCTCCACCTCAGTCTCGAGCTCACGCACCTTTGTGGAAGAAATAAAGGTAGGCATTTATGTGAGGTGGTGAAATCAGACGTAACAAATCTTTGTAAAAACAGAAGTATATTCTTCTGCTAGTCAAGGAGGCACAATTGTTGTCTGTTCCTATGTATTTTTACCATTTTAATTAGAGGGGTCTATAATGAAAACAACTACTTTTCCTTATGTAGGTGGGTTATTGAGAGAAAAAGTCGTTAAACCAGTCTCCTGTGTATTTTTATATGATCAAATACATTTCCAGCAATCTGTCTTTCAATACACCCTGCTGTTAACTCACCCTGGACTCCAGTTTCTGGAGCTGCTTCTTGCCTCCCTTCATGGCCAGATTCTCAGCCTCATCCAGGCGGTGCTGCAGGTCCTTGACTGTGACCTCCAGGTTCTTCTTCATCCTCTCCAGGTGAGAGCTGGTGTCCTGCTCCTTCTTCAGCTCCTCAGCCATCATGGCCGCCTGGAATGGTACTTAGTTTAATTTATGCACCAACTGGCACCACTCATAAAGCCCCCTTGAGATCTTTGGTGTGGTTAACCAGCCCAGCTACCATTGGCCCTTGGGGACAAATCTAGTTGATGTAATTCAAGGACTCACATCAGTGATGGCCTTCTTGGCCTTCTCCTCTGCATTCCTGGCCTCCTGGACGATGTCGTCCACCTCTCCCTGCACCTGAACCAGGTCAGTCTCCAGCTTCTTCTTGGTGTTCAGAAGGCTGGTGTTCTGAAGGAGGAAACAAGGCCATTTCTTTGACTCTCAAGAGAACTTACAAGTCACAAGGCAGAAATTATGAAAATCTAAAAGCAGGCACTGTTGAATTCTATGTGTGTGTAAACGGTATGCTTGGTTGAGTTTAATTAGAAATGGCTTTTGACCCGTACCTGGGAGTGCAGCAGTCCGACGCGCTCGCTGGCGTCTACCAGCTCAGTCTCAGCCACTTTGCGGCCTCTCTCTGTCTGCTCCAGAGCAACTCTCAGCTCCTCAATTTCAGACACCATCAGACCGTTTCTGCGCTCCACCATGGCTGCCTGCTCCTTCATATCCTCTGAGAGGCGGACAGCGTCATCAAGGTGCAATTGGGCATCCTGGGGATCACAATGACATAGTATCATTAAACTTGTGGAAGTAGGGTTGATAGGATTGGTGATCATTGGTAAACATTTCCACAATATCTACAGTATATTAGTCCACTATTCCATTCCTCTGTTCTATTGTTTTCTACTGATTCACAAACAAATCCCTCCCCATGATCAGATTTTTGAGCCTGATGTCCCAGTCCCTTTACCTTGAGCTGTCCCTGGACGTTCCTCAGCTGTTTCTGGGCCTCAGCGGCCTGCCTGTTGGCGTGGCTCAGCTGGATCTCCATCTCGTTCAGGTCTCCCTCCATCTTCTTCTTCACCCTCAGGGCGTCATTCCTGCTCCTGACCTCAGAGTCCAGGGTGCTCTGCATGGAGTCAACCACCCTCTGGCTGTTCCTCTTGATCTGCTCCATCTCCTCGTCCTTCTCAGCGATCTTCCTGTCCACCTCACCCTTGATCTGGTTCAGCTCCAGCTGCACACGCAGAATCTTGGATTCCTCGTGCTCCAGTGTGCCCTGGACAAAGAGAAGCAGTCAGGTGAATTGACCCTTCACTAAGCCCCGTCCCCCTTGGTTACTGTTGCAACCTCGGACAACATTTTCCTGGGAAGTCCAATTCCCCATTCTAACAATGATCTCAAACTGTGTTTTAAATACACAATTAAATTAACCACTTCCCCTCAGGTATGTTGTGGTACTGTCATTAGAGCTGCTTCATGGGGATCCTGGTAAATGTATTTTTGTAGTGTGGCTAGCCACTGAATGGCTCTGAATTCACTTAGCATGCAGTCAAAGGTATAACTACTTTTGGAGCTGACTAGTGGGCTCAAATCGTATCCTGATGTTTGAAAGCAGATGGGAGTTGTATTCATAACATGACTAACTTAGCTAGCCAACTTTTGGAGCTAACTAGTGGGCTCAAATCGTATCCTGATATTTGAAAGCAGATGGGAGTTGTATTCATAACATGACTAACTTAGCTAGCCAATGTACATGTGTATATATTTCGAGAAAACAACTTACATGGCTAGCTAGCAACGTTTGGTGGTCTATGAGACAGAGCTAGCAAACAATGTAACAAAAGTATAATATCGGATTCGAAATATACTCCATGAACAGGCTCTGCATTTCAGGAAACAAGTAGCAAGTAACCCTGGTGAGCTGTACAATTATATAGCCAATTAAACCAAAAAAAAAAAAAAGACAACTGTCTGTTTTTCCTACTGCCATCACTGGCAATGTCTTTGAAACAAGAGCTTGTCCGATGTGTCCGACTCGACGACATTTGCTATCCATTGGAGAACTGCGATTGGTTGCCCACAATGTTAGAGCGGGGCTTAGCGAAGGGTCGCTTGTGCTCAATACATTTGGATGTGTATAACACAAGGAATTACATACTGTATAAATGACTACAATAAACAGCAATAAAGGGGAGCATTAGACTGTAGCTGGTATTGGCTAGTGTAACACTGCTTTTCCTATCAAACAGCTGTAGTTTGTACCTCAGCCTCCTCCAGAGCGGTCTGGATCTCAGACTTCTCTGTCTCCACGGTCTTCTTAGCCTTCTCCAGCTCATGGATGCTCTTGCCAGTCTCTCCGATCTGCTCAGTCAGGTCAGAGATCTCCTCTGCACACACAAACATAGGAGCTGTTTAGACTTGGGAGATTTTCAGCGGATATCACCAGTGCACTGAAGTTTATATTGAATCAAAATAACAGTTAATTCATTAACAGCACTTCATACTGTCTTGCTAATCTAATTGCCCCCCACATCCTTGGGTGGTTCAAAGGAATACCAATTACATGTTCCCAAAAAGTATATTTTATACTTTACATGAGATGGTTTAATAGTAATTTTGATATAATGTTGATGATTACAGTTAATTCCATTTTCAAACACTAGTCAAACATCAGTCAAATAGAACTGCTGTCAAATGCTCACGTTGCAGGTTCTTGTTCTCTCTCTTCAGAGTCTCCAGATGATCCAGAGCCTCCTCGTAGGAGTTCTTCATCTTGAAGAGTTCAGTGCTCATAGAGCGAGCCTCCTTCTGAGCTCCTTCCAGCTCAGCCTGACCCTCCTCATACTTCTGCTTCCACTCTGCCAGAACCTAGGGAAATACATGGGATTTTCATTAGAACTCATTGATGGAGAGTTTTGATTCAGAAATATGCTACAATTATACTACAACTGATCAAATAGCAGACAGAAAATATCACCTAGAGTGAGGTTTATAAATGTTCACCTTGTCAAAGTTCCTCTGCTTCTTGTCGAGGTTGGCGGCCATTGCGTTGGCTCTCTCAACGTCAATCATGAGGTCCTCCACCTCTCCCTGCAGTCTCTGCTTGGTCTTCTCCAGGGAGGCGCACTTTGAGTTGGTCGCCTCAATGGTCTCCTCAGCCTCCTGCAGACGCTGGGCCAGTTTCTTCCTGTTGGACAACAGAAGGTGGTGTTATGGTGAGCAATTTGCTGTGAGACAAATGTTGCACTACATATTGACATAACCTTTTCTCAGAGCCCCCTATCACCCTCACCATCCACACCATTTATTTGAGTTTTTGCAACTGCATGCAACTCACTTGGCCTCCTCCAGCTCCTCTGTGCGCTGGATGGCATCAGTTTCATACTTAGTCCTCCACTGAGCCACCTCACTGTTGGCCTTAGACATGCCGCGCTGCAGCTCTGCCTTGGCCTCCTGCTCCTCCTCAAACTGCTCTCTCAGGAGGTCACAGTCATGGCGGGCAGACTGGACACCGTGGGCCAGTGCATTTTTAGCCTGAGAAAGAAAGAAAGACAAAGAGAGATTAGATAGAGAGTAAAACAAATGGCAGTAGAAGTCTTTAAGGGTGGCGAAGTCACCGTCTATATGTATATAGAGCTCTAAATTGTGGTGGGTGGTCTCCATTTTGGGTCCCTTACCTTGACCTCCTCCTCAATCTGCCTCTTCAGTTCCTCCACCTGCTGGGTGAAGGCCTGTTTTCCTCTGTTAAGCTGAGACACCAGGGCTTCCTTCTCCTCCAGCTGGCGGCCAAACTCACCTGCAGGGAAAGAGTGACCTCTTGTTAATGGGGTCTCTGTTCTCTAAGATTGAAAATGTATTTGAGGTATTGTAGGGCAGAAACTATGTGGACTGGATTTAGAGCCCCAACACTTGTTATTGTTTACTACTGAAGTGTGCTACATTGGTTTGTTGTTCATTGTTGATGGTACCATTTTCTGTCAGGAGTCTGGCCCTCTGTCCGCTGATGTCGTTGACCTGGCGAGCATTCTCATCATTCTTAGTCTTGATCTCGCTCAGCTGGTCCTCAAGAGTACGGCACATCTTCTCCAGATTGCCCTGTTAGTGAAACATATGCGACTCCTGTCAACTTCAGTTTACTTGAATGGTAATGTAGTTGGCCCTCCTCAACACTGCTTGACCAAAACATCACTACTCACCTTAGCCTTGGCGACAGCCTCCATGTTGCTGGAGAGGTCATCAATCTCCATCTTGTACTCACTCTTCTCCTTCTCCAGCTTCTGCTTTACGCGCTGCAGGTTGTCGATCTGCTCCCCGAGCTCAGCCACACTGTCGGCCTGCTTCTTGCGCAGAGCGGCGGCTGTGGCCTCGTGCTGCAGGGTGGACTCTTCAAGATCACGACGCAGCTTCTGGAACTCAGCCTCACGCTTCTTGTTCATCTCAATCTGAGCAGCAGTGGCGCCTCCGGCCTCCTCCAGCCTCTCGCTGATCTCCTCAAGTTCCCTGGAGAGGTCGGCCCTCTGCTTCTCAACCTTAGCCCTGGCAGCACGCTCAGCCTCAATTTCCTCCTCCAGCTCCTCAATACGGGCCTAGAACAGGGGGCAGGAGCAGGGGGGATGAACACTACAATACAGTTGAAACAATTGAACCTCACTACATAATAATAGTATGTACAGTATATTTAGCATAAATGTGTTAATACATAGCCAGTTACACTAACATATTTACTATATTAATTAGACAGTGTCCCAAGTGCGGAACTAACACCGGTAAGAAGCACCATCTTTCCATAGAAAGAAGCACCATCATGAAGCACCATCTTCCATCTTACTGAGCCGTCAGAAGCCACCAGGAAAAATGTGTGCTACCATAAGAAATGTGTCCGTTTTTTTCAGGAAATGATTCAGGTGTGTGCTTTCCTGGACACGAGCTTAGATCCTGTACTGTACCTGGAGTTCCTTGATCTTCTTCTGCAGCTGAGCTCCCAGAGACTGCTCATCCTCAATCTTGCTGAGGAGCTGGGTGGTCTCAAACTCCTTCCTAACAAACACAAACACGTTGATTGCAAAGTTCGATTTGGTTAGATAGTGTAAAGGGAGCCTATATTACCATTCTCTTTGCTTTTAAGAATCACATACAAATTCATAATTACAAGAATGAGCCAATAACAGCCATTATTTTGATCAAGATGGCAGGTAATACTGTGGTAATTGATTTGTGTTTACTTCTTGATTTTCTCATCAGACTGCTGCTTGTCATTCTCCAGGTCCATTATGGACTCCTGGGCCAGTTTCAGATCTCCCTCCAGCTTTCTCTTGGCTCTCTCAAGGTCCATACGGAGCTTCTTCTCTTGCTCCAGAGAACCCTCAAGCTACAAGATAAAAATACACATATATTGGTCAAATCTAAACAATTGAAGATAATATCATCTTACATACTATCATGGCCAAAATGTCAAACTCCACTCACGTCGTCCACTTGCTGTTCCAGCTTGGTCTTGGCCTTGGTCAGAGTGTTGACTTTGTCCTCCTCTGCCTGCAGGTCGTCCAGTGTCTGCTGGTGGGCCTCTTGGAGGGCTTTCTTCTCCTTGGTCAGCTTGGCAACACTCTCATCCACAGACGCCATCTCCTCTGTCAGGTTTTTAACCTGAAAACGGCAACAACAAAATTAGTCTTTGGTCACTTCACCATGAAGGGGAGATTTAGTTTAATTAATATTAGAAGTGTGTCAACAAGTGCTGTACTATAGATTCAACACTAGATGGCACTGTACTTCATTCCGGTGTATTGAGGGGAAGTCATAAACGAGGGGGGAACAGAACATGTAATGAATGTGTGGATTACCCCACAAATGAAATTACACTATTTTGTGTCTTAGTTTTTACAGCACACCACAAAAAGACTTGAAGTCCATTTCTGTTTTGAGTTGATTATTGTTTGGATTATTGTTTGGTTAGACTGTCTACGAAACCTTGTTTTCAGTGGCGTGCTTCTCCTTCTCCACTTTGGCCAGGGTGAGCTCCAGGTCATCAATGTCCTTCTTCAGCTCAGAGCACTCATCCTCCAGCTTCCTCTTCTTGGCAGTCAACTCAGCATTCATCTCCTCCTCATCCTCCAGCCTCTCGGTCGTCTCTTTGAGTTTGGCCTCCAGCTGGATCTTGCTCTTGATGAGCCCCTCGCACCTTTCCTCAGCATCGTTCAGATTCTCTGAATCCTGGTTTCAGAGCAGGAGAAAATATCATTGGCCTCTCTTTGTGTATCAAAATATAAATTTAGTTTGGTCAAATAGGTCAGTGCAAATCAATTTAAATGTGTGAAATATAAATATATACCATGGGCAATACATTTTTTTGAGATTGCCAAAGTGTGCGTGTGTTCACATGTGCAGATGTTTGTGTGATTGTGGTCGTGTCTATGTTCATTTGTGTATAAATGTGCTCTAATGAGTGTCGTTGCTCACTCACAGCTGCGACTTGAAGCGCCAGGTCATTCTTCTCCTGCACCATGGACACCATCTTCTCCTCCAACTCCTTCTTCTTGGCCAGAGCCTTGGCCAGGTCCGTCTGCATCTTCTCATAGTTCTCCTTCATGTTGGCCAGCTCCTTCTCAGTCTCAGCACTCTTCAGCAGGGGCTTGATCTTGAAGTACACCTTCATCCATGGCCAGGTCTTCACATTCATGAATGAGCGGATGTTGTACTGGATGGTGAAGACAGAATCTCTGGTCGACAGAAAGGATGGAGTGGCATGGTGAGTGGCATGGTGAGTGACATGGTGAGTGGCATGGTGAGTGGCATGGTAAGTGGCATGGTGAGTGGCATGGTGAGTGGCATGGTGAGTGGCATGGTGAGTGACATGGTGAGTGGCATGGTAAGTGGCATGGTGAGTGGCATGGTGAGTGGCATGGTGAGTGACATGGTGAGTGGCATGGTGAGTGGCATGGTGAGTGGCATGGTGAGTGGCATGGTGAGTGGCATGGTGAGTGACATGGTGAGTGGCATGGTGAATGGCATGGTGAGTGGCATGGTGAGTGGCATGGTGAGTGGCATGGTGAATGGCATGGTGAGTGACATGGTGAGTGGCATGCTTAAAGATCTCCTCCAGTGATTTTAGAACTTTTCCTGTGGAAAAGCGATATCCCAAGTATAAATACAGTACAGTACACACACTAAAGGGTAAAAATATACATTTTGAAGAAAATAGTGTGAACTGCAGACTTCAAAGAAACTTCAAGGAGTTGGTCTGATGGTGGCTTTTCAAGTGGAGTTCCAGGTCTCTGGCAGCCTCTGGAACTTCCATTCTGCGGCCAACAAGGCAGAGTTCATCTCAGCCTATGCTACCCTCCAGTCCCTCGACTTCTTGGCGCTGACGGAAACATGGATTACCACAGAAAATACTCCTACTGCTCTTTCCTCGTCTAACCATGTGTTCTCGCATACCCCGAGAGCATCTGGTCGGCGCGGCGGTGGCACAGGAATCCTCATCTCTCTAAAGTGGACATTCTCTCTTTTTCCCCTGACCCATCTGTCTATCTCCTCATTTGAATGCCATGCTGTCACAGTCACTAGCCCATTCAAGCTTAACATCCTTGTCATTTATCGCCCCCCAGGTTCCCTTGGAGAGTTCATCAATGAGCTTGACGCCTTGATAAGTTCCTTTCCTGAGGATGGCTCACCCCTCACAGTTCTGGGTGACGTTAACCTCCCTTCGTCTGCCTTTGACTAATTTCTCTCTGCCTCCTTCTTTCCACTCCTTTCCTCTTTTGACCTCAACCTCTCACCGTCCCCCCCTACTCATAAGACAGGCAATATGCTTGACCTCATCTTTACTAGATGCTGTTCTTCTACTAATCTCACTGCAACTCCCCTCCAAGTCTCCGACCACTACTTTGTATCCTTTTCTCTCTCGCTCTCCTCCAACACTACTCACTCTGCCCCTACTCAGATGATAATGGATGAGTACTCCTCATAATGGATGAGTACATGGATGAGTACATGATAATGGATGAGATAATGGATGAGTACTCCTGAGTGGCGCAGTGGTCTAAGGCACTGCATCGCAGTGCTAACTGTGCCACTAGAGATCCTGGGTCGAATCCAGGCTCTGTCGCAGCCGGCCGCGACCGGGAGACTCATGGGCGGCGCACAATTGGTCCAGCGTCGTCCAGGGTAGGGGAGGGAATGGCCGGCAGGGATGTAGCTCAGTTGATAGAGCATGGCGTTTGCAACGCCAGGGTTGTGGGTTCGATTCCCACGGGGGGCCAGTATTAAAAAAAAAGATGTATTCACTAACTGTAAGTCGCTCTGGATAAGAGCGTCTGCTAAATGACTAAAATGTAAAATGTAATAATGTGCCGTCGCAACCTTCACTCTCCCACTACTCTCTCCTCTTCCATCCTATCATCTCTTCCCTCTGCTAAATCCTTCTCCCTCTGATCTCCTGATTGTGCCTCCTCAACCCTCCTCTCCTCCCTTTCTGCATCTTTTGACTCTCTATGTCCCCTATCCTCCCGGCCGGCTCGGTCCTCCCCTCCTGCTCCGTGGCTTGACGACTCATTGCGAGCTCACAAAAGAGGGCTCCGGGCAGCCGAGCGGAAATGGAGGAAAACTAGACTCCCTGCGGACCTGTCATCTTTTCACTCCCTCCTCTCTACATTCTCTTCCTCTGTTTCCGCTGCTAAAGCCACTTTCTACCACTCTAAATTTCAAGCCTCTGCCTCTAACCCTAGGAAGCTCTTTGCCACCTTCTCCTCCCTGCTGAATCCTCCTCCCCCTCCCTCCTCCCTCTCTGTGGATGACTTCGTCAACTATTTTGAAAAGAAGGTTGACGACATCCGATCCCCATTTATTAAGTCAAATGACACCGCTGGTCCTGCTCACACTGCCCTACCCTATGCTTTGACTTCTTTCTCCCCTCTCTCTCCAGATGAAATCTTGCGACTTGTGACGGCCAGACGCCCAACAACCTGCCCGCTTGACCCTATCCCCTCCTCTCTTCTCCAGACCATTTCCAGAGACCTTCTCCCTTACCTCACCTTGCTCATCAACTCATCCTTGACCGCTGGCCATGTCCCTTCAGTCTTCAAGAGAGCGAGAGTTGCACCCCTCCTCAAAAAACCTACACTCGATCCCTCCGATGTCAACAACTACAGACCAGTATCCCTTCTTTCTTTTCTCTCCAAAACTCTTGAGCGTGCCGTCTCTAGTCAACTCTCCTGCTATCTCTCTCAGAATGACCTTCTTGATCCAAACCAGTCAGGTTTCAAGACTGGTCATTCAACTGAGACTGCTCTTCTCTGTGTCATGGAGGCTCTCCGCACTGCTAAAGCTAACTCTCTCTCCTCTGCTCTTATCCTTCTAGACCTATCTGCTGCCTTTGATACTGTGAACCATCAGATCCCCCTCTCCACCCTCTCCGAGTTGGACATCTCCGGCGCTGCTCACTCTTGGATTGCGTCCTACCTGACAGGTCGCTCCTACCAGGTGGCGTGGCGAGAATCTGTCTCCGCACCACGTGCTCTCACCACTGGTGTCCCCCAGGGCTCAGTTCTAGGCCCTCTCCTTTTCTCTCTATACACCAAGTCACTTGGCTCTGTCATATCCTCACATGGTCTCTCCTATCATTGCTACGCAGACTACACACAACTAATTTTCTCCTTTCCCCCTTCTGATAACCAGGTGGCGAATCGCATCTCTGCATGTCTGGCAGACATATCAGTGTGGATGTCGGATCACCACCTCAAGCTGAACGTCGGCAAGACGGAGCTGCTCTTCCTCCCTGGGAAGGACTACCCGCTCCATGATCTCGCCATCACGGTTGACAACTCCATTGTGTCCTCCTCCCAGAGTGCAAAGAGCCTTGGCGTGACCCTGGACAACACCCTGTCGTTCTCTGCTAACATCAAAGCGGTGACCCGATCCTGCAGGTTCATGCTCCACAACATTCGCAGAGTACGACCCTACCTTACACAGAAAGTGGCACAGGTCCTAATCCAGGCACTTGTCATCTCCCGTCTGGATTACTGCAACTCACTGTTGGCTGGGCTCCCTGCCTGTGCCATTAAACCCCTACAACTTATCCAGAACGCCGCAGCCCATCTGGTGTTCAACCTTCCCAAGTTGTCTCATGTCACCCCGCTCCTCCGCACACTCCACTGGCTTCCAGTTGAGGCTCACATCTACTACAAGACCATGGTGCTTGCCTACGGAGCTGTGAGGGGAACGGCACCTCCTTACCTTCAGGCTCTGTTCAGACCCTACACCCCCTCAGCCCAGTCACCCGCTCAGCCCAGTCAAAGCTATTTGCTGCTCTGGCACCCCAATGGTGGAACAAGCTCCCTCACGACGCCAGGACAGCGGAGTCACTGACCACCTTCTGGAGACACTTGAAACCCCACCTCTTTAAGGAATACCTGGGATAGGATAAAGTAATCCTTCTACCCCCCCCCCCCCCCTCCCCCACCATTAAAAAAAATAAGAAAAAAAGTGGTTGTCCCACTTGCTATCATAAGTTGAATGCACCAATTTGTAAGTCGCTCTGGATAAGAGCGTCTGCTAAATGATGTAAATGTAAAATGTAAATGTCTGATGGTGGCTTTGTGATGTCATCGGCCTCCCCCCTTGCTTGAGGAACAATAGAGGAGCAATAGAGAACAAAAGAGGAAAGCCCCACCCCTCACTTGTGCCATGCCATGAGGATACCTGGAGCACCTAATGAGATGTGCCTTTTGTTAAGTAAATCAGGTGTTTAATGAGGTGAAAAGGAGACTGGGGTAGGACTTTAAAGCTACGTTCTGGGATTCAAAGAATAACAAAACGGGGACCAATGCCACTTTTTGCATACAGCTGAGGAATTGGGCTTGGGAAATGTAACCCCACTTACATTTGTAGACAGCTCTCTAGATGAAAGGACTGACAGGTAATGCTAAGATCAGGAGGAGTCATATTCTTCAAGAATGAATGGGTAAATATCACAAATTTAAATAACAATTGAACAGCTTGTTAAATCCCAAACTGCTGCTATAACACACTTTCTCATTGTGAACAACTCACAGCATAATGCTTTACATTCAGGTGGTTGACAGAATTCTTTGCCAAGTTGTCTACTATTCCTCACCTCCTCTCCATCATCTTGGTGAACTCTCTCCTCATGAGGAATCCACGGCTGAGAGCCTGGACCATGCCGACCAGAGAGGCCAGCTTCTCATCTCTCATCTCCTCAAGGACACCCAGCAGACCAGCTTTGAAGAACACCTGACACAGGTAAACATGGTCAATTATGGAACCTCTGTCAGATGGTGACAGATAGAAAGGGTTGAATCAAAAGAGAGGAACAACGCCACTAGATTGATTTCACCAACATAAATATTGCAGTGCTTACAAACAAAACATGGGTTAGGTTGTTTATAAGTTGTAAGTTATTTTACAGTTGTAGATGAATAATGTACACTGATACAGATAAGAGCAGCCACACCACTCTGACACAATGCACATGATAATTAATTGAGATTTTTTCAAATTCTTAAAAAATAACGAAAAGATGGATAGATCAACTGGAGAGACATTGAATGGTTAGAATTTATATCATCATTGAGGTTGTGTTTTATTGTTAGCTTTTGCTGGGGGTATTTGACTGACCTTGGTGTGTCCAAACTTGTAATCCTCATGATTCACATCAATGGACCCAAGCAGCTTCTCAGAAGCTTTCTTGTTGTCCATGAACTGGCCCTCGGGGATGACACTGGCATTCAGTACTTTGTACCTGAATGAGGAGACATGTTTAACATGTGGTAAAATTTAACAAATGTCAAGTTATAATAGGTTGGTTATATTTCGTTAACGATAAGGCTATTCTGATGTTGGGAAAACCCTTAGAGAAGATATTTCTGTGTGTCTGTCTGTTTGTGTGTGTGTGTGTGTGTGTGTGTGTGATTGTGTGCGTGTGTGATTCTGTGTGTGTGTGTGCGTGCATGCAGGAATTGATTTGTGTTTGTGTGTGTGTACCTCTGCTTGAAGTCAGCATAGATGATTCTGCTGGGGAAGCCCTTTCTGCAGATCCTGATACCTTCTAGAACACCATTACACCTGAGCTGGTGGATAACCAGGAAGTTCTCCATCAGACCTGGAAACACAAACCAAGTCTCATTAACAGGTTAAAGATTGGTTCGTTAAGGTTACTGATACTGTACTGATAAGATGTCATATTTAACTAAATATTTCTTGTACCTGGAGTCTTTGTCTCGTTGGGGATCAGGCAGCGCACAAAGTGAGGATGAGTGCTCCTCAAGTTGGTCATCAGCTTGCCCAAGTTCTCCTTTAAGAGGGTTACAAACCATTTTCTCAGAGATCATTTCTGATAATCAATGCACCTTTTGAAAGCCTGAATATACACATTTTAAAAGCTCACCCTGAACTGGGAGGACACAGTCTGCATGGAACCACCCTTCTTCTTGCCTCCTTTCTTGGTTGTATCTGTTAAAATGGGGAAAAGTGATATATGATTCTAAATTAGAGAATATCAGGTTAACTTCACACTTATCTTAATGCAAATGCTGCCAATGAGATTGTGTAAAATAACACCTATTGTATGAGTAAATTAACAGAGCGGCACGTCTTGCTCTTCATTGTAATCAGAGGGCTGATATAAATACTATGCATGCCAGTCCCTCTTGGCTAAGGGTTGAGGAGAGACTGACTGCATCACTTCTTCTTTTTAGAAGAAACATTAATATGTTGAAAATCCCAAATTGTTTGCATAGTCAACTTACACACAGCTTTGACACACACACTTACCCCACCAGACATGCCACCAGGGGTCTTTTCACAGTCCCCAAATCCAGAACAAATTCAAGAAATGTAAATGTTACAACTGCAGATTAACCCTTTCAAGGAGTTTTAATATGATGCTAGTCTTACCCTCAGGTGGGGCAGCGACGTACAGGGTAGCCATAAGTTTGACTGAGGACTTCCCGTACAGCTGAAGAACTGAGTCGTTCAGGGGGTCCTTGTTCTTGTCCAGCCAGCCAGTGATGTTGTAGTCCACCGTGCCGGCGTAGTGAACCAGGGAGAAGTGGGCCTCTGCCTTGCCTTTAGCAGGCTTGGGCTTCTCAAACGCCTTGTTTTTCCCAAGATGCTGGTCATACAGCTTGTTCTTGAAGGAAGTGTCTGAAGCCTTGGGGAACATGCACTCCTCTTCAAGGATGGAGAAGATGCCCAATGGCTTTATGAAAAGAGATGTATATCAAATTAGTGATATTTACATTTAGGATCACATGTATTCCTTTATCAAGCATGCTATTATCAGCGTATCTTCAATTAGGGGCACAAAATAGGAAACAGAATTCTCAACAGTCAGATACCTTGTACCACTGTGATAATATCTCACACAGCGCTCTCTATGAGCTTTGCTGTTGTGGTCCATTACAATCCTGACAGACAGTTTACCTTCTCAATAAGCTCAATGCAGGCAGCCAAGTCCATGCCGAAGTCAATGAAGGCCCAGACGATTCCCTCCTTCTTGTACTCCTCTTGTTCAAGGACGAACATGGTGTGGTTGAAAAACTGTTGCAGTTTCTCATTGGTGAAGTTGATGCACAGCTGCTCCATGCTGTTGTACTGTTGATGGAATTTCAAAAGGGATCATTTCATCATACAGGGCTGTAATCCATCTCAATCACAACTAATTGTCTTGTTCTGGTCTCATACTCACATCAAAGATCTCAAACCCGGCAATGTCAAGAACACCGATATAGAACTGCCTTGGATTCTTGGTGTCCAACATCTCGTTGATACGGATGACCATCCACAAGAACATCCTCTCATAGATGGACTTGGCCAGAGCACTGACTGAGTTATTAACCTGCAATGATAATACCTCAAATGAATACATGAGACATTGACCATGTATAGTGAGAAGGTGAGAAGACATCACTATTCAAAACAAGCAACGCACTAATCACCAAAAGATTTCCGGTGCTTAGAAAATGGCAAATGCTGTGTTTGGCCGCCTTACCTGAGGCACAGTCTGTCCCTTGGTCACATACTCGTTGCCGACCTTCACTCTGGGGTAGCAGAGAGCCTTCAACATCTCAGCTGAGTTCAGGCCCAGCAGGTAGCCGATTTTATCAGCCACTGGAGAGAGAACCAACAACAACAGACTCAGGAACACAAGATCACTTGATTCTGATGTCACACTGACAAAAGGGTTTGGCTGTGTTTTCTGTGGGTTCGTTGAACCCACATTGATAATTTCAAATCATTTCTGGAGGTTGGAATTTGGTCTCCATAAATGATCTCCTGCCGGACTTTGATGAGGCGCTGTCTGTCTTACATATTGTATATCTATGAGTGGGACTGGAAATGGGACTAATGCTTTACGTTTTGTATATCTATATTTGGGACTTGGAATGGGACAAATTCTTTACATATTGTATATCTATGAGTGGGACTGGGAATGGGACTAATGCTTTACATATTGTATATCTATGAGTGGGACTCACCCTCTGTGCCGTCTGGCTCGGCCTGCTCCTCACGCTGCTTCTGCTTGAATTTCAAGTTGCCGTGGTGCAATACAGCTCCTGTCAGCTTGTAGATGCTAATCTTCTCATCATTATTGAAGCCCAGGATTGTAATGGCATCCTGGTATTTGACAGGAAGTACAACAGTGATGAACTGAACGGTAGTTTGCTCACTTACAGTCCACTACAGTTCTGTGCTCTCACCAGAACAAATGGGATGGATATATATGACTGGCTTTCACAGAGCCACATGATTACGCTTGGCCAACACTAGTAGATGACAGCACAAAAGGAGTTTTACACAGTTTCACAGGGCACTTAGTGGCCCTCTCTTGTGGATGTCTTACATGTGTGTGCCTCAAGGTGAAGTGTGAAGTCATGAA
The DNA here is from genome assembly GCF_964263955.1 of Coregonus lavaretus. Classification (NCBI taxonomy): domain Eukaryota; kingdom Metazoa; phylum Chordata; class Actinopteri; order Salmoniformes; family Salmonidae; genus Coregonus; species Coregonus lavaretus. The sequence goes on along the minus strand of NW_028167175.1, from coordinate 2,449,519 downwards.
GAATGCCTTGAGGCTCATGCCTAACTAACACAAGGCATTTAGAATCTGACAAGAAAATACATAAAAATTCCCAGCTGTTACCAAGTTGGAATTGAACAGTGCATTCAGTGTGTATGGTGGTTCTACCCATTCCATATCTAGAGTTTGGTTAGCCCTTTGTTTGACTCACGTCTGTGGCATCCAGCTCTTCCTTGTCGTTGATGCTGGCCACGGTGATCTGACCCTGGCTGCACATGGGGAAGTCATAGGGGTTGGTGGTGATGAGCGCCATTTCTATGGACAATGGAGAATGTCTTGTCATTTAAATCTCTTAGAATTGTGCACACTATTAATGTTCATAGTGCCCTGTAGCTCAGTTGGTAGAGCATGGCGCTTGCAACGCCAGGGTTGTGGGTTCGATTCCCACGTGGGGCCAGGGGGGCCAGTATGAAAATGTATGCACTCACTAACTGTAAGTCGCTCTGGAAAAGAGTGTCTGCTAAATGACTAAAATTTAAAATTGTGCAGTCCTACCTTTACAGTATCTCTCCCTCCTTTACTCAATAGATGGACTCAAGTACGTCACCATTAGGGTTTCAAAACTATCGGAAATTTATCAAAGTTACTGGAATCTTCAGTAATTAAATTAAATTGAATAATTACATTTCATGCTGAAACCCTGATATTAAACACCAATGGTACTCACTAAGTTCATGGTTTATATTTAGGATAATGTTTTACAGATTTGTCATTCTATTTTCTATTTTAAAATCATATTATATTAGTAATTGTTTCATATTTTACTTGTGATAAGGCCACACAGAGGGCCAGAGATAATGACAGACCCCTGGGATAATCTGAAACACCCAAAAGGGCCACTGGATGTTTTACATAAAATCCTTGAAAGATACCAAAATGCTGGTAGTTTACTGGTAAACTTGGAAAAGTTTCCAGTAAAATACCCTCCATTTGCAAACCTAATCACAGTGCATTACTTTCTTAAAGACCTAATCCATATCTAGATGCCTTGTTACATTGGATGTACTCATTGTAATACTATTAATAGTCCGGACTGTGGACATTTTTTAAAAGTTTCACAGATGGGGGTGGGAAACATGTCCTCTGAAACTCTTTGCCATACCAACGATCTCAGGTTTATGATTGGTCATCATCTGGAAGAAGATGTGGTAGCCTCTCTCATCGGGAAGCTGGAAGGACACTCTGGACTTCTCTAGCAGGTCTGAGAGAGAAAGAGAGAGAGATTGACAAAGAGAGAGAGAGAGAGAGAGAGAGAATTAGATAATTAGATAATTATGATCTCCCCAAAAAAATCTGTGTGAATTTAGTAAAGCATTGAGAAAAAATCAAAATCAACTCACAGGTCTCAATGTCAGCTTTAGCCAGTTTGCTACCTTGGAAGTGAATCCTGATAAATTTACCCTATAGTAGAGCATGGGGGTTAGAAATAGGTCAACTAAATACATCTAACATTTAACTTTGATAGACCCCTTTAAATGTTACAGAATGTTGGACATCTATTGATATAACAAAAGGGAACTACTGAAATAAATGTTTCCAATCTAAGGTCACTTTCACAGTATGCCCTTCATACTTACAAAGCGAGACGAGTTGTCGTTCCTCACTGTCTTGGCATTACCATAAGCCTCCAGCAGAGGGTTAGCTGCAATGATCTGATCCTCAAGAGACCCCTGATTGAGACAAACACAAGTTGCTCAGAAACTGGTAAAGTTCGTTTTTCTCAATCACTTGAACACAGCCCACCAAACTGAAATGTGTTAGAAAGGTAAAACCTACCTGCATTTTGCCTGGCTCTGCTTCCTTCTTGGCACCAGAAACTGCAATGGTGGCGAAGTACTGGATGACACGCTTGGTGTTGACAGTCTTTCCTGCACCGGATTCTCCACTGGTTAATATGACAGAGAAAGAGGGGTTTTAGTCACATGTTTGAATGTCAGATTGGCTTTCACTAAGAAATAGCATTGAAAAATATACTGTTGACCTGTTTTCTTACATAAGTAAATCATTAACAAATATTCCCACTCATCGACTCATTCCTGTGCATAGCCTAATCCATTCATTATGTCATATATTTTCATCACACCCAAGTGACCCAACATATTGCAGCAGAAACACTTTCTCAAGTGAGATTTTTAGTACACAACTCACGTAATCAGGACGGACTGGTTCTCCTGGTCTGTAACCAAAAAACATATTGCTTATCATACTCGAGCAACATTCTGGGTACATTATTGAATTCATAGCATCATTATGAATTTCATTTAGGAACATTTTCATTCAAGGTTACTGAAATCAGATATTACCAGCAAACTGTTCCAACCTAGACTAGAAAACAGTAGATAACTCTCTAAAACATATTTTAACTTCCATCCATCCATGCATCCATCAATCCATCCATCAATCTATCCATTAATCCATCCATCAATCCATCCATCAATCCATCCATCAATCCATCCATCAATCCATCCATCCATTAATCCATCCATAACCACTTATGGACTTTGAGATCCAAGAAGGAAGTTGACCCCAGCAAAATGTAGGAAGGTTGTGGCTTTTTAACACATTCCAGTTTTCTTGGCTGTGTAAACTTTTTCTCCACCTGTGAATCCTGTTTCAAGAAAAGTGTTCAAGCAATCGAGAAAACTGACTTGACCACTTTACCAGATTCTGAGCAACTTGTGTTTGTCTCCATCAGTGGCCTCTTAAGGATCTGATCAACGCAGCTTACCCTCTGCTGGAAGCTTACGGTAATGCCAAGACAGTGAGGAACGACAACTCCATATCAACATAGGACAATTTAAATGTTTCTGTATCTCTTGCTACCTCTGTCCCTAAGCAGTTTGATTGTCTCGTTCTTAACGTGGGCCTTGGTCATAATAACCAGCTGACACTAATGGGAGTTCATCACCCTCCCTCGGCTCTCTCATGTGCTCTTAACAATTTATCTGAATTGGTATCTAAGTGTGGTCAATCTGAACTATTTATGATGGGTGCTTTTATTGACTGGAGGTCACCAGTGTCAGATACGCTGAAAGATATTTGCTCTGAGCTAAACCTGTCTCAGCTGATAACTGAGCTGACACGGCCAAATCCTAAAGATCCATCGAAATCTACCCTGATTTATCTTATTTTCACAATAACGCCAGATGAATATGTTGCTGGTGGGGTTTTCCCACAGGATTTTTGTGACCGTTGCCCAGTTGTCTGTGTCAGAGATGTGAAAATGTGTACATCTAAGCCTCGTGTAATCACTAAGAGGCACTTTAAAAACGTTAGTGAACAAGCTTTTTTTTACATGATCTATAACTTAGTGACCTTGACAGTGTCTCAGCTAACCCTGAACCTGATTTGTCTTTAAGCTTTTTTCCAAATATCTTCAATACTATTGTAGATAATCATTGCCCCTTCAAAACTGATTCATCTGAAGTCATTCATAAGAGAATTGTTGCCTTGGTCAAGGCCAGGAACACAGGCTTAGGCCCGTTTTGGTAATCTTTTAGACAACTGAGGACTCAATGTGTAAGACTGACCAAGAAAGCTAAATCTGATTATTTTGTAAATTCTCTTTCTGATTGTAATGGGAACCCGGCTAAATTCTGGAAAACTGTCAAATCTCTAAAGGGTTGCACTTCCTACTCTCTGACCCAACTAATTCATTCAGACTCTGGCCCCATTACGGACAAAAATGCTATCATTGATGCATTTAATCATCTTTTTATTCCAGCTGGCTATAATTTGAAAGAGCATCTAACCCTTGTATCTCTGAGAGTGGGCTGAACGCTGATTCAGGAATTTTGCAGATTGAAAACAGTAGTCAAGATTTTGCATTTCAGTAAATCACAGAAAAATAAGTCCTTGATGCCTTACTTTCTATAGATACCTAGATATCCACAGGGGCTGACCAATTGGAGCCGGGTCTGCTCAAGTGTGCTGCCCCCCGCATTGCTGGCTCAGTAACCCATATCTTCAATCTAACATTGTTCACAGGAAATATTCCAAAAGTATGTAAAACAGCTTATGTGCTGCCAGTCCATAAGGGCAGGAATAGTAGTTATCTTGATAATTATCGTATCATCTCCAGGCTTCCATGCTAAGATTCTCAAATCAAAACAAGCAACTTCACACTTTTTATCTGAGCATAGTACTTTAAATATAAATCAATCAGGGTTTAGGCCAGGGCACAGCACTAATCACAGCAACCACATTAGTTGCTAATGATATTGTCAACGCTTTAGACACTAAACTGAATTGTGCCGCCTTGTTTGTGGACCTTTTCCAAAGAGTTTGATACTGTTGATCATGCTATTTTATTGAACAAGTTGTCCTCGATTGACCTGAGCTTTGACGCCTGCTTATGGTTTCACGATTATCTTAGCGACAGAACTCAAGCCATCGTAATTGATGGGGTTAAGTCCGAATTTCTTGAGGTACATAAAGGGTCGATACTAGGACCTGTTCTTTTCACCATTTATATAAATGCTATCTGTTAAAAATTGTACATTTCTTCTATATGCGAAATTTGCTATTATGTACACAATTGTTCCGACTGCTGACCTGGCTGTGTCAAGGCTACTGTCTGATCTGCAGCTGTAAAGGAAGCCCTTACTGATTTAAAAACTTGTGCATAATATTGTCAAAACTAAATACATGTTGTTTTCAAGTTCTTGTAAGATTATTTCAGATGGATTACATTTTCACACATCAGATGGTTTTATAATTAAACGAGTCCCTGCATACAAATACCTTGTTATTTTTTATTTGAAAATGATTCATCATTTAAAACACATACGAATGAGCTTGTTAAGAAACTACGTTTTAAAGTGTGCTTTTTTTTGTTTTTTTTACAGAAACAGATCTTGTCTCTCTCTAGTCAGCAGGAAGCAGATTGTGCAGTCAGCCTTTCTACCTGTTCCTGATTATGGTGATAGTATTTATCAAAGTGCAGCTGCTTCTACTCTTAAACTCATGGAGGCCGTTTTTCATAACGCCATGATTCGTTTTATCACAGGAGACAGTTTTATTAGTCATCTCTGTGTTCTTTACCATAATGCCCTTCGTTTTATCACAGGAGACAGTTTTATTACTCATCTCTGTGTTCTTTACCATAATGCCCTTCGTTTTATCACAGGAGACAGTTTTATTAGTCATCTCTGTGTTCTTTACCATAATGCCCTTCATTTTATCACAGGAGACAGTTTTATTACTCATCTCTGTGTTCTTTACCATAACGCCCTTCGTTTTATCACAGGAGACAGTTTTATTAGTCATCTCTGTGTTCTTTACCATAACGCCCTTCATTTTATCACAGGAGACAGTTTTATTACTCATCTCTGTGTTCTTTACCATAACGCCCTTCGTTTTATCACAGGAGACAGTTTTATTAGTCATCTCTGTGTTCTTTACCATAACGCCCTTCATTTTATCACAGGAGACAGTTTTATTACTCATCTCTGTGTTCTTTACCATAATGCCCTTCGTTTTATCACAGGAGACAGTTTTATTAGTCATCTCTGTGTTCTTTACCATAATGCCCTTCATTTTATCACAGGAGACAGTTTTATTACTCATCTCTGTGTTCTTTACCATAACGCCCTTCGTTTTATCACAGGAGACCGTTGTATTACTCATCTCTGTGTTCTTTACCATAATGCCCTTCGTTTTATCACAGGAGACCGTTGTATTACTCATCTCTGTGTTCTTTACCATAATGCCCTTCGTTTTATCACAGGAGACCGTTGTATTACTCATCACTGTGTTCTTTACCATAATGCCCTTCGTTTTATCACAGGAGACCGTTGTATTAATCATCTCTGTGTTCTTTACCAAAAGGTCGCCTGGACCTCTTTGATGTCACGTTGATCACATCGTTACGCTCTATTTGTTTACAAAGCCCTGCTCCACAAGCTTCCGACTGACCTAACGTCACTGTTAAGATTTAAAATGACTAGTTACCAAAACCCTGTTCACAGGGTCGGTTAATAACTCTGGAGACTCCTTTGGTGTGTAAATAGCTAGGGACGCCAGCATTTAGATTTCTTGCCCCACATGTTTGGAAAGATGAATCCAAAATGCATTTAGAATAGATGTGTTAGTGACCCTGGGGCACATCCATCCATCCATCCATCCATCCATCCATCCATCCATCCATCCATCCATCCATCCATCCATCCATCCATCCATCCATCCATGAGAGCTCGTACCAATCTGCATGAACTGAAAGGCGTTGTCAGAGACTGAGAAGATATGGGGTGGAGCCTCCATCCTCTTCTTCCCTCTGTAGGCGTTGACAACCTCCATGTCGTACACAGGAAGCCACTTGTAGGGGTTCACCGTGGCACAGAAGAGCCCAGAGTAGGTCTGGATGAAAGGGATTCAACTAAATTAGGGGATTAGCTCAATCAGATTGACTTTTACCTGGATTTATGTGAGGATGTAGGTGTGTGTTTCTCAGGTTCATGTGTGTGTGTGTGTAAGTTTATGCAGGTATCTTACATAGATCATCCATGCTGCATAACGCTCTTTGAGGTTATACAACACAGAGGCTTCATTCAGGTAGGTCATCATGGCCATGTCCTCAATCTTGTCGTACTTAGGTGGGTTCATCTGGTAGACGTCTGCGTCTTTGAACTCTTTTCCTGCCTGAAACCGTCAAAAATATACATGACTGAATGCTTTTTGCTCATTAAATACGAGTTCAATCTTTAAATATATATTTTTAACTGCATACCCCCATCTAATCCAACTACTTTGTTATCACCCACTGACACATACATGGTGATTCTTAACTAGTCCATATACATTTGTAATTAGCAGCGATAAAATGTATGTGTTTGAAGGTTATATTCTGCTTACAAAAAAAACCAGAGGAATCCTTCTCAATCTATCTTTTGTTACTGATTTCATTTTGCCTGTTGGCATGTTTGGATAATTTTGATGTTTATTTCAAGAAATGGAGTACTTGCACAAATCAGGCTTACCTCCTTAGTGCCGTCAGGATGCGTGACTGTTACAGTACACTTCCCTTCGGCCCTGGCAGTGACCAGACCCTTAAGGTACAGCTCCTTGGTGTCTGACACATAGCAGGCGTTCTTTGAATCAAACGGTGCGGTTTGTGCCTCCATCCTCTCCTTCTCAGGCTTACGGAGGTATATGGCAGCCTTGCCGTAGATTTGCATCTCCGCGTCCGTACTCATGGTGACGGATCACTAGGAAAGAGATGAGACAAGAAAACATGATTGACTCTGTGGTGCTTCCTCCCCAGTGAACAGAGCTGTGAGTGGTATCTCTCACAGAACATTTGTCACTTTTCTTATGAAGACTCAAACTATGTCTCACCTTCTTTTTCCCCTCCTACAGATGAATTTGTACTTCTTGGAGGACCCTGGGAAACATTAGGGTGTTGTGAATACACACAAAAAACATTTGAATGGCATCATTCAACACAATCATTACGGCCAATTCAACTACAGGTGCAACTTGTAACATTCATTTTCCTATTGGCAACTCACTTTACTACACATTCTGTCAAGAATTCAAATAAAACCCCTAAAAACCCAGTTACATTCTAGACCACCCCCTCAATTTACAAACAGCAGGAGCACTACATTTGACCCTAAAAAAAAGCTACAGGTTTGAAGTAAAACACATTTAAAGCAAAAACAATTTTTTCCCCCCAAAACAACATTTTAAATGAATGCCACTTGATTGCATATTGTAAAATCTGACAAGGGACATGTAAATAAGTCCGTCCAGAAGTCAATTCCAACAGTGCAGTTAGCTACTGACTCAGATGCTGAGCGCAAAAAAAAATTATACAAATGGAAACATCTAAGGAGGCGGAGAGTCTTACCACAGAGAAGGAAGGGATCTGACTTATGGATGCTGGGGTCTCAGCCTGCTTATATCTGGTTGAAAGTGCCAACCAAGCAAAAGTTAATTATGGACCACTCTGGTAAAGGAAATGGATCGGATGAGAGACCTCTGTATTTCTGTGTCTCACTAGCGCCACCAACTTCCAGGAGCGCTAACACTCCCATTACATGACTTTTTAATGTCATATTTGTCTCTGAATTAAATTGAATTAACATCAGTGAGAAATGTCATTACTAATAATGATTACAGTATCAAAAGTTTGAGTTATCAGATTGACTCCAATGTTACTACCATTGCCCCTCAAATACTGTAATGGAGTCCATGTTACCCCACTACCACTAAAAACATTTCATAATAATCTGACCTTATTTAGTTTAGCTACATTAATCTTTATCAACAACTTAATATGTGTATTTTGACCCATGTTTCTCTATTTTGCTTGTCAACACATCTGAACTGTGTCCTCAGTCACCTCATGCTTGTGATTTATCACCCTGGTGAAACCATATTAAATAAACATTTAAAAGCTGGAACAGAAACATTTAGCCTTTCAATTACAGCTTCATCAAAGTGTTCAATCAACTGTGTAGTTATTTATCTACAGTCTGATCTATTGAAGATGCTGCAGGGGCTTTTATTGGTCTCACATTTCAGTTGGCTAAAACCATCCAGTGGGATTCTTAAGGCTTACATAACATTAGTACAGTGCTTCAATCATCTCATCCACTCATATTTCTGACAGCAATATAGCTGCCTCAAACTTCTACTACACTCTGAAGTTAACCGTTTAGCAGCTGGTTTTTAATAAAACTGCTATAAAATTAATAGGGGATAATTACAATAAAGTAACAGATTACTTTCCATTTCCATTTTAATCAATCCTTCACATTACAGTTTTAATATCTTTCTAAAAGACAGCTCTAGCAACTTGTGAAGGAGCCACCATCAGCAGAGACGTTGGTTAAAATGATCTTTAATACATGTATCTGAGCAAGGTCTTCTTTAAAGTCAGACATTTCACAGCCTTCAATGTCGATCACATCTTTTCTGTTTCAAAACCTCTACATTCAAACAGTTGTTCTTTGTGTCTGATGTGGTGCAGCTAAATGAATGTTCAATAGGGTGAATCCATACAGAACGTTCAGACAGAAATGTGTTTTAAAGAATAGATACGACTGTCTGTCAGATAGAATAGAGAATCATGTCAGCTCTATTCAATACATTTCTATTAGCAACGTTCAGAACATTTCACCTGCGTACACCCTGCTTGTTTTGTGAGCAGTGTCCACCCAGCACAACAAGAAGCCCCATAGCGGGGAGCTGCTTAATGCACTAGTTGAGCAGGGGGCTGGACTGGACTGACCATCTGGAAGGACCATCAAGGCCTTTTCATTTCTTGGACTGTGCTCTCGTCTTCACGTCAGCCAAGGTTTATTGTTTGGTATATCTGCCAACATTTCCACACAGTCTAAATCTGGCACCGATGCCACTGTTATTAGACAGAAGATATTTACTTGGCATGTTTGTGGGTGGAGAGAACATTCACACCATGCAGACCAAGAGTTTATGACATTCAAGTTATTTTAATGTGTAAAGATTTGGCATGATATCTGACCTGTGTTTTTGTATCTGAGGGACATAGTGCTGGGATGTAATATGAGCCTGCATACCATGTGGATGGGCTGTCCAGAACAGGAGTTGCAGGCCTCTGAGATACTGTTAACTGCCAGACGTCAAATCAAATCAAATCAAATGTTATTTGCCACATGCGCCGAATACAACAGGTGTAGACCTTACAGTGAAATGCTTACTGACAAGCCCTTAACCAACAATGCAGTTTTAAGAGAAGAAAAAAAGTGTTAAGTAAAAAATAGATAAGTAAATGCAAATAGTCCGGGTAGTCATGATTAGCTGTTCAGGAGTCTTATGGCTTGGGGGTAGAAGCTGTCATTAAACAGTTGACATTATAAAACTGTCATTGTACATATTTAACATATTTTGGCAGGTCCTTGGGAGGATCGGACATTAACTCTTGATCCAAGACATTTTAATGGTGCTTTCAACAACTCAGGCTCGCAATGTAGTTTAATCATCACAGACAGGAGCTTGCCTGAGACGCCCAAGAGCCTTGGTTCACCTGCAGCACTTTTAACATGATTCAATCCATTAAAATGTCACAGCCAGTCACATCTATATCTGGATATGACATGTCACATGCTGTGGCATGGATCCACAAAAAAACCAAGCTGGACTCGGATCCTTCACATCTTATTCAGATCTCACCGTCAATCTATTATGGGGGCCAATCCAATGTCAGCAATGTGAGGACCTCATGGTCGACTAATAAGGTCAAAATAATGTGCTGACCTGTACCGGATCTCTCTGTGGTTTACAGTATCGGTTATGGGGTCTTCACTTTTCAGCATGCAGTGTGAAGTCAATGGAGGGCTAAATATAATATTTATCTCCGAAATGTACAAGGATAAACACTTGGATCAAATAGGGAGCTGTTGTGTTTTTTTTTAGCAAGCTTTACAGATCTTTGGACAAACGTACAAAATGTTCCAAGAGGTATTACCTCCTGTCAGTGAACTTCTCCAGCTGCTGAGCTGTTCTTGACACTCCAATTTCATCCCATTCAGTCGATGCCAGAGTTCCAAGAAGCATACCAAAGCAACAGATGAGTTACGAGCCCAATATGGCCGTGTTCAGTGTCAGAAATACATCCAGCTTCCACAGCAATCTCTAAGGTAGTTTGGCATTGCTTCGTTGCTTTGTTGGCAGATCTGCTGCCATTTGAGCTGTGCACCAGAGGATATGGCCTTCTTCTTTTAGGAACGCTTTATTTTTAGACTCACAAACTTGTTCATGGAATTGCGATTAGGCCACACCGTCCCAGCTCTCATCCTCCCAGAGCATGCCGACGTGTACACGGACACAGGGAAAATACTGGGCAATTAATGGCAAAACCCCGTCCCACTCTAACATCTAGCACCTGTAAATAATGACAGTAGAGAACATGTCACACAGAGAACATGTCACACAGAGAACATAAATATAACTGGGAATCCCACACATTGGGTCAGGGGGAGCAGGGGACTCGTCCTAGCCAAGCCTTTGGAAGAGTCAAGGACAAGTGACAGCCCAATCTACTAGATGGCTCGAGGCCAATGATCAATGTTTAGAAGGGAAACACTTCACATCCATTCGCACAATTGGAAGATTGATTTAAATAACGGGGTAAAAGGAAAGTGTTCCTGTCTGCCTGGGAATGAGTTGAGTAGAAGGTGTTGAGTAGAAGGTTGTCCAGTTTAACTGCTGTTGTGGTAATTGCCTTGACCTCTGGCAGCTGTTATATCTGGGACGACTGAAGACCTGATGATAGGAGCCTCTGCTGAGGGATTTATGTCAAACTGTCATAATAACAGGCAACTTTAATATCACAATCATCTCAATAATGACCGGAATCAGAGTTCTTAAGTAGGCATATTGAAGTCGGAAGTTTACATACACCTTAGCCAAATACATTTAAACTCTGTTTTTCACAATTCCTGACATTTAATCCTAGTAAAAATTCCCTGTCTTAGGTCTGTTAGGATCACCACTTTATTTTAAGAAAGTGAAATGTCCGAATAATAGTAGAGAGAATGATTTATTTCAGCTTTTATTTCTTTCATCACATTTCCAGTGTGTCAGAAGTTTACATACACTCAATTAGTATTTAGTAGCATTGCCTTTAAATTGTTTAACTTGGGTCAAACATATTGGGTAGTCTTCCACAAGCTTCCCACAATAAGTTGGGTGAATGTTGACCCATTCCTCCTGACAGAGCTGGTGTAACTGAGTCAGGTTTGTAGGCCTCCTTGCTCGCACACGCTTTTTCAGTTCTGCCCACAAATGTTCTATAGGATTGAGGTCAGGGCTTTGTGATGGCCACTCAATACCTTGACTTTGTTGTCCTTAAGCCATTTTGCCACAACTTTGGAAGTAAGATTGGGGTCATTGTCCATTTGGAAGACTCATTTGCAACCAAGCTTTAACTTCCTGACTGATATCTTGAGATGTTGCTTCAATATATCCACATAATTTCCCTTCCTCATGATGCCATCTCTTTTGTGAAGTGTACCAGTCCCTCCTGCAGCAAAGCACCCCCACAGCATGATGCTGCCACCCCCGTGCTTCACGGTTGGGATGGTGTTCTTCGGCTTGCAAGCTTTCCCCTTTTTCCTCCAAACATAACGATGGTCATTATGGCCAAAAAGTTCTATTTCCGTTTCATCAGACCAGAGGAAATTTCTCCAAAAAGTAAGATCTTTGTCCCCATGTGCAGTTGCAAACCGTAGTCTGGCTTTTTTATGGCGGTTTTGGATCAGTGGCTTCTTTCTTGCTGAGCGGCCTTTCAGGTTATGTCGATATAGGACTCGTTTTAACGTGGATATAGATACTTTTGTACCTGTTTCCTCCAGCATCTTCACAAGGTCCTTTGCCGTTGTTCTGGGAGGGATTTGCACTTTTCGCACCAAAGTACGTTAATCTCTAGGAGACAGAACACGTCTCCTTCCTGAGTGGTATGACGGCTGCGTGGTCCCATGGTGTTTATACTTGTGGAGGTCTACAATTTCTTTTCTGAGGTCTTGGCTGATTGCTTTTGATTTTCTCATGATGTCAAGTAAAGAGGCACTGAGTTTGAAGGTAGGCCTTGAAATACATCCACAGGTACACCTCAAATTGACTCAAATGATGTCAATTAGCCTATCAGAAGCTTATAAAGCCATGACATCATTTCTGGTATATTCCAAGCTGTTTATAGGCGCAGTCAACTTAGTGTATGTAAACTTTGATCCACTGGAATTGTGATTCAGTGAATTATAAGTGAAATGATCTGTCTGTAAACAATTGTTGGAAAAATTAATTGCGTCATGCACAAAGTAGATGTCCTAACTGACTTGCCAAAACTATAGTTTGTTAACAAGAAATTTGTGGAGTGGTTGAAAAACAAGTTTTAATGACTCCAACCTAAGTGTATGTAAACTTCCGACTTTAACTGTATGTATGTATGTATGTATATACAGTGCCTTCGGAAAGTATGCAGACCCATTGAACCCGATGGTAACTCTGACAGAGCTCTAGAGTTCCTCTGTGGAGATGGGAGAACCTTCCAGAAGGACAACCATCTCTGCAACACTCCACCAATCAGGCCTTTATGGTAGAGTGACTAGACGGAAGCACATGACAGCGCGTTTGGAGTTTGCCAAAAGGCACTTAAAGTCTCTCAGACCATGAGAAACAAGATTCTCTGGCCTGCTGAAACCAAGATTTAACTCTTTGGCCTGAATGACAAGCGTCACATCTGGTGGAAACCTGGCACCATCGCTACGGTTAAGCATGGTGGTGGCAGCATCATGCTGTAGGGATGTTTTACAGCAGCAGGGACTGGGAGACTAGTCAAGATCGAGGCAAAGATGAACGGAGCAAAGTACAGAGAGGACCTCAGACTGGGGCGAAGGTTCACCTTCCAACAGAACAACGACCCTAAGCACACAGCCAAGACAACGCAGGAGTGGGTTCGGGACAAGTCTCTGAATGTCCTTCAGTGGCCCAGGCAGAGCCCGGAGTTGAACCCGATCGAACATCTCTGGAGAGACCTGAAAATAGCTGTGCAGCAACGCTCCCCATCTAACCTGACAGAGCTTGAGAGGATCTGCAGAGAAGAAATGGAGAAACTCCCCAAATACTGGTGTGCCAAGCTTGTAGCGTCATACCCAAGAAGACTCAAGACTGTAATTGCTGTCAAAGGTGCTTCAACAAAGTACTGAGTAAAGGGTCTGAATACTTACACTACCGGTCAAAAGTTTTAGAACACCTACTCATTCAAGGGTTTTTCTTTATTTTTACCCTTTTCTACATTGTAAAATAATAGTGAAGACATCAAAACGATGAAATAACACATATAGAATCATGTAGTAACCAAAAAAGTGTTAAACAAATCAAAATATATTTTATATTTGAGATTATTCAAATAGCCACCCTTTGCCTTGATGACAGTGTAGTGTATTAAGATTATGATGGTGTTAAATGTTTTTCATGAAGAAATGGAATGTTGTTTATGTTAGTATCAAGAGGGAATGTTTTAGGTGTAACGCCACATACAACAGACAGGAAGTGTGTTGTAGACAGGGGAGACTGGTGATTGGCCAGAAGAGGGAGCATCATTGTTTATAAATAGGGGGGAAAACGAAGGAGAGGGCAGAACGAGCAGCCATTCTGAGGCGTCGCTCTCCGGGTGTCATGTCACCTGTCACTTATGCTGAAACTTGTGATCTGAATAAACTTATGATCAAGGATTCAGTATGAGCAGACTCAGCAATAATTGCCACCACTCACTCGATACGACAACAGCTTTGCACACTCTTGGCATTCTCTCAACCAACTTCATGAGGTAGTCACCTGGAATGCATTTCAATTAACAGGTGTGCCTTCTTAAAAGTTAATTTGTGGAATTTTTTCTGAAGAATCTCAAATATAACATATATTTTGATTTGTTTAACCCTTTTTTGGTTACTACATGATTCCATATGTGTTATTTCATAGTTTTGATGTCTTCACTATTATTCTACAATGTGGGGAGAAAAAATAGAGAAAAACCCTTGAATGAGTAGATGTTCTAAAACTTTTGACGGGTAGTGTTTGCAAATGTGATATTTCTGTTTTCTATTTTTACTAAATTAGCAAAAATGTCTAAAAACCTGTTTTTGCTTCGTCATTATCCGGTATTGTGTGTAGATTGATGAGAGGGAAAAAATTTTTTTACATTAATTTTAGAATAAGGCTGTAACGTAACAAAATGTGGAAAAAGTCAAGGGATCTGAATACTTTCTGAAGGCACTGTATGTATAGTATGTATGTATGTATAGCTTTTTAATTCCAGCCAACCTTCCTTTCTCAGGTAGTTCATGTTTCCTCTTTCAGAAAATTTTCATCAGGAACTCCCTCTTCCTATTTACACAGGAAGATCGTCAAGGACATCAACCGCCCGAGCCACGGCCTGTTCACCCCGCTGTCATCCAGAAGGCCAGGTCAGTACAGGTGCATCAAAGCTGGGACCGAGAGACATCAACCACCCGAGCCACGGCCTGTTCACCCCGCTATCATCCAGAAGGCCAGGTCAGTACAGGTGCATCAAAGCTGGGACCGAGAGACTGAAAAACTGCTTCTATCTCAAGGCCATCAGACTGTTAAACAGCCATCACTAGCACATTAGAGTCTGCTGCCTATAGACATAGACTAGAAATCACTGGCCACTGTAAGAAATGGAACACTAGCCACTTTAATAATGTTTACATATCATTACTCATCTCATATGTACAGTATATACTGTATTCTATACTATTCTACTGTATCTTAGTCCATGCCGCTCTGACATCGCTTGTCCATAAATGTATATATTCTTAATTCATTCCTTACTTAGATTTGTGTGCATTGGGTATATGTTGTGAAATTGTTAGATATTGGCCTGTGTCTGCAATGCACTCCATAATCCTATTTTTTTGTAGTCAGCCTGGAAGGTAACTGCCCACTTCTCCACAAACTGCCTTCTGACAGCATGTGTCTAGTCTGTTTTGTCTGACTGTTCGGCCTTCATTCCAACCTTTCGGTGCAGTCAACAATCAATATCATGCTAATTAATTTGACACTGAGTAATGTTTTGCATCTCATGAAATATATAGTTTCTGTTTTAATGGCGTGCTGGTACAAGAGTGCACAGCTCATGCTAATTAAGATATAAACATTTAGAAAATATTTTTCATTATGTTTCTATTTATAGCCCTATCTAACAAGTCTGTGGCCTCCACTATGTGTTTAATATGGTGACAACGCTATCTAACAAGTCTGTGGCCTCCGCTATGTGTTTAATATGGTGACAACGCTATCTAACCTCTAACTCATTGCAATTTGAACCCTCTGGTAAATGTGGATAAGTCTAACGTTACCAAATACATGAAATGCTTTTTTCATGTTATTGCTTGTGTAGTAGATGGGGGATCTGTGAAACTCACTCCTCAGCCTGAAGTGTCTCCACTTGAGCTGTCAAATAGAAGCATTAGCATTAGCATTAACTATAAACTTAAATGAACATCCGGCATCATATGATACAGTTAAAAGGCAATAAACACTTAAAGGCCCTGAACAGTCAAAATCATGTTGTTTATCGAATTGGATGATATTTGGATGAAACCAGTTCAAAGTAAGGTGACTAAAGTTAGAAAAATTATTGTTGCTGGAAGACTGATGAAGTTAGATCAACAAATGACTAGCTTCATCATCTGTGTCAAAAGCATGATTTCAGGAAGTGAGTTACTATTGGCTTATACCCTATGAATGTGACACGTAATTTTCCAGGAAATAGCAGTGCAGTTTTTTTACTTTTGTAGGCTTTTTGAAACGTAGCGCAATGGTCTTCAGCTCAAAAACGTCATAAAAGTCATCTGGCAGAAGTAATCTGGGCGTGAGGAAATAAAAGCATGTATACGTTTTTCCAGATCAGTGACTGAAATAAAAGACTTGACTTTAGCTATATTTCTTAGATGATAAAGGCAGGATTGGACAACCTATTTTAACATGCAGCTCAAGCTTTAGGGTCAAGGGTCAAAGAAGACACCAAGGTTTCTGGCCGCAGGCTTTACATTTGTGGACAAGTGACCAAGGTTATCTACAATCTGAGTTCTAGCAAGGTGGGGACCGAATAAAATCAACCTCTGATTTCTCATCATTGAGCTGGAGAAAATTGTCAGACACCCAACATTTGATGTCAGCAAGACACTCGTGAAGGGAAGCTATGCTAGCTTGGTCACTGGGTCTGATTGGTAAATAGAGCTGCGTGTCATCCGCCTGGCAGTGAAACTGAATGTTATGATTGCGGTTGATGTCACCAGGGTGAAGCATATACAGGGTGAAAAGGATGGGGCCCAGAATTGACCCCTGAGGGACACCATAGTGAATAGGTGCTGGGGACAATACTGGACCACCCATGCTCACTGAGAAATGTCTGCCACAAAGATATGACCTGAACCAGTCGAGGGCAGAGCAGGGCACCAACAACAACAACACACTAAATTGTTTTAAACAGAATTTTTCGAGTTGTGGGAGTTCTCAGAGACCAGGGTAGATATCTCATGGAATACTTGAAGTTGGGTGACCAAAGTTAGAAAAATGATTGTTGTAGTCTCTCTAGAGAGAGCGTTTTAATTTCTTGGACTGTGCTCTCGTCTTCACTGGAGCCAAGGTTTATTGTTTGGTGTATATCTGAAAACATTTCCCAACCTAGCATCAGGGCAATTAGTAAGATTTGGGATATAAATGTAGTATGATACATTACATTATGAATGGAATAGCAGTCTTACAATATCACATGAATTGGAGGACATATCGTATGATACGTCTTACCCTGTCGTACGATATCATACGAATTGGAGGACATATCGTATGATACGTCTTACCCTGTCGTACGATATCATACGAATTGGAGGACATATCGTATGATACGTCTTACCCTGTCGTACGATATCATACGAATTGGAGGACATATCGTATGATACGTCTTACCCTGCCGTACGATATCATACGAATTGGAGGACATATCGTATGATACGTCTTACCCTGCCGTACGATATCATACGAATTGGAGGACATATCGTATGATACGTCTTACCCTGCCGTACGATATCATACGAATTGGAGGACATATCGTATGATACGTCTTACCCTGCCGTTCGATATCATACGAATTGGAGGACATATCGTATGATACGTCTTACCCTGTCGTACAATATCATACGAATTGGAGGACATATCGTATGATACGTCTTACCCTGTCGTACGAAATCATACGAATTGGAGGACATATCGTATGATACGTCTTACCCTGTCGTACAATATCATACGAATTGGATGACCTAATGTATCACACGTCTTGAAGGACATGTAGTATTACATTTCTTATTCTGAGACCAGGTGGCTTGTTGTGTCGTATCGACAAAGAACAGGAGAACGACAAAGGTTAGGAAGGGGTTAAGGGAAGAGTAGCTAAAATGCTACAGTTGTCCCCGACGCGACTCGAACATGCAACCTTTGGATTACTAGAGGGTCGCAGTATCCACCCATCCATCCTTCCCGACCAACCTCCCTACTTTAGTTTCTGTCTTAAAGGGCAACTCCGCCACTTTTCAACCTCATTTTCATTATCTCCAGCACAATGCCAGTGTCTACAAATGTGAAAACTGCACATTTCTACATTTTGTAGAAGAAAAAATATATAAAGTTAAAAAGTTCTGCCCGATGACATCATCAAAAGTTAAAAACAGTGATTTTCAAACGCTATGAGATTCACGTTGACGTGGGAAGCGAGAAGATCCCTCTGGTTAGAAACTTGTTGTAGGTTTTGAAAATCACAATTTTTCATACTTCAAATCCTACCCTGTGATGTCACAGAGAGTAATTTGTTAGGACCTTTTTTTCATAGAAACATTACATTTACATTTTAGTCATTTAGCAGACGCTCTTATCCAGAGCGACTTACAGGAGCAATTAGGGTTAAGTGCCTTGCTCAAGGGCACCTCAACAGATTTTTCACCTAGTCGGCTTGGGGATTAGAACCAGCGACCTTTCGGTTACTGGCACAACGCTCTTAACCACTAAGCTACCTGCCGCCCTTAACCACTAAACATGCCTTTTTCACATACGTAGACACTGGCATGAGATAATGAATAGGGGTGGAATTTCCCTTAGGTAACCAGGAAAGAGCTACATAACCATACCATTATTCAATTTGTAACGTAACATATCACACTCACTGGAGGGGCACACATTTTACGTTCCAAACGTCTGTTTAATGTGGAAGGGCTGACATTTCCACACAGTGTAATTCTGGCAGCGATCTCAGAGTTATTAGACTGAATTTATTCACTAAAGCGTGTTTGTGGATGGAGAGAACATTCGTGCCATGCAGACTTAATGTTGAGTAAGCTGTCATTATAAAACTGCCATTTTACATATTTGAGGTATTTTGGCTGGGCCTTGAGAGGATCAGACAGTAACTCTTGATCCAATACATTCTAAAGGTGCTGTAGACGACTCAGCCTGTGGTCGCCAAGTAGTTTTAGCACCACAGACAGGAGTTTGGCTGAGATACCCCAGCGCCTTGGCTCATGTCAACATTGTTTCCATATTTCTGTAAGCGTTCTCCAATTCCAGCGGGATCCTCTTACTGCTCAGACATAATGAGAGAGAATCACAGAACTGGTGAAGCTTGAAGGACCTAGCCTAGAAGATGCAGCTGACTGGCCTCTATCCAAAGTCCCATCTAGGTATCCCATCACTTCCTCTGTCCAGAGTCCCATCTATCTATCCCATCACTTCCTCTGTCCAAAGTCCCATCTATATATCCCATCACTTCCTCTATCCAGAGTCCCATCTATATATCCCATCACTGCCTCTGTCCAGAGTCCCATCTATATATCCCATCACTTCCTCTGTCCAGAGTCCCATCTATATATCCCATCACTTCCTCTATCCAGAGTCCCATCTATATATCCCATCACTACCTCTGTTCAGAGTCCCATCTAGCTATCCCATCACTTCCTCTGTCCAGAGTCCCATCTATATATCCCATCACTTCCTCTGTCCAGAGTCCCATCTATATATCCCATCACTTCCTCTGTCCAGAGTCCCATCTATATATCCCATCATTTCCTCTGTCCAGAGTCCCATCTATATATCCCATCACTTCCTCTGTCCAGAGTCCCATCTATATATCCCATCACTGCCTCTGTCCAGAGTCCCATCTATATATCCCATCACTTCCTCTGTCCAGAGTCCCATCTATATATCCCATCACTTCCACTGTCCAGGCATTGTAACCGATCACTTCCTCTGTCCAGGCATTGTAACCGATCACTTCCTGTGTCCAGGCATTGTAACCGATCACTTCCTCTGTCCAGGCATTGTAACCGATCACTTCCTGTGTCCAGGCATTGTAACCGATCACTTCCTCTGTCCAGGCATTATAACCGATCACTTCCTCTGTCCAGGCATTGTAACCGATCACTTCCTCTGTCCAGGCATTGTAACCGATCACTTCCTCTGTCCAGGCATTGTAACCGATCACTTCCTGTGTCCAGGCATTGTAACCGATCACTTCCTCTGTCCAGGCATTCTAGCCCATCACTTCAGGCAGGAAGACCAATTAGGATGCTGAAAGTGTTAAAACACCTCAACAACAGCAACATATAAAACAACAGTAAAAACAAGCATGTACTTTGACCTCCGTAAACACAGGCCAGCGACTGAGGATACAGGACACAGCAATAGCATGTACCTCACCTTTCATTTGGTCTTGGCCAGTGGAAACAGATCAACTTTGCGAAGTACTTTAGATGTTGTTTTCATGTCATTATGATGCTATTGAAGTATATGTCCTCTTTGGACAAGAGACATGCTGAGATGTGGCACCATTGTTCCTACACTCACATGCACCAAATACAACAGGTGTCGACCTTGCCTTGAAATGCTTACTTACAAGCCCTTAACCAACAATGCAGTTTTACGAAAAAATAAGAGTTAAGAAAATATTAACTATATAAACGAAAGTAAAATAAATAAAAGAGCAACAATAAAATAACAATAACAAGGCTATATACAGGGGGTACCGGTACCGAGTCAATGTGAGGGGGTACAGTTTAGAAGAGGTAATTGAGGTAATATGTACTTGTAGGTAGGGGTAAAGTGACTATGCATTGATAGTGAAATAGTCCTGAGTTGTGTTTCACCAAACAGAAAAAAAGACTGAAACAAGGAGGGACTATTTTCGACCCCAAAAAAAAGGTTTTTATTGCAAAATGTTTGAAGATGTTTTTCGTTGCATGCCCTAATAAACATTGGCCTTGCTATTTATTGCAGATCTCCAAACAACATGTAGTATTACTATTCTCCAATAGAGGGCACTAAACGTACGCAAGAAGCCATTTTTTTTGCCTGCCACTGCAAAGGTTACTGGAGGTGCCTGATAGAGATCCTGGAGGGAAATGGGAGGAGCCTAAAGCATGTCCAAAACAAACAGTTAAATAACCCCAGTTAACCTCTCCACCCTGATCTCTGTGAGTCAGCATGTAGGGAAGGGTTCCCCTGACAGGTGGTTGGCTAGTCTATTTATAGACAACGTGTGCTAGTGTTTTAGGAAACGGGGGATCAATGCAGGACTCAGGAGGGGCTTCCTTGTTATTTCATAGTGTTGATGTCTTCACTATTATTCTACAATGTAAATAATTGTAAAAAATAAAGAAAAACCCTTGAATGTGTAGGTGTTTCCAAACTTTTGACTGGTAGTGTACATGTAGGTAGGGGTAAAGTGACTATGCATAGATAATAAACAGCGAGTAGCAGCAGCGTAAAAAAAAAAGGGGGGGGGATCAATGTGATTTTAATGTGTGATTTTAATGTGTGATTTTAATTATTATCTATGTTCTTTTTTCATTCATCCTTCTTGGTTTTGTTTCTTTGTTCAGACAAGTATTTTATTTTATTATTTTATGATGTCATGCACTTTGTTACTTGTGTGAAAAGCCGTATATAAATAAAGTTATTATTGTTATGACTTTTAACAGGTTTCATCAAATATCATCCAATTCCATTAACGTGCTTTTGACTGTTCTGTTAAGTGTATATTTATCGCCTTTTAATTGTATCCTATCCCTGGCAGAAATGATTGTCCCTCAGGGATGTAGGAAGTTAATTGAAATGTATTGTTAATGCTAATGCTAATGCTAATGCTAATGCTAATGCTAATGCTAATGCTAATGCTAATGCTTCTATTAGGCAGCGCAAGTGGAGACACTTCAGGCTGAGGGGTGAGTTTCACAGATCCCCCATCTGCTACGCAAGCAATAACATGAAAAAAGCCTTTCTTGTATACGGTAACGTTACAATCATACACATTTACCAGAGGCTTCAAATGACTTAGAGGCTAGATAGCTTTGTCAGCATATCAAACACATAGCAGAGGTTTCAGACTTGTATGAGAGGGATATAAATATATCCACAGTGGTTGAAATGAAGGCCAAACAGTCAGTCTAAACAGACTAGACACATGGTGTCAGAAGGCAGTTTTTGGAGAAGTGGGGCAGTTACCTTCCAGGTTGACTACATTGCAGACACAGGCCAGCTCTCAGAACACCTGGATTGATGTTAATTAACATGTCAGCTGAGTAGGGGGTTCTACTAAGCTAACATATGGAATTGTTTTAAGATGGTCATACCATGGATCATTTAGCTATTTGATTTAGGTATACAAAAATATATGTAAAAGATATTTGATCAAATATTGAATTTGGACTTTCCTACTAGCTCCTGAGTGGCGCAGTGGTCTAAGGCACTGCATCGCAGTGCAAAACTGTGCCACTAGATCCTGGTTCGAATCCAGGCTCTGTCGCAGCCGGCCGCGACCGGGAGACTCATGGGCGGCGCACAATTGGCCCAGCGTCGTCCAGGGTAGGGGAGGGAATGGCCGGCAGGGATGTAGCTCAGTTGATAGAGCATGGTGTTTGCAACGCCAGGGTTGTGGGTTCGATTCCCACAGGGGGCCAGTATAAAATAAATAAAAATATGTAAGTCGCTCTGGATAAGAGCGTCTGCTAAATGACTAAAATGTAAATGTAAATGTACTATAGCCCATAGAGGCGGAAGGGTGCCATAGGCGTAAGCAGTGGATTGAGAGCAGCCCATGCAGACAAACAGATATCTCTCTCTTAAACTGACACATTTCCAGAAATACAGAATGTCCCTACTGTAAAATATGGTGGTGGGTCTTCGATGTTATGGGGTTATTTTACTTCCACACAAAGTGTTTGGAGGCATTATTTCATGTTATGGAACCAACTTAATATCTTCATTAACATGAAATTGATTGAATTGCTTGTAACCCAGTTGAATACATTTTACATTTACATTTTAGTCATTTAGCAGACGCTCTTATCCAGAGCGACTTACAGTTAGTGAGTGCATACATTATTTATTTTTTCATACTGGCCCCCAGTGTGAAGCGAACCCACAACCCTGGCGTTGGAAACGCCATGCTCTGCCAATCCATGCCGGCCATTCCCTCCCCTACCCTGGACGACGCTGGGCCAATTGCGCGCCGCGTTTGGATAGGTAATTCCAAAGTGAAAAATCTACTTGCTACAACATGAAAAAATGGGTTGTATATACACTGAGTGTACCAAACATTAGAAACACCTTCATAATATTGAGTTGCACCCTCTTTTGCCCTCAGAACAGCCTCAATTTGTGGACCGCAAGGTGTCGAAGATGTTACACAGGGATGGCTGGATGTCCTTTGGGTGGAGCACCATTCTTGATACACACGGGAAACTGTTAAGCGTGAAAAACCCAGCAGTGTTGCAGTTCTTGACACAAACCGGTGTGCCTGGCACCTAGAACCACACCCCGTTCAAAGGCACTTAATTTGTCTTGCCTATTTACCCTCTGAATGGCACACATACACAATCCATGTCTCAATTGTCTCCACGCTTACAAATCCTTCTTTAACCTGTCTCCTCCCCTTCATCTACACTGATTGAAGTGGATTTAACAAGTGACATCAATAAGGGATCATAGCTTTCACCTGGATTCACCTGGTCAGTCTATGTCATGGAAATAGCAGGTGTTCCTAATGTTTTTTATACTCATCCTTGTTTGTATTTAAGTTATTTATTAGGTTTAACCAAATGGGAAACATATTTATTATGTTTAACCAAAGGGGAAACATTATATATTAGCTTTAACCAAAGGGGCAACATATTTATTAGCTTTAACCAAAGCGGAAACATTATTTATTAGCTTTAACCAAAGGGGCAACATATTTATTAGCTTTAACCAAAGGGGCAACATATTTATTAGGTTTAACCAAAGGGGTAACATATTTATTAGGTTTAACCAAAGGGGTAAAGTTATTTATTAGGTTTAACCAAAGGGGAAAAGTAAGTTGAGTGTTGAAATAAATAGGATGCAACTTGAAATATAGGTTGGTTAATAATAAAATATGTTTTATTTTCACATACACCAGATAGGTGCAGTGAAATGTGTTGTTTTAAAGGTACAGCCCCCCTGGAGCAAATTAATGCCTTGCTCAAGGTCACTTTGACAGTTGCGTATTAGCACCAGCGACCCTTCAGTAACTGGCCCAACACTCTAACTGCTAGGCTACCTGACCCCCCTGATGGCATTGGATCATATATTTGGTTTCAACAAACATAGCTTTTGTCTACTGAGAAAACCAAACTCATTTACTTGTAACCACTTTTTTTATGTCGATCCAAAGAGTAATTGTTTTACATAGAGGTCAAGGCCATCAGGTCTTCAGTCGTCCCAGATATAACAGCTGCCATAGAGGTCAAGGCCATCAGGTCTTCAGTCGTCCCAGATATAACAGCTGCCATAGAGGTCAAGGCCATCAGGTCTTCAGTCGTCCCAGATATAACAGCTGCCATAGAGGTCAAGGCCATCAGGTCTTCAGTCGTCCCAGATATAACAGCTGCCATAGAGGTCAAGGCCATCAGGTC
The DNA here is from genome assembly GCF_964263955.1 of Coregonus lavaretus. NCBI lineage: Eukaryota > Metazoa > Chordata > Actinopteri > Salmoniformes > Salmonidae > Coregonus > Coregonus lavaretus. The sequence continues at coordinate 2,425,019 of NW_028167175.1, read as the reverse complement.
TTCAGTCGTCCCAGATATAACAGCTGCCATAGAGGTCAAGGCCATCAGGTCTTCAGTCGTCCCAGATATAACAGCTGCCATAGAGGTCAAGGCCATCAGGTCTTCAGTCGTCCCAGATATAACAGCTGCCATAGAGGTCAAGGCCATCAGGTCTTCAGTCGTCCCAGATATAACAGCTGCCATAGAGGTCAAGGCCATCAGGTCTTCAGTCGTCCCAGCTATAACAGCTGCCATAGAGGTCAAGGCCATCAGGTCTTCAGTCGTCCCAGATATAACAGCTGCCATAGAGGTCAAGCCAATTACCACAACAGCAGTTAAACTGGACAACCTTCTACTCAACGCCTTCTGGTCAACTCATTCCCAGGCAGACAGGAACACTTTCCTTTTCCCCCGTGATTTAAATCAATCTTCCAATTGTGCGAATGGATGTGAAGTGTTTCCCTTCTAGACATTGGTCATTGGCCTCGAGCCATCTAGTAGATTGGGCTGTCACTTGTCCTTGACTCTTCCAAAGGCTTGGCTAGGACGAGTCCCCTGCTCCCCCAGACCCAATGTGTGGGATTCCCAGTTATATTTATGTTCTCTGTGTGACATGCCTCACCTACTGTCATTATTTACAGGTGCTAGATGTTAGAGTGGGACGGGGTTTTGCCATTAAATGCCCAGTATTTTCCCTGTGTCCGTGTACAGGTCGGCATGCTCTGGGAGGATGAGAGCTGGGACGGTGTGGCCTAATCGCAATTCCATTAACAAGTTTGTGAGTCTAAAGCGGTCCGAAAAGAAGCAGGCCATATCCTCAGATGGGAGCAGATCTGCCAACAAAGCATCGAAGCAATGGCAAACTACCTTAGAGATTGCTGTGGAAGCTGGATGTATTTCTGACACTGAACACGGCCATATTGGGCTCGTAACTCATCTGTTGCTTTGGTATGCTTCTTGTAACTCTGCCATCGACTGTATGGGATGAAATTTGAGTTTCAAGATCAGCTCAGCAGCTGTGGTTTGATAATTTGATATTTCTATGTCAGAGGGTCACATTCCGAAACGACTTTAAGCTGCATGTATTTCTGACACACAGTTTCAGAACATGGCCATTGGCCATCGAGAAGTTCACTGACGGGGTAATAATTTGGACTACTTCTTGTAACATTTTGTATGTTTGTCCAAAGAACTGTAAAGCTTGCTAAAAAACACAACAGCTCCCTATTTGATCCATGTGTTTATCTTTGTAAATTTATGAGATTAATATTATATTTAGCCCTCCATTGACTTCACACTGCATGCTGAAAAGTGAAGGGGGAAAAAAGTATTTAGTCAGCCACCAATTGTGCAAGTTCTCCCACTTAAAAAGATGAGAGAGGCCTGTAATTTTCATCATAGGTACATGTCAACTATGACAGACAAATTGAGAAGAAAAAAATCCAGAAAATCACATTGTAGGATTTTTAATGAATTTATTTGCAAATTATGGTGGAAAATAAGTATTTGGTCACCTACAAACAAGCAAGATTTCTGGCTCTCACAGACCTGTAACTTCTTCTTTAAGAGGCTCCTCTGTCCTCCACTCGTTACCTGTATTAATGGCACCTGTTTGAACTTGTTATCAGTATAAAAGACACCTGTCCACAACCTCAAACAGTCACACTCCAAACTCCACTATGGCCAAGACCAAAGAGCTGTCAAAGGACACCAGAAACAAAATTGTAGACCTGCACCAGGCTGGGAAGACTGAATCTGCAATAGGTAAGCAGCTTGGTTTGAAGAAATCAACTGTGGGAGCAATTATTAGGAAATGGAAGACATACAAGACCACTGATAATCTCCCTCGATCTGGGGCTCCACGCAAGATCTCACCCCGTGGGGTCAAAATGATCACAAGAACGGTGAGCAAAAATCCCAGAACCACACGGGGGGACCTAGTGAATGACCTGCAGAGAGCTGGGACCAAAGTAACAAAGCCTACCATCAGTAACACACTACGCCGCCAGGGACTCAAATCCTGCAGTGCCAGATGTGTCCCCCTGCTTAAGCCAGTACATGTCCAGGCCCATCTGAAGTTTGCTAGAGTGCATTTGGATGATCCAGAAGAGGATTGGGAGAATGTCATATGGTCAGATGAAACCAAAATATAACTTTTTGGTAAAAACTCAACTCGTCGTGTTTGGAGGACAAAGAATGCTGAGTTGCATCCAAAGAACACCATACCTACTGTGAAGCATGGGGGTGGAAACATCATGCTTTGGGGCTGTTTTTCTGCAAAGGGACCAGGACCACTGATCCGTGTAAAGGAAAGAATGAATGGGGCCATGTATCGTGAGATTTTGAGTGAAAACCTCCTTCCATCAGCAAGGGCATTGAAGATGAAACGTGGCTGGGTCTTTCAGCATGACAATGATCCCAAACACACCGCCCGGGCAACGAAGGAGTGGCTTCGTAAGAAGCATTTCAAGGTCCTGGAGTGGCCTAGCCAGTCTCCAGATCTCAACCCCATAGAAAATCTTTGGAGGGAGTTGAAAGTCTGTGTTGCCCAGCGACAGCCCCAAAACATCACTGCTCTAGAGGAGATCTGCATGGAGGAATGGGCCAAAATACCAGCAACAGTGTGTGAAAACCTTGTGAAGACTTACAGAAAACGTTTGACCTGTGTCATTGCCAACAAAGGGTATATAACAAAGTATTGAGAAACTTTTGTTATTGACCAAATACTTATTTTCCACCATAATTTGCAAATAAATTCATAAAAAATCCTACAATGTGATTTTCTGGATTTTCTTTTCTCATTTTGTCTGTCATAGTTGACGTGTACCTATGATGAAAATTACAGGCCTCTCTCATCTTTTTAAGTGGGAGAACTTGCACAATTGGTGGCTGACAAAATACTATTTTTCCCCACTGTATACTGTGAACCACAGAGAGATCCGGTACAAGCCAGCACATTATTTTGACCTTGTCCTCACAGTGATGACATTGCTGACATTGGCCCCCATAATAGATTTACCATGAGATATTAGAGACACATATTTCACTCAGATTACACAGACCAACAAATAATTAGAAAACAAACCACATTTTGGTAAACTCCCATATCTATTGGGTGAAATACCACAGCGTGCCATCACAGCAGCAAGATTTGTGACCTGTTGCCACAAGAAAAGGGCAACCAGTGAAGAACAAACACCATTGTAAACACAACCCATATTTATGTTTATTTATTTTCCCTTTTGTACTTTAACTATTTGCACATCGTTACAACACTGTATATAGACATAATCTGAAATGTCTTTATTATTTTGAAACTTTAGTGAGTGTAATGTTTACTGTAAATATTTATTGTTTATTTCACTTTTGTTTAATATCTACTTCACTTGCTTTGGCAATGTTAACACACGTTTCCCATGCCAATAAAGCCCTTAAATTGAATTGAATTGAATTGATATGTGACCTGGAAAATAAGATATGAATGAACCGAGTCCAGCTCGGTTGTTTTGTGGATCCATGCCACAGCGTGTGACGTGTCATATATTGTGACTGGCTGTGACAGTTTAATGGATTGAATCATGTTAAAAGTGCTGTCGTGAGCCAAGGCTCTTGGGCGTCTCAGGCAAGCTCCTGTCTGTGATGATTAAACTACATTGCGAGCCTGAGTTGTTGAAAGCACCATTAAAATGTCTTGGATCAAGAGTTAATGTCCGAACCTCCGAAGGCCCTGCCAAAATATGTTAAATATGTGACAATGACAGTTTTATCATGTCAGTTCACTCAACTGTTTAATGACGTCTGGCAGTTAACAGTATCTCAGAGGCCTGCAACTCCTGTTCTGGACAGCCCATCCACATGGTATGCAGGCTCATATTACATCCCAGCACCATGTCCCTCAGATACAAAAACACAGGTCATATGTCATGCCAGATCTTTACACATTAAAATAACTTGAATGTCATTAGCTCTTGGTCTGCATGGTGTGAATGTTCTCTCCACCCACAAACACGCCAAGTAAATATATTCTGTCTAATAACAGTGGCATCGGTGCCAGATTTAGGCTGTGTGGAAATGTTGGCAGATATACCAAACAATAAACCTTGGCTGAAGTGAAGACGAGAGCACAGTCCAAGAAATGAAAAGGCCTTGATGGTCCTTCCAGATGGTCAGTCCAGTCCAGCCCCCTGCTCAACTAGTGCATTAAGCAGCTCCCCGCTATGGGTCTTCTTGTACTGATGTGCTGGGTGGACACTGCTCACAAAACAAGCAGGGTGTATTCAGGTGAAATGTTCTGAACGTTGCTGATAGAAATGTATCCAATAGAGCTGACATGATTCTCTATTCTATCTGACAGACAGTCGTATCTATTCTTTAAAACACATTTCTGTCTGAACGTTCTGTATGGATTCACCCTATTGAACATTCATTTAGCTGCACCATATTAGACACAAAGAACAACTGTTTGAATGTAGAGGTTTTGAAACGGAAAAGATGTGATCGACATTGAAAGCTGTGAAATGCCTGACTTTAAAGAAGACCTTGCTCAGATACATGTATTAAAGATCATTTTAACCAACGTCTCTGCTGATGGTGGCTCCTTCACAAGTTGCTAGAGCTGTCTTTTAGAAAGATATTAAAACTGTAATGTGAAGGATTAATTAAAATGGAAATGGAAAGTAATCTGTTACTTTATTGTAATTATCCCCTATTCATTTTATAGCAGTTTTATTAAAAACCAGCTGCTAAACGGTTAACTTCAGAGTGTAATAGAAGTTTGAGGCAGCTACATTGCTGTCAGAAATATGAGTGGATAAGATGATTGAAGCACTGTACTGATGTTATGTAAGCCTTAAGAATCCCACTGGATGGTTTTAGCCAACTGAAATGTGAGACCAATAAAAGCCCCTGCAGCATCTTCAATAGATCAGACTGTAGATAAATAACTACACAGTTGATTGAACACTTTGATGAAGCTGTAATTGAAAGCCTAAATGTTTCTGTTCCAGCTTTTAAATATTTATTTAATATGGTTTCACCAGGGTGATAAATCACAAGCATGAGGTGACTGAGGACACAGTTCAGATGTGTTGACAAGCAAAATAGAAAAACATGGGTCAAAATACACATATTAAGTTGTTGATAAAGATTAATGTTACTCAACTAAATCAGGTCAGACTATTATGAAATGTTTTTAGTGGTAGTGGGGTAACATGGACTCCATTACAGTATTTGAGGGGCAATGGTAGTAACATTGGAGTCAATCTGATAACTCAAACTTTTGATACTGTCATCATTATTAGTAATGACATCTCTTACTGATGTTAATTCAATTCAATTCAATTCAGAGACAAATATGACATTAAAAAGTCATGTAATGGGAGTGTTTGCGCTCCTGGAAGTTGGTGGCGCTAGTGAGACACAGAAATACAGAGGTCTCTCATCCCATCCATTTCCTTTACCAGAGTGGTCCATAATTAACTTTTGCTTGGTTGGCACTTTCAACCAGATATAAGCAGGCTGAGACCCCAGCATCCATAAGTCAGATCCCTTCCTTCTCTGTGGTAAGACTCTCCACCTCCTTAGATGTTTCCATTTGTATCATTTTTTTGCGCTCAGCATCTGAGTCAGTAGCTAACTGCACTGTTGGAATTGACTTCTGGACGGACTTATTTACATGTCCCTTGTCAGATTTTACAATATGCAATCAAGTGGCATTCATTTAAAATGTTGTTTTGGGGGGGAAAAAAGGTTTTTGCTTTAAATGTGTTTTACTTCAAACCTGTAGCTTTTATTTAGGGTCAAATGTAGTGCTCCTGCTGTTTGTAAATTGAGGGGGTGGTCTAGAATGTAACTGGGTTTTCAGGGGTATTTATTTGAATTCTTGACAGAATGTGTAGTAAAGTGAGTTGCCATTAGGAAAATGAATGTTACAAGTTGCACCTGTAGTTGAATTGGCCGTAATGATTGTGTTGAATGATGCCATTCAAAACGGTTTTTGTGCGTATTCACAACACCCTAATGTTTCCCAGGGTCCTCCAAGAAGTACAAATTCATCTGTAGGAGGGGAAAAAGAAGGTGAGACAGTTTGAGTCTTCATCAGAAAAGTGACAAATGTTCTGTGAGAGATACCACTCACAGCTCTGTTGACTGGGGAAGAAGCACCACAGAGTCAATCATGTTTCTTGTCTCATCTCTTTCCTAGTGATCCGTCACCATGAGTACGGACGCGGAGATGCAAATCTACGGCAAGGCTGCCATATACCTCCGTAAGCCTGAGAAGGAGAGGATGGAGGCACAAACCGCACCGTTTGATTCAAAGAACGCCTGCTATGTGGCAGACCCCAAGGAGCTGTACCTTAAGGGTCTGGTCACTGCAAGGGCTGATGGGAAGTGTACTGTAACAGTCACGCATCCTGACGGCACTAAGGAGGTAAGCCTGATTTGTGCAATTACTCCATTTCTTGAAATAAACATCAAAATTATCCAAACATGCCAACAGGCAAATTGAAATCAGTAACAAAAGATAGATTGAGAAGGATTCCTCTGGTTTTTTTGTAAGCAGAATATAACCTTCAAACACATACATTTTATCGCTGCTAATTACAAATGTATATGGACTAGTTAAGAATCACCATGTATGTGTCAGTGAGGATAACAAAGTAGTTGGATTAGATGGGGGTATGCAGTTAAAAATATATATTTAAAGATTGAACGGATGGATGAATATGGATGGATGGATGGATGGATGGATGGATGGATGGATGGATGGATGGATGGATGGATGGATGGATGGATGGATGGATGGATGGATGGATGGATGGATGGATGGATGGATGGATGGATGGATGGATGGATGGATGGATGGATGGATGGATGGATGGATGGATGGATGGATGGATGGATGGATGGATGGATGGATGGATAGATGGATGGATGGATGGATGGATGGATGGATGGATGGATGGATGGATGGATGGATGGATGTCCAGAAGTGCATGTTTTATGTACCTTTATTTAATCAGGGAGTCACCATTGAGACCAGTGTCTCTTTTACAAGTGAGCCCTGCATATACAATTTAATAAAATACGTCAAAATCAATTACAATATAAAACTATAGGTTACTGAGCAAGCAATGCGGGGGGCAGCACACTTGAGCAGACCCAGCTCCAATTGGTCAGCCCCTGTGGATATCTAGGTATCTATAGAAAGTAAGGCATCAAGGACTTATTTTTCTGTGAATTACTGAAATACAAAATGTTGACTACCATTTTCAATCTGCAAAATTCCTGAATCAGCGTTCAGCCCACTCTCAGAGATACAAGGGTTAGATGCTCTTTCAAATTATAGCCAGCTGGAATAAAAAGACGATTAAATGCATCAATGATAGCATTTTTGTCCGTAATGGGGCCAGAGTCTGAATGAATTTGTTGGGTCAGAGAGGAGGAAGTGCAACCCATCAGAGATTTGACAGTTTTCCAGAATTTAGCCGGGTTCCCATTACAATCAGAAAGAGTATTTACAAAATAATCAGATTTAGCTTTCTTGGTCAGTCTTACACATTGAGTCCTCAGTTGTCTAAAAGATTACCAATCCGGGCCTAAGCCTGTGTTCCTGGCCTTGACCAAGGCAACAATTCTCTTATGAATGACTTCAGATGAATCAGTTTTGAAGGGGCAATGATTTTCTACAATAGTATTGAAGATATTTGGAAAAAAGCTTAAAGACAAATCAGGTTCAGGAATAGCTGAGATACAGTCAAGGTCACTCAATTATAGATCATGTAAAAAAAGCTTGTTCACTAACGTTTTTTAAGTATTTCTTAATGATTACACGAGGCTTAGATTTATAGATTTTCACATTACTGACACAGAAAAAACGGGGAAATGGTCACAAAAATCCTGTGGGAAAACCCCACCAGCAACATATTCATCTGGCGTTATTGTGAAAATAATGTGAAAATAAGATAAATCAGGGTAGATTTCGATGGATCTTTAGGATTTGGCCGTGTAAGCTCAGTTATCAGCTGAGACAGGTTTAGCTCAGAGCAAATATATTTCAGTGTATCTGACACTGGCATCCTCCAGTCAATAAAATCACCCATCATAAATAGTTCAGATTGACCACACTTAGATACCAATTCAGATAAATTGTTAAGAGCACATGAGAGAGCCGAGGGGGGGTGATGAACTCCCATTAGTGTCAGCTGGTTATTATGACCAAGGCCCACGTTAAGAACGAGACAATCAAACTGCTTAGGGACAGAGGTAGCAAGAGATACAGAAACATTTAAATTGTCCTATGTTGATATGGAGTTGTCATTCCTCACTGTCTTGGCATTACCGTAAGCTTCCAGCAGAGGGTTAGCTGCGTTGATCAGATTCTTAAGAGGCCACTGATGGAGACAAAAACAAGTTGCTCAGAAACTGGTAAAGTGGTCAAGTTAGTTTTCTCGATTGCTTGAACACTTTTCTTGAAACAGGATTCACAGGTGGAGAAAAAGTTTACACAGCCAAGAAAACTGGAATGTGTTAAAAAGCCACAACCTTCCTATATTTTGCTGGGGTCAACTTCCTTCTTGGATCTCAAAGTCCATAAGTGGTTATGGATGGATTAATGGATGGATGGATTGATGGATGGTTGATGGATGGATTGATGGATGGATTGATGGATGGATTGATGGATGGATTAATGGATAGATTGATGGATAGATTGATGGATGCATGGATGGATGGAAGTTAAAATATGCTTTAGAGAGTTATCTACTGTTTTCTAGTCTAGGTTGGAACAGTTTGCTGGTAATATCTGATTTCAGTAACCTTGAATGAAAAATTTTCCTAAATGAAATTCATAATGATGCTATGAATTCAATAATGTACCCAGAATGTTGCTCGAGTATGATAAGCAATATGTTTTTTGGTTACAGACCAGGAGAACCAGTCCGTCCTGATTACGTGAGTTGTGTACTAAAAATCTCACTTGAGAAAGTGTTTCTACTGCAATATGTTGGGTCACTTGGGTGTGATGAAAATATATGACATAATGAATGGATTAGGCTATGCGTAATAATAAGTTGATGAGTGGGAATATTTGTTAATTATTTACTTATGTAAGAAACCAGGTCAACAGTGTATTTTTCAATGCTATTTCTTAGTGAAAGCTAAAACTAAAACCCCTCTTTCTCTGTCATATTAACCAGTGGAGAATCCGGTGCAGGAAAGACTGTCAACACCAAGCGTGTCATCCAGTACTTCGCCACCATTGCAGTTTCTGGTCCCAAGAAGGAAGCAGAGCCAGGCAAAATGCAGGTAGGTTTTACCTTTCTAACACATTTCAGTTTGGTGGGCTGTGTTCAAGCGATTGAGAAAAACTAACTTGACCAGTTTCTGAGCAACTTGTGTTTGTCTCAATCAGGGGTCTCTTGAGGATCAGATCATTGCAGCTAACCCTCTGCTGGAGGCTTACGGTAATGCCAAGACAGTGAGGAACGACAACTCATCTCGCTTTGTAAGTATGAAGGGCATACTGTGAGAAAGTGACCTTAGATTGGAAACAATTATTTCAGTAGTTCCCTTTTGTTATATCAATAGATGTCCAACATTCTGTAACATTTAAAGGGGTCTATCAAAGTTAAATGTTAGATGTATTTAGTTGACCTATTTCTAACCCCCATGCTCTACTATAGGGTAAATTCATCAGGATTCACTTCCAAGGTAGCAAACTGGCTAAAGCTGACATTGAGACCTGTGAGTTGATTAGGATTTTTTCTCAATGCTTTACTAAATTCACACAGATTTTTTTTGGGAGATCATGATTCTCTAATTCTCTCTCTCTCTCTCTCTCTCTCTCTCTCTCTCTCTCTCTCTCTCTCTCTCTCTCTCTCTCTCTCTCTCTCTCTCTCTCTCTCTCTCTCTCTCTCTCTCTCTCTCTCTCTCTCTCTCTCTCTCTCTCTCTCTCTCTCTCTCTCTCTCTCTCTTTTTGTCAATCTCTCTCTCTTTCTCTCTCAGACCTGCTAGAGAAGTCCAGAGTGTCTTTCCAGCTTCCCGATGAGAGAGGCTACCACATCTTCTTCCAGATGATGACCAATCACAAACCTGAGATTGTTGGTATGGCAAAGTAGAGTTACGATAGATTGCCATAGATTTTCTATTATTACCAAAATTACTGAACATTCCGGTAATCAATTACCGATAGCTTTGAAACCTTAACAGTGATATAGTTGAGTCCATCTATTGAGTAAAGGAAGGAGAGATACTGTAAAGGTAGGACAGCACAATTCTAAGAGATTTAAATGACAAGACATTCTCCGTTGTCCATAGAAATGTCGCTCATCACCACCAACCCCTACGACTTCCCCATGTGCAGCCAGGGTCAGATCACTGTGGCCAGCATCAACGACAAGGAAGAGCTGGATGCCACAGACGTGAGTCAAACAAACGGCTAACCAAACTCTAGATATGGAATGGGTAGAACCACCATACACAATGAATGCACTGTTCAATTCCAACTTGGTAGCAGCTGGGAATTTTCATGTATTTTTTTTGTCAGATTATAAATGCCTTGTTTTAGTTAGGCATGAGCCTCAAGGCATTCTTCATGACTTCACACTTCACCTTGAGGCACACACATGTAAGACATCCACAAGAGAGTGCCACTAAGTGCCCTGTGAAACTGTGGAAAACTCCTTTTGTGCTGTCATCTACTAGTGTTGGCCAAGCGTAATCATGTGGCTCTGTGAAAGCCAGTCATATATATCCATCCCATTTGTTCTGGTGAGAGCACAGAATTGTAGTGTACTGTAAGTGAGCAAACTACCGTTCAGTTCATCACTGTTGTACTTCCTGTCAAATACCAGGATGCCATTACAATCCTGGGCTTCAATAACGATGAGAAGATTAGCATCTACAAGCTGACAGGAGCTGTATTGCACCATGGCAACTTGAAATTCAAGCAGAAACAGCGTGAGGAGCAGGCCGAGCCAGACGGCACAGAGGGTGAGTCCCACTCATAGATATACAATATGTAAAGCATTAGTCCCATTCCCAGTCCCACTCATAGATATATAATATGTAAAGAATTAGTCCCATTCCCAGTCCAATCATAGATATACAATATGTAAGACAGACAGCGCCTCATCAAAGACCGGCAGGAGATCATTTATGGAGACCAAATTCCAACCTCCAGAAATGATTTGAAATGATGGATGTGGGTTCAAATCAAAACCTAACCTATAACAAACTTGGCCAAACCCTTTTGTCAGTGTGACATCAGAATCAAGTGATCTTGTGTCCCTGAGTCTGTTGTTGTTGGTTCTCTCTCCAGTGTCTGATAAAATCGGCTACCTGCTGGGCCTGAACTCAGCTGAGATGTTGAAGGCTCTCTGCTACCCCAGAGTGAAGGTCGGCAACGAGTATGTGACCAAGGGACAGACTGTGCCTCAGGTAAGGCGGCCAAACACAGCATCTACCATTTTCTAAACACCGGAAATATTTTGGGGCAAGTGCGTTGCTTGTTTTGAATAGTGATGTCTTCTCACCTTCTCACACGAGGGAATCGTCTGGGCCTTCATTGACTTCGGCATGGACTTGGCTGCCTGCATTGAGCTTATTGAGAAGGTAAACTGTCTGTCAGGATTGTAATGGACCACAACAGCAAAAGCTCATAGAGAGCGCTGTGTGAGATATTACCACAGGGGTACAAGGTATCTGACTGTTGAGAATTCTGTTTCCTATTTTGTGCCCCTAAATGAAGATACTCTGATAATAGCATGCTTGATAAAGGAATACATGTGATCCTAAATGTAAATATCACTAATTTGATATACATCTCTTTTCGTAAAGCCATTGGGCATCTTCTCCATCCTTGAAGAGGAGTGCATGTTCCCCAAGGCTTCAGACACTTCCTTCAAGAACAAGCTGTATGACCAGCATCTTGGGAAAACCAAGGCGTTTGAGAAGCCCAAGCCTGCCAAAGGCAAGGCAGAGGCCCACTTCTCCCTGGTACACTACGCCGGCACGGTGGACTACAACATCACTGGCTGGCTGGACAAGAACAAGGACCCCCTGAACGACTCAGTTCTTCAGCTGTACGGGAAGTCCTCAGTCAAACTTATGGCTACCCTGTATGTCGCTGCCCCACCTGAGGGTAAGACTAGCATCACATTAAAATATTTAAATAAGAACTAGTTACAACTCAGACCCACATTTTCTTTAAAGGGTCAATCTGCAGTTGCTACATCCATTTTTGGACGACATTCATTCTTGAAGAAAATAACTTTCTTGAAGAACATCAGCTTAGTTCAACTGTCGTACCACTTCAGAACCCAAAATAGAAGCTTGTTTTACTCCAATTTTTGTAAACAAAGTGTAGGTAAACAAGCACTTTATAGCCTCAAAACAAGGTTAAAACTATAATGTTGATATCATGGATGGTCAGTCCTTGTGTACATAGCTCTGCCTATGAATTTCAGTGGTTACATTTCTCCAGCCCCATCTCTCAGCTTTTTATAGAAACAGTGGCAGGGAGCATGATTTGTATTGTTTCAACTGCTGATTGCTGCTTTAAAGTCTTTAAATGTATCAACATTTCTCTGGGTTTTTCACTGGGTTTTTGTATTTGGTATTTTATTAGGATCCCCATTAGCTGTTGCAAAAGCAGCAGCTGCTCTTCCTGGGGTCCACACAAAACATGAAACATGAAATAATACAGAACATTAATAGACAAGAACAGCTCAAGGACAGAACTACATACATTTTTTTTAAAGGCACACGTAGCCTACATATCAATACATACACACAAAATATCTAGGTCAAATAGGGGAGAGGTGTTGTGTCGTGAGCTGTTGCTTAATCTGTTTTTTGAAACTAGGTTTGCTGTTTATTTGAGCAATATGAGATGGAACAGAGTTCCATGCAATAATGGCTCTATATAATCCTGTACACTTTCTTGAATTTGTTTTGGATTTGGGGACTGTGAAAAGACCCCTGGTGGCATGTCTGGTTGAGTAAGTGTGTGTGTCAGAGCTGTGTGTAAGTTGACTATGCAAACAATTTGGGATTTTCAACACATTAATGTTTCTTATAAAATGAAGAAGTGATGCAGTCAGTCTCTCCTCAACTCTTAGCCAAGAGAGACTGGAATGCATAGTATTTATATCAGCCCTCTGATTACAATGAAGAGCAAGACGTGCCGCTCTGTTAATGTACTCAAACAATAGGTGTTATTTTACACAATCTCATTGGCAGCATTTGCATTAAGATAAGTGTGAAGTTAACCTGATATTCTCTAATTTAGAATCATATATCACTTTTCCCCATTTTAACAGATACAACCAAGAAAGGGGGCAAGAAGAAGGGTGGTTCCATGCAGACTGTGTCCTCCCAGTTCAGGGTGAGCTTTTAAAATGTGTATATTCAGGCTTTCAAAAGGTGCATTGATTATCAGAAATGATCTCTGAGAAAATGGTTTGTAACCCTCTTACAGGAGAACTTGGGCAAGCTGATGACCAACTTGAGGAGCACTCATCCTCACTTTGTGCGCTGCCTGATCCCCAACGAGTCAAAGACTCCAGGTACAAGAAATATTGAGTTAAATATTACATCTTATCAGTACAGTATCAGTAACCTTAACGAACCAATCTTTAACCTGTTAATGAGACTTGGTTTGTGTTTCCAGGTCTGATGGAGAACTTCCTGGTTATCCACCAGCTCAGGTGTAATGGTGTTCTAGAAGGTATCAGGATCTGCAGAAAGGGCTTCCCCAGCAGAATCATCTATGCTGACTTCAAGCAGAGGTACACACACACAAACACAAATGCACGCACACACACGCACCACACACACAAAGAAAGTTCTGCGCTAAGGGTTTTCCCAGCATCCGTATACATTTACATTTTAGTCATTTAGCAGACGCTCTTATCCAGAGCGACTTACAGTTAGTGAGTGCATAAATTTTTCATATTGGCCCCACGTGGGAAACGAACCCACAACCCTGGCGTTGCTCTACCAACTGAGCAACAGGAGGCTTATCGTTAACGTAATATGACCAACCTATTATAACTTGACATTTACTAAATTTCTACCACATGTTAAACAAGTCTCCTCATTCAGGTATAAAGTACTGAATGCCAGTGTCATCCCCGAGGGCCAGTTCATGGACAACAAGAAGGCTTCTGAGAAGCTGCTTGGGTCCATTGATGTGAATCATGAGGATTACAAGTTTGGACACACCAAGGTCAGTCAAATATCCCCAGCAAAACTGACAACGATAATATAAATTCTAACCATTCAATGTCTCTCCAGTTGATACATTCATCTTTTTATAATTTCTTAAAAATTTGAAAAAAAATTGATCTCAATTAATTATCATGTGCATTGTGTCAGAGTGGTATGGCTGCAGATATCTGTATCAGTGTACATTATTCATCTACAACTGTAAAATAACTTACAACTTATAAACAACCTATCCCATGGTTTGTTTGTAAGCATTGCAATGTTTATGTTGGTGAAATCAATCTAGTGGCGTTGTTCCTCTCTTTCGATTCAACCCTTTCTATCTGTAACCATCTGACAGAGGTTCCATAATTGACCATGTTTACCTGTGTCAGGTGTTCTTCAAAGCTGGTCTGCTGGGTGTCCTTGAGGAGATGAGAGATGAGAAGCTGGCCTCTCTGGTCGGCATGGTCCAGGCTCTCAGCCGTGGATTCCTCATGAGGAGAGAGTTCACCAAGATGATGGAGAGGAGGTGAGGAATAGTAGACAACTTGGCAAAAAATTCCTCAGCTGTATGCAAAAAGTGGCGGGGGTCCCCGTTTTGTTATTCTTTGAATCCCAGAACGTAGCTTTAAAGTCCTACCCTAGTCTCCTTTTCACCTCATTAAACACCTGATTTACTTAACAAAAGGCAGATCTCATTAGGTGCTCCAGGTATCCTCATGGCATGGCACAAGTGAGGGGTGGGGCTTTACTCTTTTGTTCTCTATTGCTCCTCTATTGTTCCTCAAGCAAAGGGGGGAGGCCGATGACATCACAAAGCCACCATCAGACCAACTCCTTGAAGTTTCCTTGAAGTCTTCAGTTCACACTATTTTCTTCAAAACATATATTTTTACCCTTTAGTGTGTGTACTTTACTGTATTTATACTTGGGATATCCCTTTTCCACAGGAAAAGTTCTAAAAACACTGGAGGAGATCTTTAAGCATGCCACTCACCATGCCACTCACCATGCCACTCACCATGCCACTCACCATGCCACTCACCATGCCACTCACCATGCCGCTCACCATGCCGCTCACCATGCCGCTCACCATGCCGCTCACCATGCCGCTCACCATGCCACTCACCATGCCACTCACCATGCCACTCACCATGCCACTCACCATGCCACTCACCATGCCACTCACCATGCCACTCCATCCTTTCTGTCGACCAGAGATTCAGTCTTCACTATCCAGTACAACATCCGCTCATTCATGAATGTGAAAACCTGGCCATGGATGAAGGTGTACTTCAAGATCAAGCCCCTGCTGAAGACCGCAGAGACTGAGAAGGAGCTGGCCAACATGAAGGAGAACTATGAGAAGATGCAGACGGACCTGGCCAAGGCTCTGGCCAAGAAGAAGGAGTTGGAGGAGAAGATGGTGTCCATGGTGCAGGAGAAGAATGACCTGGCGCTTCAAGTCGCATCTGTGAGTGAGCAACGACACTCATAAGAGCCCATTTACACACACATGAACACAGACACGAACACACGCACACTGTGGTTATCTCTTTATATTTCATACATTTAAATCCATTTGCTCTGACCTATTTGACCAAATTAAGTCTATATTTTCATACACAAAGAGAGGCCAATTATATTTTTTCCTGCTCTGAAACCAGGATTCAGAGAATCTGAACGATGCTGAGGAAAGGTGCGAGGGGCTCATCAAGAGCAAGATCCAGCTGGAGGCCAAACTCAAAGAGACGACTGAGAGGCTGGAGGATGAGGAGGAGATGAATGCTGAGTTGACTGCCAAGAAGAGGAAGCTGGAGGATGAGTGCTCTGAGCTGAAGAAGGACATTGATGACCTGGAGCTCACCCTGGCCAAAGTGGAGAAGGAGAAGCACGCCACTGAAAACAAGGTTTCGTAGACAGTCTAACCAAACAATAATCCAAACAATAATCAACTCAAAACAGAAATGGAATTCAAGTTTTTTTGTGGGTGCTGTAAAGATTAAGACACAAAATAGTGTAATTTCATTTGTGGGGTAATCCACACATTCATTACATGTTCTGTGCCCCCCTCCTTTATGACTTCCCCTCAATACACTGGTGTGGAGTACAGTGCCATCTAGTGTTGAATCTATAGTACAGCACTTGTTGACACATTTCTAATATTAATTAAACTAAATCTCCCCTTCATGGTGAAGTGACCAAAGACTAATTTTGTTGTTGCCGTTTTCAGGTTAAAAACCTGACAGAGGAGATGGCGTCTGTGGATGAGAGTGTTGCCAAGCTGACCAAGGAGAAGAAAGCCCTCCAAGAGGCCCACCAGCAGACACTGGATGACCTGCAGGCAGAGGAGGACAAAGTCAACACTCTGACCAAGGCCAAGACCAAGCTGGAACAGCAAGTGGACGACGTGAGTGGAGTTTGACATTTTGGCCATGGTAGTATGTAAGATGATATTATCTTCAATTGTTTAGAGTTGACCAATATATGTGTATTTTTATCTTGTAGCTTGAGGGTTCTCTGGAGCAAGAGAAGAAGCTCCGTATGGACCTTGAGAGAGGCAAGAGAAAGCTGGAGGGAGATCTGAAACTGGCCCAGGAGTCCATAATGGACCTGGAGAATGACAAGCAGCAGTCTGATGAGAAAATCAAGAAGTAAACACAAATCAATTACCACAGTATTACCTGCCATCTTGATCAAAATAATGGTTGTTATTGGCTCATTCTTGAAATTATGAATTTGTATGTGATTCTTAAAAGCAAAGTGAATGGTAATATAGGCTTCCTTTACACTATCTAACCAAATCGAACTTTGCAATCAACGTGTTTGTGTTTGTTAGGAAGGAGTTTGAGACCACCCAGCTCCTCAGCAAGATTGAGGATGAGCAGTCTCTGGGAGCTCAGCTGCAGAAGAAGATCAAGGAACTCCAGGTACAGTACAGGATCTAACCTCCAGTACAGGAAAGCACACACCTGAATAATTTCCTGAAAAAAACGGACACATTTCTTCTGGAAGCTTCTGACGGCTCAGTAAGATGGAAGATGGTGCTTCATGATGGTGCTTCTTTCTATGGAAAGATGGTGCTTCTTACCGTTGATAGTTTGGTTCCGCCTTTGGGACACTGTCTAATGAATATAGTAAATATGTTAGTGTAACTGGCTATGTATTAACACATTTATGCTAAATATACTGTACATACTATTATTATGTAGTGAGGTTCAATTGTTTCAACTGTATTGTAGTGTTCATCCCCCCTGCTCCTGCCCCCTGTTCTAGGCCCGTATTGAGGAGCTGGAGGAGGAAATTGAGGCTGAGCGTGCTGCCAGGGCTAAGGTTGAGAAGCAGAGGGCCGATCTCTCCAGGGAACTTGAGGAGATCAGCGAGAGGCTGGAGGAGGCCGGAGGCGCCACTGCTGCTCAGATTGAGATGAACAAGAAGCGCGAGGCTGAGTTCCAGAAGCTGCGTCGTGATCTTGAAGAGTCCACCCTGCAGCACGAGGCCACAGCCGCCGCTCTGCGCAAGAAGCAGGCCGACAGTGTGGCTGAGCTCGGGGAGCAGATCGACAACCTGCAGCGCGTCAAGCAGAAGCTGGAGAAGGAGAAGAGTGAGTACAAGATGGAGATTGATGACCTCTCCAGCAACATGGAGGCTGTCGCCAAGGCTAAGGTGAGTAGTGATGTTTTGGTCAAGCAGTGTTGAGGAGGGTCAGCTACATTACCATTCAAGTAAACTGAAGTTGACAGGAGTCCCATATGTTTCACTAACAGGGCAATCTGGAGAAGATGTGCCGTACTCTTGAGGACCAGCTGAGCGAGATCAAGACTAAGAATGATGAGAATGTTCGCCAGGTCAACGACATCAGCGGACAGAGGGCCAGACTCCTGACAGAAAATGGTACCATCAACAATGAACAACAAACCAAACCAATGTAGTTCACCTCAGTAGTAAACAATAACATGTGTTGGGGGCTGTAAATTCAGTCCACATAGTTTCTGCCCTACGATACCACAAATACATTTTCAATCTTAGAGAACAGAGACCCCATTAACAAGAGGTCACTCTTTCCCTGCAGGTGAGTTTGGCCGCCAGCTGGAGGAGAAGGAAGCCCTGGTGTCTCAGCTGACCAGAGGCAAACAGGCCTTCACCCAGCAGGTGGAGGAGCTGAAGAGGCAGATTGAGGAGGAGGTCAAGGTAAGGGACCCAAAATGGAAACCACCCACCACAATTTAGAGCTCTATATACATATAGACGGTGACTACGCCACCCTCAGAGACTTCTACTGCCATTTGTTTTACTCTCTATCTAATCTCTCTTTGTCTTTGTCTTTCTTGCTTTCTTTCTCAGGCTAAAAATGCACTGGCCCACGGTGTCCAGTCTGCCCGCCATGACTGTGACCTCCTGAGAGAGCAGTTTGAGGAGGAGCAGGAGGCCAAGGCAGAGCTGCAGCGCGGCATGTCTAAGGCCAACAGTGAGGTGGCTCAGTGGAGGACTAAGTATGAAACTGATGCCATCCAGCGCACAGAGGAGCTGGAGGAGGCCAAGTGAGTTGCACGCAGTAGCAAAAACTCAAATAAATGGTGTGGATGGTGAGGGTGATAGGAGGCTCTGAGAAAATGTTATGTCAATATGTAGTGCAACATTTGTTTCACAACAAATTGCTCACCATAACACCACCTTCTGTTGTCCAACAGGAAGAAACTGGCCCAGCGTCTGCAGGAGGCTGAGGAGACCATTGAGGCGACCAACTCAAAGTGCGCCTCCCTGGAGAAGACCAAGCAGAGACTGCAGGGAGAGGTGGAGGACCTCATGATTGATGTTGAGAGAGCCAACGCAATGGCCGCCAACCTTGACAAGAAGCAGAGGAACTTTGACAAGGTGAACATTTATAAACCTCACTCTAGGTGATATTTTCTGTCTGCTATTTGATCAGTTGTAGTATAATTGTAGCATATTTCTGATTCAGAACCCTCCATCAATGAGTTCTAATGAAAATCCCATGTATTTCCCTAGGTTCTGGCAGAGTGGAAGCAGAAGTATGAGGAGGGTCAGGCTGAGCTGGAAGGAGCTCAGAAGGAGGCTCGCTCTATGAGCACTGAACTCTTCAAGATGAAGAACTCCTACGAGGAGGCTCTGGATCATCTGGAGACTCTGAAGAGAGAGAACAAGAACCTGCAACGTGAGCATTTGACAGCAGTTCTATTTGACTGATGTTTGACTAGTGTTTGAAAATGGAATTAACTGTAATCATCAACATTATATCAAAATTACTATTAAACCATCTCAGAATTTTCATGTAAAGTATAAAATGTTATTTTTTGGAACTTGTAATTGGTATTCCTTTGAATAGCCCAAGAATGTGGGGGAAAATTAGATTTGGAAGACAGTATGAAATGCTGTTAATTAATTAACTGTTATTATGATTCATTATAAACTTCAGTGCATTGGCGATATCCACTGTGAAAATCTCTGAAGTATAATCTGCTCCTGTGTTTGTGTGTGCAGAAGAGATCTCTGACCTGACTGAGCAGATCGGAGAGACTGGCAAGAGCATCCATGAGCTGGAGAAGGCTAAGAAGACCGTGGAGACAGAGAAGTCTGAGATCCAGACCGCTCTGGAGGAGGCTGAGGTACACACTACAGCTGTTTGATAGGAAAAGCAGTGTTACACTAGCCAATGCCAGCTACAGTCTAATGCTCCCCTTTATTGGTGTTTATTGTAGTCATTTATACAGTATGTAATTCCTTGTGTTATACACATCCAAATGTATTGAGCACAATTCGCCTGACTGCTTCTCTTTGTCCAGGGCACACTGGAGCACGAGGAATCCAAGATTCTGCGTGTGCAGCTGGAGCTGAACCAGATCAAGGGTGAGGTGGACAGGAAGCTGGCTGAGAAGGACGAGGAGATGGAGCAGATCAAGAGGAACAGCCAGAGGGTGGTTGACTCCATGCAGAGCACCCTGGACTCTGAGGTCAGGAGCAGGAATGATGCCCTGAGGGTGAAGAAGAAGATGGAGGGAGACCTGAATGAGATGGAGATCCAGCTGAGCCACGCCAACAGGCAGGCCGCTGAGGCCCAGAAACAGCTGAGGAACGTCCAGGGACAGCTCAAGGTAAAGGGACTGGGACATCAGGTTCAACAACCTGAACATGGGGAGGGATTTGTTTGTGAATCAGTAGAAAAGAATAGAACAGAGGAATGGAATAGTGGACTAATATACTGTAGATATTGTGGAAATGTTTACCAATGATCACCAATCCTATCACCCCTACTTCCACAAGTCTAATGATACTATGTAATTGTGAACCCCAGGATGCCCAATTGCACCTTGATGACGCTGTCCGCCTCTCAGAGGATATGAAGGAGCAGGCAGCCATGGTGGAGCGCAGAAACGGTCTGATGGTGGCTGAAATTGAGGAGCTGAGAGTTGCTCTGGAGCAGACAGAGAGAGGCCGCAAAGTGGCTGAGACTGAGCTGGTAGACGCCAGCGAGCGCGTCGGACTGCTGCACTCCCAGGTACGGGTCAAAAGCCATTTCTAATTAAACTCAACCAAGCATACCATTTATACACACATAGAATTTAACAGTGCTTGCGTTTATATTTTCATAATTTCAGCCTTGTGACTTGTAAGTTCTCTTGAGAGTCAAATAAATGGCCTTGTTTCCTCCTTCAGAACACCAGCCTTCTGAACACCAAGAAGAAGCTGGAGACTGACCTGGTTCAGGTGCAGGGAGAGGTGGACGACATCGTCCAGGAAGCCAGGAACGCAGAGGACAAGGCCAAGAAGGCCATCACTGACGTGAGTCCTTGAATTACATCAACTAGATTTGTCCCCAAGGGCCAATGGTAGCTGGGCTGGTTAACCACAACAAATATCTCAAGGGGGCTTTATGAGTGGTGCCAGTTGGTGCATAAATTAAACTAAGTACCATTCCAGGCGGCCATGATGGCTGAGGAGCTGAAGAAGGAGCAGGACACCAGCTCTCACCTGGAGAGGATGAAGAAGAACCTGGAGGTCACAGTCAAGGACCTGCAGCACCGCCTGGATGAGGCTGAGAATCTGGCCATGAAGGGAGGCAAGAAGCAGCTCCAGAAACTGGAGTCCAGGGTGAGTTAACAGCAGGGTGTATTGAAAGACAGACTGCTGGAAATGCATGTGATCATATAAAAATTTCGGGGGAAATGCCCCCTTAAGGAAAATGTATATTTTCTGACAAAAAAAAGCTACTTTTGGTAAGATTTGAATATGGCATACTGGCAATTTTTGGGAAAATACATTTTTAATAAGTGCCCCTGAAGATTAGTGTGTTAAAATACATTGTATACGTTGTATTATTACATTTTTGAGTAATTGACTCTTAAAAGCTAAAGTCTAGGTGTTTAAGCAGTAAGGCATGGAAAGCGCTGGAATTTTTTTTTGTGACATAAAGTGTGTTCTGTTATAGGCAGAGGGCATAAGATTCCCTACACAGGGGCATTGTGTAAGACAATCTCTCTCAATAACCCACCTACATAATGAAAAGTAGTTGTTTTCATTATAGACCCCTCTAATTAAAATGGTAAAAGTATATAGGAACAGACAACAATTGTGCCTCCTTGACTAGCAGAAGAATATACTTCTGTTTTTACAAAGATTTGTTACGTCTGATTTCACCACCTCACATAAATGCCTACCTTTATTTCTTCCACAAAGGTGCGTGAGCTCGAGACTGAGGTGGAGGCCGAGCAGAGAAGAGGTGTAGACGCAATCAAGGGAGTCCGCAAGTATGAGCGCAGAGTCAAGGAGCTCACTTACCAGGTAAGAACATGTGCCTTCTTCACACACTAAAGCACACTGGTTTGTGTATTAAACTATGGGGTATTGATTCTTTGATCTTCTCTCACAGACTGAGGAGGATAAGAAGAACGTTGGCAGACTTCAGGACCTGGTAGATAAGCTGCAGTTGAAAGTGAAGGCCTACAAGAGGCAGGCTGAGGAAGCGGTGAGTCACAGACTTAGTCAAATACTCTGAAAGCTTACGTTCCCTAGTAGACATTACAAAACTTCATGTCCAGGCAGTTTAGTTGAAGTGTTGCTACTGCACATCAGTCAACAATGACTCAGTTGATAGTGCAAGTAATTGCTGAAGCAAGTAATTGCTGAAGAAATGTATGCACAGTGACTCCTCTGCCTATGTGTTACCAATTTAAAAGAGAGGGGGTTGAATATTATTTAGCTTTGTGCCGGGGGCTGGTCTAGTGGTAGTGCTGCCGCCCCTATATCACATATGTCCCTGGAGGCAGCAGTTTGATCCCTCTGTTCCACCACTCACTTTCTCTGCTATATCATCTATCTCCCTATATACATTGCTATCCTAAATATATCAATAAAAAAACTTTCAAAATAATATTAATTTGCTATCTGAAGCTTCAAACTTTGAATACTGATGTTATGCTCTCCTCTGTTTATCTCACCCAGGAGGAAGCAGCCAACCAGCACATGTCTAAGTTCAGGAAGGTTCAGCATGAGCTGGAGGAGGCTGAGGAGCGTGCTGACATCGCTGAGACTCAGGTCAACAAGCTCAGAGCCAAGACCCGCGACACTGGAAAGGTACAGGACTGCTGCTAAACGTACACTTGACTCGTGTTCAAATATGACCACATCAACACCACCTATGATTCATTCTTCACAGTAGTCAATACTGACATTTTACACTCACTCAAAGGTATTTAAGATCTCTGAAAAACACATTTCAGGACAGGGTAAATAAAAAATCTAAATAAAAGATTAATCCAAATTTAGTTGGTACAAGCTGAGCACTGAATCTTAAATGCTTTATCCATTATATTCTATCCAAGTCTGTCCATATATTTATCATGTTCATTATTAATACTGATCCATTATATTCTATCGAAGTCTATCCATATATTTATCATGTTCATTATTAATACTGATCCATTATATTCTATCCAAGTCTATCCATATATTTATCATGTTCATTATTAATACTGATCCATTATATTCTATCCAAGTCTATCCATATATTTATCATGTTCATTATTAATACTGATCCATTATATTCTATCCAAGTCTGTCCATATATTTATCATGTTCATTATTAATACTGATCCATTATATTCTATCCAAGTCTATCCATATATTTATCATGTTCATTATTAATACTGATCCATTATATTCTATCCAAATATTTATCATGTTCATTATTAATACTGATCCATTATATTCTATCCAAGTCTATCCATATATTTATCATGTTCATTATTAATACTGATCCATTATATTCTATCCAAGTCTATCCATATATTTATCATGTTCATTATTAATACTGATCCATTATATTCTATCCAAGTCTATCCATATATTTATCATGTTCATTATTAATACTGATCCATTATATTATTTCCAAGTCTGTCCATATATTTATCATGTTCATTATTAATACTGATCCATTATATTCTATCCAAGTCTATCCATATATTTATCATGTTCATTATTAATACTGATCCATTATATTCTATCCAAGTCTGTCCATATATTTATCATGTTCATTATTAATACTGATCCATTATATTCTATCCAAGTCTGTCCATATATTTATCATGTTCATTATTAATACTGATCCATTATATTATATCCAAGTCTATCCATATATTTATCATGTTCATTATTAATACTGATCCATTATATTCTATCCAAGTCTTGTCACGATCGTCTAATGAGGACCAATGCGCAGCGTTGAAGGTGAACATCTTTTATTAGATAAATGATCACACGATCAAAATAACAAACGAAACGTGACGTCTACAGTTGAACACAACCCAACGAGAACAAGAAACCACAAAACCAACGTGAAAGACAGATAGTTAAATATGGCTCCCAATCAGAGACAACGAGCCAACAGCTGACACTCGTTACCTCTGATTGGGAGTCACTCAAACAAAGAAATACAATAACCTAGACCCACAACAAAACATAGAAACTAACACCCTGGCTCAACATACGAGAGTCCCCCGAGCCAGGGCGTGACAGTACCCCCCCCTAAAGGCGCGGACTCCGACCGCGCCAACGAAACACAACAGGGGAGGGACTGGGTGGGCACTCCGCCTAGGCGGCGGATCCGGCTCCAGTGGAACAGGCACGTGCGGTGCCGGACCGACGACGCACACCACTGGCTTGGTGTGGGGAACAGGCACGGGCCGTGCTGCACTGACGACGCACACCACTGGCTTGGTGTGGGGCGCAGGAGCGGGCCGGACAGGGCTGACGAAACGCCCCACAGACTTGGTGCTGGGAGCAGGAATGGGCCGGACCGGGCTGGCGACGCGCACCACAGACCTGGTGCGGAGAGCAGGAACGGGCAGAGCCGGGCTGACGAGACGCACCACAGACTTGACGCGGGGAGCAGGAATGGGCCGGACCGGGCTGGCGACGCGCACCACCGACCTGGCGCGGAGAGCAGGAACGGGCAGAGCCGGGCTGACGAGACGCACCACAGGCTTGATGCGGGGAGCAGGAATGGGCCGGACTGGGCTGGCGACGCGCACCACAGACCTGGTGCGGGGAGCAGGAACGGGCAGAGCCGGGCTGACGAGACGCACCACAGACTTGATGCGGGGAGCAGGAATGGGCCGGACTGGGCTGGCGACGCGCACCGCAGGTTCGGTGCGAGAGCAGGAATAGACCGGACCGTACTGGGGACACACACCACTGGCTCTACACCGGGATCTGGAACGGGCCGGACCGGACTGGCAACACACGCCAGTACCTCTCGCCGTGCCTCTACTTCCTCCATCCCCTCTTCGACCAGTGGCCCCCGTAACCCGGCGGCCTTCTCCGGCAACCCACTGGGCCGCTCTATCGCGGCCTCCTGCTGGTCCGACGTCGTGAGCCCCCCCCTAAAAATTTTCGGGGCGTCTCTCCTACCCGTGGACCAGGTCTCCATATCCCTCGCCAGCCTCTCGCCCTTCTGCCATAATGTCAAGCCCTTGTCTTCCTCCCTCGGCTTGACCCAGTCCAGGAGGCGAAGGAGATCTGTGAGGGATCTCCCTGGCGATGGCTCCTGGACACGCTGCTTGGTCCCATCTTGGTGGTTTCTTCTGTCACGATCGTCTAATGAGGACCAATGCGCAGCGTTGAAGGTGAACATCTTTTATTAGATAAATGATCACACGATCAAAATAACAAACGAAACGTGACGTCTACAGTTGAACACAACCCAACGAGAACAAGAAACCACAAAACCAACGTGAAAGACAGATAGTTAAATATGGCTCCCAATCAGAGACAACGAGCCAACAGCTGACACTCGTTACCTCTGATTGGGAGTCACTCAAACAAAGAAATACAATAACCTAGACCCACAACAAAACATAGAAACTAACACCCTGGCTCAACATACGAGAGTCCCCCGAGCCAGGGCGTGACAGTACCCCCCCCTAAAGGCGCGGACTCTGACCGCGCCAACGAAACACAACAGGGGAGGGACTGGGTGGGCACTCCGCCTAGGCGGCGGATCCGGCTCCAGTGGAACAGGCACGTGCGGTGCCGGACCGACGACGCACACCACTGGCTTGGTGTGGGGAACAGGCACGGGCCGTGCTGCACTGACGACGCACACCACTGGCTTGGTGTGGGGCGCAGGAGCGGGCCGGACAGGGCTGACGAAACGCCCCACAGACTTGGTGCTGGGAGCAGGAATGGGCCGGACCGGGCTGGCGACGCGCACCACAGACCTGGTGCGGAGAGCAGGAACGGGCAGAGCCGGGCTGACGAGACGCACCACAGACTTGACGCGGGGAGCAGGAATGGGCCGGACCGGGCTGGCGACGCGCACCACCGACCTGGCGCGGAGAGCAGGAACGGGCAGAGCCGGGCTGACGAGACGCACCACAGGCTTGATGCGGGGAGCAGGAATGGGCCGGACTGGGCTGGCGACGCGCACCACAGACCTGGTGCGGGGAGCAGGAACGGGCAGAGCCGGGCTGACGAGACGCACCACAGACTTGATGCGGGGAGCAGGAATGGGCCGGACTGGGCTGGCGACGCGCACCGCAGGTTCGGTGCGAGAGCAGGAATAGACCGGACCGTACTGGGGACACACACCACTGGCTCTACACCGGGATCTGGAACGGGCCGGACCGGACTGGCAACACACGCCAGTACCTCTCGCCGTGCCTCTACTTCCTCCATCCCCTCTTCGACCAGTGGCCCCCGTAACCCGGCGGCCTTCTCCGGCAACCCACTTGGCCGCTCTATCGCGGCCTCCTGCTGGTCCGACGTCGTGAGCCCCCCCCTAAAAATTTTCGGGGCGTCTCTCCTACCCGTGGACCAGGTCTCCATATCCCTCGCCAGCCTCTCGCCCTTCTGCCATAATGTCAAGCCCTTGTCTTCCTCCCTCGGCTTGACCCAGTCCAGGAGGCGAAGGAGATCTGTGAGGGATCTCCCTGGCGATGGCTCCTGGACACGCTGCTTGGTCCCATCTTGGTGGTTTCTTCTGTCACGATCGTCTAATGAGGACCAATGCGCAGCGTTGAAGGTGAACATCTTTTATTAGATAAATGATCACACGATCAAAATAACAAACGAAACGTGACGTCTACAGTTGAACACAACCCAACGAGAACAAGAAACCACAAAACCAACGTGAAAGACAGATAGTTAAATATGGCTCCCAATCAGAGACAACGAGCCAACAGCTGACACTCGTTACCTCTGATTGGGAGTCACTCAAACAAAGAAATACAATAACCTAGACCCACAACAAAACATAGAAACTAACACCCTGGCTCAACATACGAGAGTCCCCCGAGCCAGGGCGTGACAAGTCTGTCCATATATTTATCATGTTCATTATTAATACTGATCCATTATATTCTATCCAAGTCTATCCATATATTTATCATGTTCATTATTAATACTGATCCATTATATTCTATCCAAGTCTGTCCATATATTTATCATGTTCATTATTAATACTGATCCATTATATTCTACCCAAGTCTGTCCATATATTTATCATGTTCATTATTAATACTGATCCATTATATTCTGTATTTCTTCTTACAGGGAAAAGAAGCTGCTGAATGAACAAGACCAAAGTCTGATCAATTTCCTTTGATGCATAAAATATGATTTTCATGGTGAAATGTTGAGCATTGATTAAAAACACGTTGACCTACATAAACTTCCTTTGTGACTGTGGACTTATTACTCAGCATATAGCTTTTTCATACCATGAAAAATATTGCATTCTGGGATTTAAACAACAACAAAGCTGTCACCCCAACAAAGTGGCCACTTTTTTTGGTAAACACTCCCAAATGTATAGACTGACCTATGAATGCAAGTACTGACCATCCATAACATTCAAAATATAGTTGTAACCCTTTACAGTTGCGGGAATTGGCCTATATGGACACGTCCAAATTTCAAATGATACATTCGTAAATAGAAAGTCCTGCCCTTTGACATTAAGGGTTAAAACAGGCCAGAGGACACCTGATTAATGACAGAGACGTTGACGGAATCCAAACCTACATTGAATCTCGGCTGCAAGGATAAGGTCAGTAGTCTTTATTCATTAACTTGGTGAAATTGATTTGAGGACTTGCTAAAATATTGAAAAGTAGCAAATTGATCAATGCGTAGCCATTTTAAGTGAAATGTGGGGTTGACTGTCAGGAATTATCAAGATTACATTGTGAGGATAGACTCCTCCGTAGAGTAGGAGATAATTCTGGGGGACTAGTCAACCTGTTGGTGGGTCCGTAATGATTCACGGTAATAGGCCATTACCAAAAGAAACTACCCGGTGTTGAAATAGAAGGAACTATTAAAAGTACACCTATGGGATGGAACCTGTAAGAGATTATTGAACAGTCAACAAATAATCCGGGTTAAACAAATAAAAAAAGTACACCAGAAGGAATTAAAGTAGCATGTGTGAGAAATAGAATATTAGTAAAGTCAAAAGTCACAAACAACTGTAGATTTTGCTGTAACTCTATCCGTTCTGGAGCCTTATAAACTCCAGGTTACCAATACAACACCAATAATCATGTAAGGTTGTATACGTGTGAGACCTAATGTTTGCTCAAAAGTCACATGAATAATTCCAGGTGGTTGTATAGAGGAGGGAGAACCCATTCCTGTTGTATGAGACTGTCAGGAATTATCAAGATTACATTGTGGGGATCAATCCCTCTGTAAAAGTATGAGATAATTCTGGGGGACTAGTCAAGACTACATATACAGGGAGGGGTGGTTCCAGGTGGTTGTATAGAGGAGGGAGAACCCATTCCTGTTGTATGAGACTGTCAGGAATTATCAAGATTACATTGTGGGGATCAATCCCTCTGTAAAAGTATGAGATAATTCTGGGGGACTAGTCAAGATTACATATACAGGAAGGGGTGATTCAAGGTGTTGTTGTGTGAAGCTATTTTGAATTACTTGTTAAATTGACTTGTTATATAGAAGAGGTGGCTAAGGGATTTTTAACAGTACCAACCATGGGGGGGGCAAATCCTCACAAGAGGTCCCAGAATTTACTGGGGACGAGAAATACTTGATGTAATTAAAATGGAATCCAGGGATAGAAGAAATCTCCATTATGTAACCAGGTGGAGGGAGAGGTATGGTTTTGAGGGACGTCTAGACGCAGATAAACTCGAATCCATGCTTAAACAGATACATAAGGTGTGTAAAGGAGAAATAAGCAGTGAGAGAGAGAGAGATAAGGAGGGGGCCAGTACCCACTGATAGCCTTACCTAATCTATTGGCGGGGAATGAAAGGGGCCCCAGCAACCTTAGATGTATACAGTAATAATAATAATATGCCATTTAGCAGACAGGCCATGAACACAGAGGACGTGGCCAGAGCGGTAGAAGGAATGACCCACCCCAAAACAGGAATAGTAAGGTTTGGGCTGCCGTTAGAGGGCAGTGGGTTTCAGGGGATGCCCAGAGGACACTTTTGCCATGGGCCGATCACGGAGAGTATGTTGGGAAAATAACTGAATTGTGTAATAGCCTCAGAGAGACATGCAATCCATCATGAGCAGAATAACAGACAGGACAGAGCCAAGAAAGAAGGCAGGAAGAAAAGAGAAGTGAGTGAGAGGGAAAGAGAAGTGAAGGTTGAGGTCTCCGTGCCTCCCCCAGAGCAGAGGGCAGAAAGGTTATATCCAAACTTGGCAGACCAGGCATGGAGAGAAAATCCAGATGATGAATACGTAGGGAGGAGAAGGAGAGTGCAGGGGAATAATGTTGCCCCCCCCCCCCCACCGGCCCCACCTCCCTATGAGGAAGAAGGGGCTGGAGGAGGAAGGGAAGATGATGGTGAGGAAGAGCCAGAGGTAGAGGAGTACAGGACAAGGGCAGAGAAAGTCAGACAGGAGAGAAAAGAGAGAAAAGAGAGAAGAGAGAGAGAGAAGTCCATCCCCCAGCTTTGAGCGTGAGGAAGAGGAAGATAAGGCGTGACTAGTCCTTGAGGGAGAAATAGTAGACTCTAGTGGGGGGAAGACTAAGGAACCCTTTGATCCAAATTGTGAGGTGTTTGAATTGGCTACTATTGACTTAGCACTTCAACAGGAACAGAAACCTTATTTGACATTGACAGTAATGGGTAAGAAAATTAAATTCCTTTGTGATACGGGAGCCTGCAGGACAGCAACCTGTGCAACAGACAAGCCAGATGGAGTCAGGATTGATGGGGAGAAAATCATAGTGCGATCTGCCTCTGGTCATCAATTTATTGAAAGGTTATCAGCCCCAATAACCCTAAAACATGACCAATCAGGATGAGAGGCAACCATACCCATCCTGATATCTAAGCTGTGTCGGGTAAATTTACTAGGACGTGATGTAATGACTAAATTGAATGTGGCTGTCATTTCCGCTGAGAGGGGAATGAAAGTACACATAGTCAGAGACAATATGGTGGTCTGTGGGGAAGGGGAGCCATGTTATTGGTATAGGCAAGATTTGTTTAGGGGGGGGAATAACTGATATTCCCCGAACCTTGATGGAACTTGCTGATGATGTAGTACCAGGCCCCACTAAAATGTCCCCCGATGACCTACACTGTACTCTCTGGTATAACAAACACCCAGGTCCAGATGCAATCTATGAGAAAGCATTATTTAAAACCACAGAAAGGACTATAGCCTTGAAATGGTTTCACTATGACAACACCCACGCAGTAGTGGAGGTGGAACTAGGGCCCCAAAGTCAGAGACTGTTCAGGGAAATATGGAGCCCACATGTGTCCCTAGCAAAGGAGCCAGCAGAGGACTGGAAAGACATGGGCCAGTGGGTATCCAAGGGTAAGAGGATCACTGATTGGGTCAATATTGTGAGTGGCGATCAACACAGCCCATCCACAGATAGTACATTTAGATGAGAATAGTAGATGCTGAGGAGAGGAATACCTGTTGACAGAACAACAGGAGTCAGACTTAAAAGAAGTTCCAGAGCATTTGTGGTCCCGGGGTCCAGCAGACGTAGGATTAATAAAAGGGGTAATTCCAGTACAGGTGATACCCAAATCTAATCACAGGCCATATCAGAAGCAATACCCTATGAAACCAGAAGCAATAGAAGGTTTGCAGTTTACCAAGAGCAGATTGGGAGGGACCTTGAGGGAGGGCCAATTCCCGGGGAGATAGTGAGGCCAGAAACAAAGGTGCAGTGTCCTGGAAATCACAGTCTGTTTTTTTTTTTTTCAGTTCTGCTGGGAGTACATTGGATGATGGGGTTTTGTGTTGAATTAGAGACAGTGAGACTATTAGTCAATACCTAGGAGAGAAGAGAGGTTACGGTAGCAAAGACAGACAAGAAGGAAATGGTAATAGTGGAGACAGGAGTGAGTGGAAGTGTTACAATTGTGACAAAACGGGACATTTTGCTAGAGAATGTGAGGAACCGTGTAGTTACTGTGCAAGGAAAGGGCACCAGTTAAGAAACTGTAGGCAGAAGGGGAAGAGAGAAATCAGGAGTCCTCATGACCTGGCTGTTTGGTTGTTGTTTTTTAATTGGGGTTTTCAAATAAAAAACAACACACCTAGTATGATGTTTATAAAGCCTTGTTGTTTCAATTTTGGGGGGTTTTCAGCAGGTCAATGGTGATAGGTCTTAGAGGAGCACACAGTGAATTACAGTGGGGAAAAAAAGTATTTAGTCAGCCACCAATTGTGCAAGTTCTCCCACTTAAAAAGATGAGAGAGGCCTGTAATTTTCATCATAGGTACACGTCAACTATGACCGACAAATTGAGAAAAAAAATCCAGAAAATCACATTGTAGGATTTTTTATGAATTTATTTGCAAATTATGGTGGAAAATAAGTATTTGGTCACCTACAAACAAGCAAGATTTCTGGCTCTCACAGACCTGTAACTTCTTCTTTAAGAGGCTCCTCTGTCCTCCACTCGTTACCTGTATTAATGGCAACTGTTTGAACTTGTTATCAGTATAAAAGACACCTGTCCACAACCTCGAACAGTCACACTCCAAACTCCACTATGGCCAAGACCAAAGAGCTGTCAAAGGACACCAGAAACAAAATTGTAGACCTGCACCAGGCTGGGAAGACTTAATCTGCAATAGGTAAGCAGCTTGGTTTGAAGAAATCAACTGTGGGAGCAATTATTAGGAAATGGAAGACATACAAGACCACTGATAATCTCCCTCGATCTGGGGCTCCACGCAAGATCTCACCCCGTGGGGTCAAAATGATCACAAGAACGGTGAGCAAAAATCCCAGAACCACACGGGGGGACCTAGTGAATGACCTGTAGAGAGCTGGGACCAAAGTAACAAAGCCTACCATCAGTAACACACTACGCCGCCAGGGACTCAAATCCTGCAGTGCGAGACGTGTCCCCCTGCTTAAGCCAGTACATGTCCAGGCCCATCTGAAGTTTGCTAGAGTGCATTTGAATGATCCAGAAGAGGATTGGGAGAATGTCATATGGTCAGATGAAACCAAAATATTACTTTTTGGTAAAAACTCAACTCGTCGTGTTTGGAGGACAAAGAATGCTGAGTTGCATCCAAAGAACACCATACCTACTGTGAAGCATGGGGGTGGAAACATCATGCTTTGGGGCTGTTTTTCTGCAAAGGGACCAGGACGACTGATCCGTGTAAAGGAAAGATGAATGGGGCCATGTATCGTGAGATTTTGAGTGAAAACCTCCTTCCATCAGCAAGGGCATTGAAGATGAAACGTGGCTGGGTCTTTCAGCATGACAATGATCCCAAACACACCGCCCGGGCAACGAAGGAGTGGCTTCGTAAGAAGCATTTCAAGGTCCTGGAGTGGCCTAGCCAGTCTCCAGATCTCAACCTTATAGAAAATCTTTGGAGGGAGTTGAAAGTCCGTGTTGCCCAGCGACAGCCCCTATACATCACTGCTCTAGAGGAGATCTGCATGGAGGAATGGGCCAAAATACCAGCAACAGTGTGTGAAAACTTACAGAAAAAAGTTTGACCTGTGTCATTGCCAACAAAGGGTATACAACAAAGTATTGAGAAACTTTTGTTATTGACCAAATACTTATTTTCCACCATAATTTGCAAATAAATTCATTAAAAATCCTACAATGTGATTTTCTGGATTTTTTTTTCTCATTTTGTCTGTCATAGTTGACGTGTACCTATGATGAAAATTACAGGCCTCTCTCATCTTTTTAAGTGGGAGAACTTGCACAATTGGTGGCTGACTAAATACTTTTTTTCCCCACTGTATATGGAGTTTTTTAGGTTTTGGCTAAGTTTGGGGTATATATGATTTCTTATGAGAATGAATGTCATGAGGATTAATGAACACTTGGGATAAGTAACATTTATTAAATATTTAGAATAATGGTAATGTTTGGTATTGTTGGTGAACACATAATTAGGAGAGGAAGTACAAACCAACGACGCTGGACAGAGTGGAATTAGGTTTAAGCAAAAGGCAGTTTATTAAACACAGAGATATCTTGTACTGTTTTAAGCTACATGCATGGACCCAATCAATTGCCTCTTATGGAGACAGTTGAGAAAGATGATTAAACAGAGTTTACAGCATTACTTTATACAATGTAACATAAAGGAAGGGGTCCTTCTTCTAGTCCCTTGATTGGTTCCCGAGGCGTAGGAGGCGGGTCTGCTCTGTCCAGAGCAGATGCCCCATTGGTGCACGGCAGAGTCCTCTGCCCTTGGCACCCGACCAGTAGACAGGGGAGTGGAGTTTGAGTGTGCGTGCACAGTGAAATGTTTGTGTGTCAAAGAACTCGTGGGGAGTTGAGAATGAGTGTGCGTGCAAATGAAATGTTTGTGTGTGTCCAGGGAACTCGTGAGGAGGATCTGGTGATTGTGGCCTTGGGCGTGGGTGTTGTCCTGTTATTGCACTCCTGCAAGACTAGGCCATCTGGTGACAAGATATGGCTGCTCTTCTCTGTCCTTTGTTCGACAACTAACACAACAGCACACTGTTAATATCAGACACATGACAGTATACTATGGGATGGAATTTCAATTGCCTCTGAACTCTGTTTTAACCTTCTGGTGTTAATTAAACATCCACACTAGTAAATTCTAAAGGCATGAGAGGAGGACTTTAAGATAGTTTATTTTACTAAGTTGAGGGTAATTTATAGTACTGTGAAAATTGTGAAGAAGATTATAATTTGGTAATAATATATTTGATTTGAACCATTAAATAAAAGAAGAGAGAGTGGAGGGATGGCAATTGGATAATGAATTACCAATATTAACTAAAGTGATTGTTTAGGTAGGTGGTAATATTGACACATGGCCAAATCATGTGTCAAAAAGGGGGATGGTTGGATTAAATATTAAATATATACGAAGGAGAGGACAAAATACTTAAAAAAAACAAAAAAAAACATGTATGATAGTTTATTAACCACACCTGTATGTCAGAGGTTTTGTGCCCCACAGGTGAATTAAAGGAGAAGGTGATCCACTCTATCTAACCAGGAGACTGAAGCAGGCCTGGCGGGAAGGGCCCTACCAAGTACTGCTGTAGTGTATTAAGATTATGACGTTGTTAATGTTTTTAAGTGGAACCGGAGAGGATGTTTATTTTAGTGTCAGAGGGAATGGTTTTAATGTGACACCCCGGATAGGACAGAGAAGTCTGTGTGTTGTAGACAGGGGATTGGACAGTAGAGGGAGCCACCCATATCTTGGGAAGATTATATATACTGGGTAAAAACGACGAAGAGGTTAGAGCGGCCATTGCAATCTGGGACGCCGTTCTCCGGGTGTCATGACACCTGTAACCTCATGCTGAAATCTTGTGATATGAATAAAACGTATGATCAAAGGTTCAGTATGAGCGGACTCCTTTGTTTATCAGCAATAATTGCCAGCATTTACTCGATACTACAAATGGCGTCACGAAAAGGGAGGGACTGCATCTCTTCTTTGTTCCATTCATTGCCGCCAAGCTAACTCGTTCTGAAGTCATGGCCAGATAAGGGTGAGTTTTTTTCTCACCGCTTTGGGAGTTTGTTAGTTTGCATGCTATTTGAGTGTGCCCTGGAGAGATGTACCGTTAGGACCGATGTGGGTATGTTGCTTTATTGCTGAGAACTGGGGGTCTGGCTAATCATTATAAATTTTTTTGCACTGGTAAACAGCGCAAAAGGGGGGAGAGTAGGCTTGGAATTTTAGAGCAATCGATGGTAGTTATTAAGGCAGATATTGAAGGCAGATATTGAAGGCAGATATACAAGGCAGATATTAAAGGCAGATATACGTATACATTAGGGCATTGCAATCTTGTAAAGACCCCAGGGGGGCCATCCAGGATGGGCCGAAAATCCTTTTGCGCGTTAGATGTGTATTAGGTGGGTTCTAAGAACTCGGGTTTGTGGAATTTATTTGATTGTGGTTACTGCTCATCTTTTATCCGACGGGATATCTGCTTGGGAGAACCTCTCAGTAGATATCCATTGAACTCACGGCATCATAAACGGTAGAGAATAAGACAAAGAAAAGGGCAATGCAGGTTACATTTTTACATGTTGCACGCCACATGGTACATACAGTGGGGAAAAAAAGTATTTAGTCAGCCACCAATTGTGCAAGTTCTCCCACTTAAAAAGATGAGAGAGGCCTGTAATTTTCATCATAGGTACACATCAACTATGACAGACAAATTGAGGAAAAAAAATCCAGAAAATCACATTGTAGGATTTTTTATGAATTTATTTGCAAATTATGGTGGAAAATAAGTATTTGGTCACCTACAAACAAGCAAGATTTCTGGCTCTCACAGACCTGTAACTTCTTCTTTAAGAGGATCCTCTGTCCTCCACTCGTTACCTGTATTAATGGCACTTGTTTGAACTTGTTATCAGTATAAAAGACACCTGTCCACAACCTCAAACAGTCACACTCCAAACTCCACTATGGCCAAGACCAAAGAGCTGTCAAAGGACACCAGAAACAAAATTGTAGACCTGCACCAGGCTGGGAAGACTGAATCTGCAATAGGTAAGCAGCTTGGTTTGAAGAAATCAACTGTGGGAGCAATTATTAGGAAATGGAAGACATACAAGACCACTGATAATCTCCCTCGATCTGGGGCTCCACGCAAGATCTCACCCCGTGGGGTCAAATTGATCACAAGAACGGTGAGCAAAAATCCCAGAACCACACGGGGGGACCTAGTGAATGACCTGCAGAGAGCTGGGAACAAAGTAACAAAGCCTACCATCAGTAACACACTACGCCGCCAGGGACTCAAATCCTGCAGTGCAAGACGTGTCCCCCTGCTTAAGCCAGTACATATCCAGGCCCGTCTGAAGTTTGCTAGAGTGCATTTGGATGATCCAGAAGAGGATTGGGAGAATGTCATATGGTCAGATGAAACCAAAATATAACTTTTTGGTAAAAACTCAACTCGTCGTGTTTGGAGGACAAAGAATGCTGAGAGAACACCATACCTACTGTGAAGCATGGGGGTGGAAACATCATGCTTTGGGGCTGTTTTTCTGCAAAGGGACCAGGACGACTGATCCGTGTAAAGGAAAGAATGAATGGGGCCATGTATCGTGAGATTTTGAGTGAAAACCTCCTTCCATCAGCAAGGGCATTGAAGATGAAACGTGGCTGGGTCTTTCAGCATGACAATGATCCCAAACACACCGCCCGGGCAACGAAGGAGTGGCTTCGTAAGAAGCATTTCAAGGTCCTGGAGTGGCCTAGCCAGTCTCCAGATCTCAACCCCATAGAAAATCTTTGGAAGGAGTTGAAAGTCCGTGTTGCCCAGCGACAGCCCCAAAACATCACTGCTCTAGAGGAGATCTGCATGGAGGAATGGGCCAAAATACCAGCAACAGTGTGTGAAAACCTTGTGAAGACTTACAGAAAACGTTTGACCTGTGTCATTGCCAACAAAGGGTATATAACAAAGTATTGACAAAACTTTTGTTATTGACCAAATACTTATTTTCCACCATAATTTGCAAATAAATTCATTAAAAATCCTATAATGTGATTTTCTGGATTTTTTTTTCTCATTTTGTCTTTCATAGTTGACGTGTACCTATGATGAAAATTACAGGCCTCTCTCATCTTTTTAAGTGGGAGAACTTGCACAATTGGTGGCTGACTAAATACTTTTTTGCCCCACTGTATATGCTAAGGCTAAATGCTAATGCTAATTGTGTTACATGCTACATGCTAACGTGTGACCTTAGAGGGCCATTGCGATGGAATAAAGCCTCTTAAATTATGTTTGTGTGTGTGTAGAATTCAGGTTCTATGCGTTGTGAGCTCTGTTAAATGTTGTTTGACTATGAGGAGAGAATAAAGTTACAGCAGGACTGTTAACTGTCTGTTTGGGTTGGGGAGAGAGCTAAGAATCTCCCTTCCACGGTGAAATCGTATGGTTAAATGTAATGCACATGCGTGTGATTTTACTAAACTACAACACGTTTGATTTTACTGCACTAGATTATGACACGTTTGATTTTACGGCACTAAAACTACAACACGAGGGATTTTACTAAAACTACAACACGGGGGATTTTGGGTAAATCGGTCATACTTCTGTTAGACTGTGCTGCAGGGAGAAACAGACACAGACACAGATGGAGGAACAAAGAATTAGACATTTAGAGTCTAATGGTGTATTCTAGCTGTTACGTTGTCTGTTGTTTGAAGATAAAACTGTTTTCTTGAGACCTATTGAATTGATAAATGAGAGAGAGATGTTGACGGATTAAAAATAAAAATTAAATGACGGATTAAAATAAATAAAAATGTTATTGAGCTATTTATTCCTGAGTTAATACTTAGAGCGAATGTGAGTGGAGGAATATTGAATGCTGGAAATAACTCAGTGAGTGTATAAACTCAAAATTCTTGTCTGTTTCTATGCTCTTTTGTCATATGAGAGGAACGATAGGACGAGAGGAGAGAGAAAGAGAGGAGGTGCTGACGTATACATCACGTGACAGATTGTGACGCAACAGAGGATCGAGTAGGAAGGTTTTGGTGCTGTTCTGTTTACAAAATCTTCCCCTACAGGATGTGTGATGTTATGACAATTTCACAGAGGCTTGGCAGATACTGATTCATTAAAAATGGCATTTTGGAGTTTCTGTGCATGAGTGGGTTTGATTACAGTTCTGTTGGAAATCGAGTACTGACATTATTCTGTAAAATTAAAATAATTGGGTGCTTATAAAGCAAGGGGGTTTATGGGTATTGTAGTCTGAAGTTGACTACTTGCATTTACTTTCCGGATGGGATGTGGTAAGATAGCCACCAATTGATAAATTGGTAAAATAGGATATAGAAATAAAAAATTGTTTTTGATTATTCATAATTTTTTAATTGATTTTTTAATTGATTTTTTATTTTAATTTTTTTTAAAAATAGAATAATTTTTTTTTGTAGAATTTTTTAATATTCATATTTTTATTGATTGATAAAAAAAAAAATGAATATAAGCTGTTGAAGAATCCTGATATGTCAACAACAAGAAAGAACAGGATGAAGAAACTCTCAGAAAACTCAATCAAATACAACTGGTGGAGAAGAAGAAGGAGAAGAAACAAGCTTTGGTTATGAAGAATCAGAGTGAACCAAATCAACAATCACTGCTACAGCTTCAACTGAACAAGGCCAACCGCAATTGTACCAGCCACCAAGGGCGGTACCAGGTGTTTCATATCCACAGCCAGTTTCTGGACAGACACAGAATTGGAGAGGAAGAGGACGAGAAGGCTTAGAAGGAGGAGGAAGGTTTCAGCTACACTTCCAGCAACTTTCAGAAGAGTGTTATAATTGTGGACAGGTTGGTTACTTTACCTGTGAGTGCAATGGGCCAGGAGGAAACAACAGAGGAAATTTCTGAGGAAGATAAAGGAGCAAGTGAAGATCACCTGTTCTCCAGGTGAACCCTTAAAGGAGCAAGGATTCTAGATTGCCTAGAAGATCAGAAGGGGGGTGTCAGCTGGTAGCACCAATTAGGAAGAAAAATATCTAACAATTGAAGTGAAAATAAAAAGGACTATGAGAAGTGATGGTGAATAGTGGAAAAGCTTTTATCTGTGTTGAGCCTAAAGAGGTTAAACATCTCACTAT
Organism: Coregonus lavaretus; assembly: GCF_964263955.1. Taxonomy (NCBI): domain Eukaryota; kingdom Metazoa; phylum Chordata; class Actinopteri; order Salmoniformes; family Salmonidae; genus Coregonus; species Coregonus lavaretus. The sequence goes on along the minus strand of NW_028167175.1, from coordinate 2,386,211 downwards.
GTAAAATTAACTAATTAGGATAGGGATTTGAGGTAGTAAAACAGCTAATTACTCTTAAGGAACCAATTGAGCTCTGCTATAAAAAATCAACGAGAAATTAAAATAGACATACTAATATTAGAACATATACCTATTGCATTGTTGGAAAGAGATGCATTGTGTAAATTGAACTGTACAATAAGATGTACACTAGACAACTGTCTGGTAGAGGATTTTAAAAAAAAGTAGGGTTTTTGGGAATCATATTTGCTTAAAAAGATAATATCATAGGAAGGATGATAATCTATAAGACTGCCTATTAGACAATCTGTCTGAAAAATAAAGTTAAAAGGGGTGACTGTTATTCTGGGTTACATTCCTACACCAAGAGATTTCAGGCTAGGCTAAGGGATGTTTAGTCGTTTGCCAAGTCTGTGTGTAAAGAAGTCAGAAGCAGGTGGGGACTTCCCAATCACATATTCTAAAAATGTGGTGGTAAAGGATTTTGTGAATAAATCAGTGGAAAAGGTTTAAAGGTTAGGAGAAAAGATTAGATTAAAAAGTTAAGAAAAACTAGGAGAGTAAGCTAAGTTTCAATGTTAGTTAGTAGGAAGAGAGAGAGAACTAGTGGTGATAGAGGGAAATACAAGTAAGGAGTTAAAAGTCTTAGGGAGAATGGATGAAGTAACAATAAGGACATCAACACTTCAGCCTATTATAACAACAGTGAGAAGCAATTCAACTCTTTCAACATTGATAGTTATTAAAGCCATAAATATATCGCATTTGATTATAAGGGAACCAATAGCTCCAGCACCAATTTTAGGGGGAAAAAGACTGTTATTAGGGTTAGGATGGGGACGTTCCTCCCACATGGAGAGATAATTATGGAGAAGAAGTATTGTTATCAGGACCAGAAGTAGAAGCTGTTGCACCTAGTCAAAGGAGGTATAGGTTGTACAACGATATGAAGTGGAAGAGGGTTATGAGTGATTGTTCATTTATTTTGCGTAATGTTACAGAGAAAGATCAGGGAGAATACATGTGTACTTATCTAGTGCAAGCATTAAAATTTGTTCCGGTTAAGAATTATTGGTTAAAAGGCTATGTAATTCGTAAAGTGACGCTTATAATGGAAGATTTGAAATCTGTTGAAGCTTCCACAGTCACCGAAGGAGTTCAGGATAAGTATATTACAGTAGCCACTCCAACAGTAAATAATACACAGAGGATATCGGTAGCTTTCCCACTAGAAGTAGTTAAGGCTAATACATCAACTAAATCAACTACTTTAATGGTAACTTTGAAAGGGATTAATGGTACGACGGCAATAGCAAATGTAGGAAGTATGACACAGACACAAACAACAACTTTTCTGAAATGATACGGATGGAGAGTGCTGTCAATGGTAGTAAGGATAGGGTTAAAATAGGAGAACAGATGGTGGTAGAGAAGATTCATCTGAAATAGTGAAGGATACTATCATGGAGGTACAGGATGAGTTCTTTGATTTTAATGACAGACAAGGAGAGGTATCTGATCAGTACCGCTCGTTAGGGAAGAGAGAAACTAAATGGAAGGCATATGGGTTTGATTCTTCTGTTGTGAAAATTAAAGATGGATGGGCAGGTAGGAATCTTTGGTTCCAGCAGCTAGCTCATTCTGTAAGATCAGTGAGGAATCTTGAGGGTCCATGTCTGTTGAGAATTCCAGAACAGATAAAATAATGTCATTGTCAAAACATTTGTTTAAGCCTAGGTTTAAGTGTTCTTGGTTAAATGAATTACCCTATGTGAATTTGTTAGATGGGAAGGAAAATCAGGTAACAGCGAACCCTGATGCATTGGAGGTGAAACCATTGAGGGCTAAAAGTTGTTTTTGTTCTAATAAAACATATGATGTAAGGGGTATGTTTATGGGAATATCAGATTGTGATGATTATATGATAACTTTGGGTAAGCATGACCTTAAGGGTAGTAATGAGAAATATAATGTTACTTTTTATGTTCCAGTTAGTAAGAAGAGCAGGACTTTGATGGTTAAAAGATTAGCTTTTGCCTGACAATGTGACTATTGGGAATTTTAGAGATATTTGGAGGGTTTGTGGTGATAAAGCATATATATTCTTACCCTATGGATGGACAGGATGTTGTTACATTGTGGTGCTTGCCTATGGAGCTGTGAGGGGAACGGCACCTCCGTACCTTCAGGCTCTGATCAGTCCCTACACCCAAACGAGGGCATTGCGTTCATCCACCTCTGGCCTGCTGGCTCCCCTTCCTCTGCGGAAGCATAGTTCCCGCTCAGCCCAGTCAAAACTGTTCGCTGCTCTGGCACCCCAATGGTGGAACAAGCTCCCTCACGACGCCAGGACAGCGGAGTCACTCACCACCTTCCGGAGACATTTGAAACCCCACCTCTTTAAGGAATACCTGGGATAGGATAAAGTAATCCTTCTACCCCCCCCCCCCCCAAAAAAAAATAAAAAAAAATAAAATAAAAAAAATATTGTAATGTGGTTATCCCACTGGCTATAGGGTGAATGCACCAATTTGTAAGTCGCTCTGGATAAGAGCGTCTGCTAAATGACGTAAATGTAAATGTTACATGTCAACGTTGAAGCTTCCATATGAGGTTTCTACCATTAAAAGAGGGGTAGCACCGGACACAGATAAATCTGAATCTAGGTTTGGAAGTAGGGTGAAAAGGGACATGGCGACATTTCATAGTCTTGAAGCCTATCATTGGAGGATAAGTCTAAGAGAGAAGGGGGGACTTTTTCCATGGTATGGTGTAACATTTTTGGCAGATCATATTGATAATATTAGCTATACTTTGATTTCAGACAGTTATAGATGCATTGAAGAATATAAGGGATGCATTTGGTAGATCTGAAGGAGCTCGATGGTCAGCGAAGTCTTGGTTGCAAGATCAGTTAGGCCCAGTGGGAGCAGTGATGGTTTACGATTTAATAGCAGTTTTGATAGCACTGTGTGTGATGTTTGTAATTTGTTACTGACCTTTGAGAAAGCTATGATATTGAGATAGGTTGGAGTTGTGATGCCTGGAGACAACGCTCAGATGCCGTTGTTGACTGTTCCTGATCTGGATGAAGATGGACAAGTGGGACTGGATGGAGTATTGATGATAAATATCCTTTTTGATTATTTGATCATTTTTCTTTTTTTTCTTTTTTCAATATTAGTGTGATTTTAGTATGATGTTATGAATCAAAGGGGGGAAATAGGATGATGTGATTCATATATCATTTTATATCATTTTTTTATATTCTTAGTTGATATTGATGTTTTAATTTGAAAATGTTGTTTTGCAAAAGATACTGTTTGGTCTTTTCTTTTCTTCCAGAAGCATTTGGGGGAATATGTAGAGATTGAAATACTCAAACAAGGACAATATGAAGGGACAATATGAAAGGAGAATGACTGGAGGAGATGGAACAAGGAAGGTGTGGAAAGATTCCGATTCCATCATCAACGATGCATTGGAAGAGGAGACTACGGAGGAGATGAAGTGTAGTGGACTACATTCCAGTGTCTGCAATGAAATATAGACATATTTGCATGTGTAATACATAATTTGTGTCATATTCTTAGGTATTAATTTTTGTAGAATGATATTTGATGTTATTGAATACATGTGGGGATCTTAGATGTTTTTGTTTATTTCGGGAATGCTTAGGGACAGGGAGACTAGGCAGGGATAGAGATTCACTGTAGGGTCCGATGGGTCGACCAGCCTTAGAGTGGACATTTTGGATAGTATTTTGTTTGCAGGGGCTTACATGTGTATTTAATTGCATCATAGTTTCAAATGCATTGATAAAGATTTATGAATTCATCGGGAGTACCTAGGTGGTTGCCTGGGGCAGAGGGACCGTGAGAGAATTTTACTGTCTTGATTGATGGATGGATATTTGGAACGAAGGCTGCCAGACAGGTTTTTCGCTCTCACACTCCATAAAGATTTGTTCATATTTCATAGTAATGTATTCACACTTCATAAACATTTGTTCATATTTCATAGAAAGGTATTTACACTCTAGAGAAAAATGTTTTTGGTTTAATGTTAAAGATACGCAATAAGATAAATTGTTACTTGTCATAATCCTATTCTGTTTGTTTTCGAGACTTTTAGTTCGTCTCGAAGGGGGGAATGTAGTGTATTAAGATTATGACGTTGTTAATGTTTTTAAGTGGAACCGGAGAGGATGTTTATTTTAGTGTCAGAGGGAATGGTTTTAATGTGACACCCCGGATAGGACAGAGAAGTCTGTGTGTTGTAGACAGGGGATTGGACAGTAGAGGGAGCCACCCATATCTTGGGAAGATTATATATACTGGGTAAAAACGACGAAGAGGTTAGAGCGGCCATTGCAATCTGGGACGCCGTTCTCCGGGTGTCATGACACCTGTAACCTCATGCTGAAATCTTGTGATATGAATAAAACTTATGATCAAAGGTTCAGTATGAGCGGACTCCTTTGTTTATCAGCAATAATTGCCAACATTTACTCGATACTACACTGCCTTTGCCAGCAGAATAGCTGAGAGATCCATCTGGGTGCATGTCACTCACTGCAAAAAGGTAAACCCAGCTACACCTGACGAACAAACACAGAGTTAGGAGAAAGAACCGATCACCACTAGGGCTCGGGGGTTGGCTCCTTAACGAAGATTCCCTTACCCTGTCTGATCATCCCTGTGTGAGTTCGATAGAAGGTGAAGCAATGGGTTGGCCACTGGCGTCTGACATGTTCTCAGGGCGAGGGTGGGGATTCACAGGTCTCCCGACGGTAGGTAGCTGTCTGATTGTGGGGGCCATATTCCTAACACACACGGACCCTCCTGTTTCAGCCAGAAGTGGTAGTTAACCTAACACAAGTTGAAAAGGCATAGGAGACAGCTAGACGTAGGGAAAGGGGAAGTACTAGGGACTTTAGGGAAGGACATCACCAATCTCCATACACAGTTTAGGGACAGGTGTAGTATTGTGAAAGTAGGGAATTATCAGAAATGGCAGTGTGACCCATATAAGGGTAGGTACTGTCTGAAAGTCTGAATTATGCTAAAACAGATTACAGACCTGACAAGTGAGATATCCTCTTCAACTGGGGCACCCTATAGAGTAAACCTCTCTGAGGGAGGTAGTGAGACAGTGAAAACTATAGACCTGAAGGAAGTAGTACAGATGGAGACAGAGTAAATAGATTTTAACCTGTGGTTGGAATGGATTCAGTATACGGTCTAAAGAGGACTGTTATGCCTGTAGGACAGCCAAACCAAGGTTAACAACTACTCCGTTCCCCTTGACAGGCTTTAACTCTCTGTCAGGTTCCATGCAAGCCACCTGGGAATGTGGTGAAAGAGTCTTGTAGTAACTTGCACTATCTGTATCCCCCGATAACAAAGTCATCCCGACCTGGGTTGCCTCCGTTTGAAGTCACAGGGGAGTCTTATTGTTTTTCTAGGACTAATAAGATAGAATACAGGGTAAGGCATCTTAGCTCCTGCTCCCACACAGAGAATATCACAACTAAAAGAGACCATGACTAATCTCTCCTCTTTGTTGCAGCCAGAGGATTTTAGGACCCAAAACCAGGCCCGTGCTGACATCTGATGGTTGTGTGGTGATAACTGATTGTGAACTCACCTACATACGCAAACAATCAAACGTGTCAGAGACTGGTGAGTTGTCACGTAGAAAGTAGAACCTCCTCCCGGGATCCTTTGATGAAAGGATATATATATTGATGGGATAGGAGTACCTTGAGGGGTTCCAGAACAATTCAAAGCTAGGAATCAGATCGCAGCTGGGTTTGAATCAAGTATTTTCTGGTGGTCAACAATTAATAAAAACGTAGATTGGATAAATTATAAAGATTTATAAACCACACTCGTGATGCAATAAAGGGATTAGCTGAGCAGACAGCGGCAACTAGCTTAATGACATGGCAGAATAGAATAGCTTTAGATATGCTTTTGGCTGAGCGGGGCGGAGTTTGTGTTCTGTTTGGATCTATGTGCTGTACTTTCATCCCCAACAATACAGCACCGGACGGGTTCGTGACCAAAGCGCTTCAGGGACTCACCACGCTGGCAAACGAACTGGCTGAGAACTCTGGTATTGATAGCTCCATAAACGGTTAGTTTGATAACATATTTGGTAAATGGAAAACTATTGTTGTAACTATTCTGGGTGAAGTTATAGCTTCTATGGGTATACTTGTTCTTTGTGGATGTTGTCTTATTCCCTGTGTCTGAGGGTTGGTGAGCAAGGCGGTTTCCCAACAGATGGTGAGATACGGCCCAATCCCGGACTCCGACCTAAGGAATTAAGGATATGACCTACCAGGCTTGGTGGAGGACGACGACGATCCAGATAGTTTGAGACTGGATGTTTTCCTAGAACTATAAATCTCTAGTTTAAAAGTTATTGTAATTATCTTTTGTGTATTAAAGTCTCGTTTTAAGTATGATGTACTAGTTATCATTGCTAAAAAGTAACGTTATGCTTTTAATCATGGGGTAACCCTGATGAACCTGTAATGTTTTAATATGCAAACCAACTTATATACTTCAATGAGTGTGATTCATTTCTATAACAACATATATTTTGTATGTGTGTAATATTTAGTCAAAGGGTGGAATTGATAGATTAATTATTAATGACTAATTATTACACCCTGAACCTGTGTATAATGTGTTAGAAATGTGTGAGTGTAGGACCAGTAAAGGCTATGGCATTGAGCCACTATTTAGCAATGTGAGTAAGAGTTAGGCCAGACAACAAAGACAACTGAGAAACTAAGATAAAGAGGCCTCCCAATTTAGGGAGGGGAGAAACTGTTATGAAAACATGGTGCAGAATATTGTGAGAACGGCAATAACTGAGTAAAGCAGGGAGTAGGATATGTGTGCGTGTGTGTATGTATGTGTGTATGCATGTGTGTATATGTGTGTGTGTGTGAACTGAAGGTCAGTAGAGCAGTTTTAGAGTGGAAAACTACAGCCCGCCTACAGAGGGAAGGGATTTCTTTTTGTATGACGTATGAGTATAAAAGATGGACTCTGAAATTGTGATGGCAGAATTCTCAATGAATAAATATCTCTGACTATGCAGACCGGGACTGGCCGTTACTTAAATCCCAAAAGACTTACAACCTTTTGGGAGACGCACAGAGACACTAAAATAGTTTGTTAAATAATTCACATAACACAGTCACAAAGAAAGTTTATGTAGGTCAACATGTTTTTAATCAATGCTCAACATTTCACCATGAAAATCATATTTTATGCATCAAAGGAAATTGATAAGACTTTGGTCTTGTTTATTCAGCAGCTTCTTTTCCCTGTAAGAAGAAATACAGAATATAATGGATCAGTATTAATAATGAACATGATAAATATATGGATAGACTTGGATAGAATATAATGGATCAGTATTAATAATGAACATGATAAATATATGGATAGACTTGGATAGAATATAATGGATCAGTATTAATAATGAACATGATAAATATATGGACAGACTTGGATAGAATATAATGGATCAGTATTAATAATGAACATGATAAATATATGGATAGACTTGGATAGAATATAATGGATCAGTATTAATAATGAACATGATAAATATATGGATAGACTTGGATAGAATATAATGGATCAGTATTAATAATGAACATGATAAATATATGGATAGACTTGGATAGAATATAATGGATCAGTATTAATAATGAACATTATAAATATATGGATAGACTTGGATAGAATATAATGGATCAGTATTATTAATGAACATGATAAATATATGAACACCTGGAAATAATATAATGGATAAAGCATTTAAGACTCAGCGCTCAGCTTTGATTTTGATTTTGAACCAACTAAATTTGGATTAATCTTTTATTTAGATTTTATATTAACCCTGTCCTGAAATGTGTTTTTCAGAGATCTTAAATACCTTTGAGTGAGTGTAAAATGTCAGTATTGACTACTGTGAAGAATGAATCATAGGTGGTGTTGATGTGGTCATATTTGAGTCAAGTGTACGTTTAGCAGCAGTTCTGTACCTTTCCAGTGTCGCGGGTCTTGGCTCTGAGCTTGTTGACCTGAGTCTCAGCGATGTCAGCACGCTCCTCAGCCTCCTCCAGCTCATGCTGAACCTTCCTGAACTTAGACATATGGCTATTGGCTGCTTCCTCCTGGGTGAGATAAACAGAGGAGAGCATAACATCAGTATTCAAAGTTTGAAGCTTCAGATAGCAAATTCATGTAATTTTTTAAAAGATATTCCGAAAAATGTTATTGACATATTTAGGATAGCAATGTATATAGGGAGATAGATGATATAGCAGAGAAAGTGAGTGGTGGAACAGGGGATCAAACTGCTGCCTCCAGGGACATATGTGATATAGGGGCGGCAGCACTACCACTAGACCAGCCCCCGGCACAAAGCTAAATAATATTCAACCCCCTCTCTTTTAAATTGGTAACACATAGGCAGAGGAGTCACTGTGCATACATTTCTTCAGCAATTACTTGCACTATCAACTGAGTCATTGTTGACTGATGTGCAGTAGCAACACTTCAACTAAACTGTCTGGACATGACGTTTTGTAATGTCTACTAGGGAACGTAAGCTTTCAGAGTATTTGACTAAGTCTGTGACTCACCGCTTCCTCAGCCTGCCTCTTGTAGGCCTTCACTTTCAACTGCAGCTTATCTACCAGGTCCTGAAGTCTGCCAACGTTCTTCTTATCCTCCTCAGTCTGTGGGAGAAGATCAAAGAATCAATACCCCATAGTTTAATACACAAACCAGTGTGCTTTAGTGTGTGAAGAAGGCACATTTTCTTACCTGGTAAGTGAGCTCCTTGACTCTGCGCTCATACTTGCGGACTCCCTTGACTGCGTCTACACCTCTTCTCTGCTCGGCCTCCACCTCAGTCTCGAGCTCGCGCACCTTTGTGGAAGAAATAAAGGTAGGCATTTATGTGAGGTGGTGAAATCAGACGTAACAAATCTTTGTAAAAACAGAAGTATATTCTTCTGCTAGTCAAGGAGGCACAATTGTTGTCTCTTCCTATATACTTTTACAATTTTAATTAGAGGGTCTATAATGAAAACAACTACTTTTCCTTATGTAGGTGGGTTATTGAGAGAAAAAGTCATTAAACCAGTCTCCTGTGTATTTTTATATGATCACATGCATTTCCAGCAGTCTGTCTTTCAATCCACCCTGCTGTTAACTCACCCTGGACTCCAGTTTCTGGAGCTGCTTCTTGCCTCCCTTCATGGCCAGATTCTCAGCCTCATCCAGGCGGTGCTGCAGGTCCTTGACTGTGACCTCCAGGTTCTTCTTCATCCTCTCCAGGTGAGAGCTGGTGTCCTGCTCCTTCTTCAGCTCCTCAGCCATCATGGCCGCCTGGAATGGTACTTAGTTTAATTTACGCACCAACAGGCACCACTCATAAAGCCCCCTTGAGATCTTTGGTGAGGTTAACCAGCCCAGCTACCATTGGCCCTTGGGGACAAATCTAGTTGATGTAATTCAAGGACTCACGTCAGTGATGGCCTTCTTGGCCTTCTCCTCTGCGTTCCTGGCTTCCTGGACGATGTCGTCCACCTCTCCCTGCACCTGAACCAGGTCAGTCTCCAGCTTCTTCTTGGTGTTCAGAAGGCTGGTGTTCTGAAGGAGGAAACAAGGCCATTTATTTGACTCTCAAGAGAACTTACAAGTCACAAGGCAGAAATTATGAAAATCTAAAAGCAAGCACTGTTAAATTCTATGTGTGTGTAAACGGTATGCTTGGTTGAGTTTAATTAGAAATGTATTTTGACCCGTACCTGGGAGTGCAGCAGTCCGACGCGCTCGCTGGCGTCAACCAGCTCAGTCTCAGCCACTTTGCGGCCTCTCTCTGTCTGCTCCAGAGCAACTCTCAGCTCCTCAATTTCAGACACCATCAGACCGTTTCTGCGCTCCACCATGGCTGCCTGCTCCTTCATATCCTCTGAGAGGCGGACAGCGTCATCAAGGTGCAATTGGGCATCCTGGGGATCACAATTACATAGTATCATTAGACTTGTGGAAGTAGGGGTGATAGGATTGGTGATAGGCATGTTCATTGGTAAACATTTCCACAATATCTACAGTATATTAGTCCACTATTCCATTCCTCTGTTCTATTCTTTTCTACTGATTCACAAACAAATCCCTCCCCATGATCAGGTTTTTGAGCCTGATGTCCCAGTCCCTTTACCTTGAGCTGTCCCTGGACGTTCCTCAGCTGTTTCTGGGCCTCAGCGGCCTGCCTGTTGGCGTGGCTCAGCTGGATCTCCATCTCGTTCAGGTCTCCCTCCATCTTCTTCTTCACCCTCAGGGCGTCATTCCTGCTCCTGACCTCAGAGTCCAGGGTGCTCTGCATGGAGTCAACCACCCTTTGGCTGTTCCTCTTGATCTGCTCCATCTCCTCGTCCTTCTCAGCGATCTTCCTGTCCACCTCACCCTTGATCTGGTTCAGCTCCAGCTGCACACGCAGAATCTTGGATTCCTCGTGCTCCAGTGTGCCCTGGACAAAGAGAAGCAGTCAGGTGAATTGACCCTTCACTAAGCCCCGTCCCCCTTGGTTACTGTTGCAACCACGGACAACATTTTCCTGGGAAGTCCAATTCCCCATTCTAACTAGTGGAGAAAACAATGATCTCAAACTCTGTTTTTAATACACAATTAAATGAACCACTTCCCCTCAGGTATGTTGTGGTACTGTCATTAGAGCTGCTTCATGGGGATCCTGGTAAATGTATTTTTGTAGTGTGGCTAGCCACTGAATGGCTCTGAATTCACATAGCATGCAGTCAAAGGTATAACTACTTTTGGAGCTGACTAGTGGGCTCAAATCGTATCCTGATGTTGAAAGCAGATGGGAGTTGTATTCATAACATGACTTACTTAGCTAGCCAACTTTTGGAGCTAACTAGTGGGCTCAAATCGTATCCTGATGTTTGAAAGCAGATGGGAGTTGTATTCATAACATGACTAACTTAGCTAGCCAACTTTTGGAGCTAACTAGTGGGCTCAAATCGTATCCTGATGTTGAAAGCAGATGGGAGTTGTACTCATAACATGACTAATTTAGCTAGCCAACTTTTGGAGCTAACTAGTGGGCTCAAATCGTATCCTGATGTTGAAAGCAGATGGGAGTTGTATTCATAACATGACTAACTTAGCTAGCCAATGTACATGAGTATATATTTCGAGGAAACAACTTACATGGCTAGCTAGCAACGTTTGGTGGTCTATGAGACAGAGCTAGCTAACCAGCTGAGCTAGCAAACAATGTAACAAAAGTATAATATCGGATTCGAAATATACTCCATGAACAGGCTCTGCATTTCAGGAAACAAGTAGCAAGTAACCCTGGTGAGCTGTACAATTATATAGCCAATTAAACCAACAAAAAAAAAAAGACAACTGTCTGTTTTTCCTACTGCCATCACTGGCAATGTCTTTGAAACATTTGCTATCCATTGGAGAACTGCGATTGGTTGCCCACAATGTTAGAGCGGGGCTTAGCGAAAGGTCGCTTGTGCTCAATACATTTGGATGTGTATAACACAAGGAATTACATACTGTATAAATGACTACAATAAACACCAATAAAGGGGAGCGTTAGACTGTAGCTGGCATTGGCTTGTGTAACACTGCTTTTCCTATCAAACAGCTGTAGTTTGTACCTCAGCCTCCTCCAGAGCGGTCTGGATCTCAGACTTCTCTGTCTCCACGGTCTTCTTGGCCTTCTCCAGCTCATGGATGCTCTTGCCAGTCTCTCCGATCTGCTCAGTCAGGTCAGAGATCTCCTCTGCACACACAAACATAGGAGCTGTTTAGACTTGGGAGATTTTCAGCGGATATCACTGAAGTTTATATTGAATCATAATAACAGTTAATTCATTAACAGCACTTCATACTGTCTTGCTAATCTAATTGCCCCCCACATCCTTGGGTGGTTCAAAGGAATACCAATTACATGTTCCCAAAAAGTATATTTTATACTTTACATGAGACGGTTTAATAGTAATTTTGATATAATGTTGATGATTACAGTTAATTCCATTTTCAAACACTAGTCAAACATCAGTCAAATAGAACTGCTGTCAAATGCTCACGTTGCAGGTTCTTGTTCTCTCTCTTCAGAGTCTCCAGATGATCCAGAGCCTCCTCGTAGGAGTTCTTCATCTTGAAGAGTTCAGTGCTCATAGAGCGAGCCTCCTTCTGAGCTCCTTCCAGCTCAGCCTGACCCTCCTCATACTTCTGCTTCCACTCTGCCAGAACCTAGGGAAATACATGGGATTTTCAGTAGAACTCATTGATGGAGAGTTTTGATTCAGAAATATGCTACAATTATACTACAACTGATCAAATAGCAGACAGAAAATATCACCTAGAGGGAGGTTTATAAATGTTCACCTTGTCAAAGTTCCTCTGCTTCTTGTCAAGGTTGGCGGCCATTGCGTTGGCTCTCTCAACGTCAATCATGAGGTCCTCCACCTCTCCCTGCAGTCTCTGCTTGGTCTTCTCCAGGGAGGCGCACTTTGAGTTGGTCGCCTCAATGGTCTCCTCAGCCTCCTGCAGACGCTGGGCCAGTTTCTTCCTGTTGGACAACAGAAGGTGGTGTTATGGTGAGCAATTTGTTGTGAAACAAATGTTGCACTACATATTGACATAACATTTTCTCAGAGCCTCCTACCATCCACACCATCCACACCATTTATTTGAGTTTTTGCTACTGCGTGCAACTCACTTGGCCTCCTCCAGCTCCTCTGTGCGCTGGATGGCATCAGTTTCATACTTAGTCCTCCACTGAGCCACCTCACTGTTGGCCTTAGACATGCCGCGCTGCAGCTCTGCCTTGGCCTCCTGCTCCTCCTCAAACTGCTCTCTCAGGAGGTCACAGTCATGGCGGGCAGACTGGACACCGTGGGCCAGTGCATTTTTAGCCTGAGAAAGAAAGAAAGACAAAGACAAAGAGAGATTAGATAGAGAGTAAAACAAATGGCAGTAGAAGTCTCTGAGGGTGGCGTAGTCACCATCTATATGTATATAGAGCTCTAAATTGTGGTGGGTGGTTTCCATTTTGGGTCCTTTACCTTGACCTCCTCCTCAATCGCCCTCTTCAGCTCCTCCACCTGCTGGGTGAAGGCCTGTTTGCCTCTGGTCAGCTGAGACACCAGGGCTTCCTTCTCCTCCAGCTGGCGGCCAAACTCACCTGCAGGGAAAGAGTGACCTCTTGTTAATAGGGTCTCTGTTCTCGAAGATTGAAAATGTATTTGAGGTATCGTAGGGCAGAAACTATGTGGACTGGATTTACAGCCCCCAACACATGTTATTGTTTACTACTGAGGTGAACTACATTGGTTTGGTTTGTTGTTCATTGTTGATGGTACCATTTTCTGTCAGGAGTCTGGCCCTCTGTCCGCTGATGTCGTTGACCTGGCGAGCATTCTCATCATTCTTAGTCTTGATCTCGCTCAGCTGGTCCTCAAGAGTTCGGCACATCTTCTCCAGATTGCCCTGTTAGTGAAACATATGGGACTCCTGTCAACTTCAGTTTACTTGAATGGTAATGTAGCTGACCCTCCTCAACACTGCTTGACCAAAACATCACTACTCACCTTAGCCTTGGCGACAGCCTCCATGTTGCTAGAGAGGTCATCAATCTCCATCTTGTACTCACTCTTCTCCTTCTCCAGCTTCTGCTTGACGCGCTGCAGGTTGTCGATCTGCTCCCCGAGCTCAGCCACACTGTCGGCCTGCTTCTTGCGCAGAGCGGCGGCTGTGGCCTCATGCTGCAGGGTGGACTCTTCAAGATCACGACGCAGCTTCTGGAACTCAGCCTCGCGCTTCTTGTTCATCTCAATCTGAGCAGCAGTGGCGCCTCCGGCCTCCTCCAGCCTCTCGCTGATCTCCTCAAGTTCCCTGGAGAGATCGGCCCTCTGCTTCTCAACCTTAGCCCTGGCAGCACGCTCAGCCTCAATTTCCTCCTCCAGCTCCTCAATACGAGCCTAGAACAGGGGGCAGGAGCAGGGGGGATGAACACTACAATACAGTTGAAACAATTGAACCTCACTACATAATAATAGTATGTACAGTATATTTAGCATAAATGTGTTAATACATAGCCAGTTACACTAACATATTTACTATATTCATTAGACAGTGTCCCAAGGGCGGAACTAACACTGGTAAGAAGCACCATCTTTCCATAGAAAGAAGCACCATCATGAAGCACCATCTTCCATCTTACTGAGCCGTCAGAAGCTTCCAGAAGAAATGTGTCCATTTTTTTCAGGAAATGATTCAGGTGTGTGCTTTCCTGTCCTGGAGGTTAGATCCTGTACTGTACCTGGAGTTCCTTGATCTTCTTCTGCAGCTGAGCTCCCAGAGACTGCTCATCCTCAATCTTGCTGAGGAGCTGGGTGGTCTCAAACTCCTTCCTAACAAACACAAACACATTGATTGCAAAGTTCGATTTGGTTAGATAGTGTAAAGGGAGCCTATATTACCATTCACTTTGCTTTTAAGAATCACATACAAATTCATAATTACAAGAATGAGCCAATAACAACCATTATTTTGATCAAGATGGCAGGTAATACTGTGGTAATTGATTTGTGTTTACTTCTTGATTTTCTCATCAGACTGCTGCTTGTCATTCTCCAGGTCCATTATGGACTCCTGGGCCAGTTTCAGATCTCCCTCCAGCTTTCTCTTGGCTCTCTCAAGGTCCATACGGAGCTTCTTCTCTTGCTCCAGAGAACCCTCAAGCTACAAAATAAAAAATACACATATATTGGTCAAATCTAAACAATTGAAGATAATATCATCTTACATACTATCATGGCCAAAATGTCAAACTCCACTCACGTCGTCCACTTGCTGTTCCAGCTTGGTCTTGGCCTTGGTCAGAGTGTTGACTTTGTCTTCCTCTGCCTGCAGGTCGTCCAGTGTCTGCTGGTGGGCCTCTTGGAGGGCTTTCTTCTCCTTGGTCAGCTTGGCAACACTCTCATCCACAGACGCCATCTCCTCTGTCAGGTTTTTAACCTGATAACGGCAACAACAAAATGAGTCTTTGGGTACTTCACCATAAATAGGATAATTAGTTTAATTGATCTTAGAAATGTGTCAACAAGTGCTGTACTATAGATTCATCACTAGATGGCATTGTACTCCATGCCAGTGTATTGAGGGGAAGTCATAAAGGAGGGGGGAACAGAACATGTAATGAATGTGTGGATAACACCACAAATGAAATTACAATATTTTGTGTCGTAGTTTTTACAGCACCCACAAAAAAACTTGAATTCCTTTTCTGTTTTGAGTTGATTATTGTTTGGATTATTGTTTGGTTAGACTGTCTACGAAACCTTGTTTTCAGTGGCGTGCTTCTCCTTCTCCACTTTGGCCAGGGTGAGCTCCAGGTCATCAATGTCCTTCTTCAGCTCAGAGCACTCATCCTCCAGCTTCCTCTTCTTGGCAGTCAACTCAGCATTCATCTCCTCCTCATCCTCCAGCCTCTCGGTCGTCTCTTTGAGTTTGGCCTCCAGCTGGATCTTGCTCTTGATGAGCCCCTCGCACCTTTCCTCAGCATCGTTCAGATTCTCTGAATCCTGGTTTCAGAGCAGGAGAAAAAAATCAGTGGCCTCACTTTGTGTATCAAAATATAGACTTAATTTGGTCAAATAGGTCAGAGCAAATGCATTTAAATGCATGAAATATAAATATATACCATGGGCAATAAAAAAAATTGAGATAACCACAGTGTGCGTGTGTTCATATGTGCAGATGTGTGTGTGATTGTGTTCGTGTCTGTGTTCATGTGTGTGTAAATGGGCTCTTATGAGTGTCGTCGCTCACTCACAGATGCGACTTGAAGCGCCAGGTCATTCTTCTCCTGCACCATGGCCACCATCTTCTCCTCCAACTCCTTCTTCTTGGCCAGAGCCTTGGCCAGGTCCGTCTGCATCTTCTCATAGTTCTCCTTCATGTTGGCCAGCTCCTTCTCAGTCTCTGCGGTCTTCAGCAGGGGCTTGATCTTGAAGTACACCTTCATCCATGGCCAGGTTTTCACATTCATGAATGAGCGGATGTTGTACTGGATGGTGAAGACTGAATCTCTGGTCGACAGAAAGGATGGAGTGGCATGGTGAGTGGCATGGTGAGTGGCATGGTGAGTGGCATGGTGAGTGGCATGGTGAGTGGCATGGTGAGTGGCATGCTGAGTGGCATGGTGAGTGGCATGGTGAGTGGCATGGTGAGTGGCATGGTGAGTGGCATGGTGAGTGGCATGGTGAGTGACATGGTGAGTGGCATGCTTAAAGAACTCCTCCAGTATTTTTTGAACTTTTCCTGTGGAAAAGCGATATCCCAAGTATAAATACAGTAAAGTACACACACTAAAGGGTAAAAATATATGTTTTAAGGAAAATATTGTGTTTTAGACACAAATGCAAACTTCAAAGAGTAGGGCATTCCCAGTTCTGTTGAACAGGAAAAGTTTAAAAAATCATTGGATGACGTCTTTAAAGCTACATTCTGAGATTCGAAGAACGAAATGGGGACACCACCACTTTTTGCAAACAGCTGAGGAATGGGGTTAGGGAACTGTAATCCCTCTTAAATGTATAGACAGCTCTCTAGGTAAAATGACTGACAGGTAATGCTAAGATCATGAGGCATTTCATATTCTTCAAGAATGAATGGGTAAATATCACTAATTTAAATAACAATTGAACAGCTTGCTAAATCCCAATCTGCTGCTTTAATAGAATATTATAACATACTTTCTCATAGTGAACAACTCACAGCATATACAGTCTGTAATCATAATGCTTTACATACAGGTGGTTGACAGAATTCTTTGCCAAGTTGTCTACTATTCCTCACCTCCTCTCCATCATCTTGGTGAACTCTCTCCTCATGAGGAATCCACGGCTGAGAGCCTGGACCATGCCGACCAGGGAGGCCAGCTTCTCATCTCTCATCTCCTCAAGGACACCCAGCAGACCGGCTTTGAAGAACACCTGACACAGGTAAACATGGTCAATTATGGAACCTCTGTCAGATGGTTACAGATAGAAAGGGTTGAATCAAAAGAGAGGAACAACGCCACTAGATTGATTTCACCAACATAAACATTGCAATGCTTACAAACAAACCATGGGATAGGTTGTTTATAAGTTGTAAGTTATTTTACAGTTGTAGATGAATAATGTACACTGATACAGATAACAGCAGCCACACCACTCTGACACAATGCACATGATAATTAATTGAAATCAATGTTTTTTCAAATTTTTAAGAAATAATAAAAAGATGAATGTATCCACTGGAGAGACATTGAATGGTTAGAATTTATATTATCATTGAGGTTGTGTTTTATTGTTAGCTTTTGCTGGGGGTATTTGACTGACCTTGGTGTGTCCAAACTTGTAATCCTCATGATTCACATCAATGGACCCAAGCAGCTTCTCAGAAGCCTTCTTGTTGTCCATGAACTGGCCCTCGGGGATGACACTGGCATTCAGTACTTTGTACCTGAAGGAGGAGACATGTAGTAAATGTCAAGTCGTAATAGGTTGGTTATATTACGTTAAAGAGAAGCCTATTCTGATGCTGGGAAAACCCTTAGAGCAGATCTTCTTGTGGTTGTGTGTGTGTGTTTGTGTGTGTGTGTGTGTGCGTGTGTGCGTGTTACGTGCGAGAGTGCGTGTGTGTGTGTACGTGTGTGTGCATTTGTGTTTGTGTGTGTGTACCTCTGCTTGAAGTCAGCATAGATGATTCTGCTGGGGAAGCCCTTTCTGCAGATCCTGATACCTTCTAGAACACCATTACACCTGAGCTGGTGGATAACCAGGAAGTTCTCCATCAGACCTGGAAACACAAACCAAGTCTCATTAACAGGTTAAAGATTGGTTCGTTAAGGTTACTGATACTGTACTGATAATATGTCATATTTAACTCAATAGTTCTTGTACCTGGAGTCTTTGACTCGTTGGGGATCAGGCAGCGCACAAAGTGAGGATGAGTGCTCCTCAAGTTGGTCATCAGCTTATGTAAGTTCTCCTGTAAGAGGGTTACAAACCATTTTTTCAGAAATCATTTCTGATAATCAATGCACCTTTAGAAAGCCTGAATATACACATTTTAAAAGCTCACCCTGAACTGGGAGGACACAGTCTGCATGGAACCACCCTTCTTCTTGCCCCCTTTCTTGGTTGTATCTGTTAAAATGGGGAAAAGTGATATATGATTCTAAATTAGAGAATATCAGGTTAACTTCACACGTATCTTAATGCAAATGCTGCCAATGAGATTGTGTAAAATAACACCTATTGTATGAGTAAATTAACCAAGTGAATAACCCAGAGAAATCGTGATACATTCAAAGACTTGAAAGAAAATGTTGTAACTAATGCTAAATTAAATATTTTAATGTGATGCTAGTCTTACCCTCAGGTGGGGCAGCGACATACAGGGTAGCCATAAGTTTGACTGAGGACTTCCCGTACAGCTGAAGAACTGAGTCGTTCAGGGGGTCCTTGTTCTTCTCCAGCCAGCCAGTGATGTTGTAGTCCACCGTGCCGGCGTAGTGCACCAGGGAGAAGTGGGCCTCTGCCTTGCCTTTAGCAGGCTTGGGCTTCTCAAACGCCTTGGTTTTGCCAAGATGTTGGGCGTACAGCTTGTCCTTGAAGGTAGTGTCTGAAGACTTGGGGAACATGCACTCCTCTTCAAGGATGGAGAAGATTCCCAATGGCTTTACGAAAAGAGATGTATATCAAATTAGTGATATTTACATTTAGGATCACATTTATTATTTTAGAAAACATGCTATTATACGATTATATTCATTTAGGGGCACATAATAGGATACAGAGTTCTCAACAGTCAGATACGTTCTACCCCTGTGATAATATCTCACACAGCGCTCTCTATGAGCTTTTGCTGTTGTGGTCCATTACAATCCTAACAGACAGTTTACCTTCTCAATAAGCTCAATGCAGGCAGCCAAGTCCATGCCGAAGTCAATGAAGGCCCAGACGATTCCCTCCTTCTTGTACTCCTCTTGTTCAAGGACGAACATGGTGTGGTTGAAAAACTGTTGCAGTTTCTCATTGGTGAAGTTGATGCACAGCTGCTCCATGCTGTTGTACTGTTGATGGAATTTCAAAAGGGATCATTTCATCATACAGGGCTGTAATCCATCTCAATCACAACTAATTGTCTTGTTCTGGTCTCATACTCACATCAAAGATCTCAAACCCGGCAATGTCAAGCACACCGATATAGAACTGCCTTGGATTCTTGGTGTCCAACATCTCGTTGATACGGATGACCATCCACAAGAACATCCTCTCGTAGATGGACTTGGCCAGAGCCGAGACTGAGTTATTAACCTGCAATGATAATACCTCAAATGAATACATGAGACATTGACCATGTATAGTGAGAAGGTGAGAAGACATCACTATTCAAAACAAGCAACGCACTAATCACCAAAATATTTCTGGTGCTCAGAAAATTGTAGATGCTGTGTTTGGCCGCCTTACCTGAGGCACAGTCTGTCCCTTGGTCACATACTCGTTGCCGACCTTCACTCTGGGATAGCAGAGGGCCTTCAACATCTCAGCTGAGTTCAGGCCCAGCAGGTAGCCGATTTTATCAGACACTGGAGAGAGAACCAACAACAACAGATCACTTGATTCTGATGTCACACTGACAAAAGGGTTTGGCCAACTTTGTTATGGGTTAGGTTTTGATTTGAACCCACATCCATCATTTCAAATCATTTCTGGAGGTTGGAATTTGGTCTCCATAAATGAGCTCCTGCCGGACTTTGATGAGGCGCTGTCTGTCTTACATATTGTATATCTATGAGTGGGACTGGGAATGGGACTAATGCTTTACATATTGTATATCTATGAGTGGGACTGGGAATGGGCCTAATGCTTTACATATTGTATATATATGAGTGGGACTGGGAATGGGACTAATTCTTTACATATTGTATATCTATGAGTGGGACTCACCCTCTGTGCCGTCTGGCTCGGCCTGCTCCTCACGCTGTTTCTGCTTGAATTTCAAGTTGCCATGGTGCAATACAGCTCCTGTCAGCTTGTAGATGCTATTTTTCTCATCATTACTGAAGCCCAGGATTGTAATGGCATCCTGGTATTAGACAGGAAGTACAACAGTGATGAACTGAACGGTAGTTTGCTCACTTACAGTCCACTACAGTTCTGTGCTCTCACCAGAACAAATCGCATGGATATATTTGACCTGCTTCTCAGATCCACATGATTACACTTGGCCAACACACTAGCAGTTGGCAGCACAAAATGAGTTTTAACACTAGAGGTTGACACGGGAATAGGACTCCCGCGGTTCTTGCGGGTCCCACGGGATTCTGGCAGGATTCGGAGTTCTAGAATCAAAGTTCGGACAGGATCTACAGTCCACAGGAACATGCAGTACATTAATCGTTGTAAACATACTTTTTTGGGGTGGAAATATGTCATGTGTGGGGCATTTCATAAAAATAAAAAAAATGTGTAGGCTAGGCCTAATATAGTTTACTTAATACAAATAAATATATTGTAATTTCCCCCTCCAGCTTCTGTCCGCTCACTCTCGCCCCTCGCTCCAGTTGTAGCCAGTCACTAGGCTACCTCGGATGCCAACCTAAGTTAGTAGGCTAAATGATGAAGCCTTCAATAGAGAAATTGCAACGTCTTGTTGCAGCCAAGGTCCCATCACTAACATTAACATTAAAGCCAAGGAAAGAGCTATGTTTTAGTTCAATTTGATGGAGTTGTCTCTGACAATGAAGGAAGCTAGATCACTGCTTGTAAAAAAAAAAAAAAATGTTGCGGTTTAATCAAATAGGCTACCAACCGGAGAGCGGGGCAAGCGGCATGAAGCGCACAGCTGCTCTACTCCCAACAACTTTATAGTCAAGCCCAATTGTTCGTGTATTTAACTAAACCCATGCAATCTGAGGTGAAGAGTGAAATAAAAATGTATTGACTTATGCAGTAATGCCGCTCAGGTTTATTTGTTATGTTCATGTTGTAAAATGTAAATGTATTGTAAATGCTCATGTGCGCAGTGCTCAGCTGTAGGCTCCAGGTGTCTGTCCTCATCCTCCAGCTTTAATCAATCTACCTTTAGGTCATTTAAAATATGCTCTTATCCAGAGAGGTTTAGGCATACAGTCAGTGCATTTAACTAAGATACGTAAGACAATCAAAGTCGCATATTGCATTACTGAAATTATTTTACATACTTCCTAAACAAACACAATAGCCTACATACTGTATTTCTGCGCGCAAAAAATGAGCGGACGGGAGTGATTTTTTCTCGGGAAAAACATTGACAGGACAAGATGGGAAAGGAATGAATTTTCACTCCCGCGTCAACCTCTATTTTACACAGTTCCACAGGGCATTTAGTGGTGCTCTCTTGTGGATGTCTTACATGTACAGTATGTGCCTCAAGGCGAAGTGTGAAGGCATGAAGAATGCCCTGAGGCACATGCATAACTAACAATAAGGCATTTAGAATAAAACAAAACAAAATACATGAAAATTCCCATCTGCCACCAAGTTGGAATTGAACAGTGCATTTAGTGTGTATGGTGGTCCTACCCATTCCAAATATAGAATATGATTAGCCCTTTGTTTGACTCACGTCTGTGGCATCCAGCTCTTCCTTGTCGTTGATGCTGGCCACAGTGATCTGACCTTGGCTGCACATGGGGAAGTCGTAAGGGTTGGTGGTGATGAGCGACATTTCTATGGACAACAGAGAATGTCTTGTCAGTGAAATCTCTTAGAATTGTGACTGTCCTACCTTTACAGTATCTCTCCCTCCTTTACTCAATAGATGGACGCAAGGATACATGTAGTATATAATAAATAGCATCAAAAAGAGGGGACTGAGACTCGTGGACTAGTGCATCACAGTCCATTACTCGATAGATATTTCCCAAAGACCTGACCCATATCTAGATGCCTTGTTACCATGGATGTTCTCATTGTAATAGTATTAATAGTGTGGACTATGAACATTTGTGATAAGTTCCATGGAGGTAGGAAAAATTCCCCCCTGAACCTCTACTTTGCCTTACCAATAATATCAGGTTTGTGATTGGTCATCATCTGGAAGAAGATGTGGTAGCCTCTCTCATCCGGAAGCTGGAAGGACACTCTGGACTTCTCTAGCAGGTCTGAGAGAGAAAGAGAGAGCGATTGACACAAAGAGTGAGAGTGTGAGAGAGAGAGAGAGAGAGAGAGAGAGAGAGAGAGAGAGAGAGAGAGAGAGAGAGAGAGAGAGAGAGAGAGAGAGAGAGAGAGAGAGAGAGAGAGAGAGATAATTAGATAATTATGATCTCCCAAAAAAAATCTGTGTGAATTTAGTAAAGCATTGAAAAAAAAATCTAAATCAACTCACAGGTCTCAATGTCAGCTTTAGCCAGTTTGCTACCTTGGAAGTGAATCCTGATGAATTTACCCTATAGTAGAGCATGGGGGTTAGAAATAGGTCAACTAAATAAATCTATCATTTTACCTTGATAGACCCTTTAATTGTTACAGAATGTTGGACATCTATTGATATAACAAAAGGGAACTACTGAAATAAATGTTTCCAATCTAAGGTAACTTTCACAGTATGCCCTTCGTACTTACAAAGCGAGACGAGTTGTCGTTCCTCACTGTCTTGGCATTACCGTAAGCCTCCAGCAGAGGGTTAGCTGCAATGATCTGATCCTCAAGAGACCCCTGATTGAGACAAACACAAGTTGCTCAGAAACTGGTAAAGTTAGTTTTTCTCAATCGCTTGAACACAGCCCACCAAACTGAAATGTGTTAGAAAGGTAAAACCTACCTGCATTTTGCTGGGGTCAACTTCCTTCTTGACACCAGAAACTGCAATGGTGGCGAAGTACTGGATGACACGCTTGGTGTTGACAGTCTTTCCTGCACCGGATTCTCCACTGGTTAATATGACAGAGAAAGAGGGGTTTTAGTCACATGTTTGAATGTCAGATTGGCGTTCACTAAGAAATAACACTTAAAAATACACTGTTTTCTTACATAAATTAAAAAATATCCCCACTCATCGACTCATTCCTGTGCATAGCCTAATCCATTCATAATGTCATGTATTTTCATCACACCCAAGAGACCCAACATATTGCAGCAGAAACACTTTCTCAAGTGAAATGTTAGTAAAGAACTTACGTAATCAGGACGGACTGGTTCTCCTGGTCTGTAACCAAAAAACATATTGCTTATCACACTCAAGCAACATTATGGGTACTTTATTGAATTCATAGCATCATCATGAATTTCATTTTGGAACATTTTCCATTCAAGGCAACTAAAAATCAGATATTCCCAGCAAACTGTTCTAACCTAGACTTGAAAACAGTAGATACCTCTCTAAAGCATATTTTAACTTCCGTCCATGCATCCATCCATCCAGCCATAAACACGTATGGACATCCATTCATCCATGAGAGCGCATACCAATCTGCATGAACTGAAAGGCGTTGTCAGAGACGGAGAAGATATGGGGTGGAGCCTCCATCCTCTTCTTCCCTCTGTAGGCGTTGACAACCTCCATGTCGTACACAGGAAGCCACTTGTAGGGGTTCACCGTGGCACAGAAGAGCCCAGAGTAGGTCTGGATGAAAGGGATTCAACTAAATTAGGGGATTAGCTCAATCAGATTGACTTTTACCTGGATTTATGTGAGGATGTAGGTGTACTATGGTATACTAATGTAGGTCTACTGTATTGGTATGTTTTGGTTTCTACCATTCATTTATGTGTAGTACTGTATGTGTGTGTTTCTCATGTTCATGTGTGTGTGTGTGTGTTTATGCAGGTATCTTACATAGATCATCCATGCTGCATAACGCTCTTTGAGGTTATACAACACAGAGGCTTCATTCAGGTAGGTCATCATGGCCATGTCCTCAATCTTGTCGTACTTAGGGGGGTTCATCTGGTAGACGTCTGCTTCTTTGAACTCTTTTCCTTCCTGAAACAGTCAGAAATCTAGATTATACACAGATCAAACAGGACATGACTGAATGCTTCTTTAAAAAAAAAATAATGCATACCCCCATCTAATCCAACTACTTTGTTATCAACCACTGACACATACATGGTGATACTTAACTAGTCAATATAGAAAATTCCATGCTATTTTTAATTAGCAGTGATAGAAATTATGTGTTTGAAGGTTATATTCTGCTTACAAAAAAACTAAGAAATGCTTCTTAATCAATCTTTTGTTACTGATTTCATTAAAAAAAAAGAAAAATAGTTACTGCACAAACTTGAATACTTTTCAAATCAGGCTTACGTCCTTAGTGCCGTCAGGATTCGTGACTGTTACAGTACACTTCCCATCAGCCCTTGCAGTGACCAGACCCTTAAGGTACAGCTCCTTGGTGTCTGCCACATAGCAGGCGTTCTTTGAATCAAACGGTGCGGTTTGTGCCTCCATCCTCTCCTTCTCAGGCTTACGGAGGTATATGGCAGCCTTGCCGTAGATTT
The DNA here is from genome assembly GCF_964263955.1 of Coregonus lavaretus. Taxonomy (NCBI): domain Eukaryota; kingdom Metazoa; phylum Chordata; class Actinopteri; order Salmoniformes; family Salmonidae; genus Coregonus; species Coregonus lavaretus. The sequence continues at coordinate 2,361,583 of NW_028167175.1, read as the reverse complement.
GCATCTCCGCGTCCGTACTCATGGTGACGGATCACTAGGAAAGAGATGAGACAAGAAACATGATTGACTCTGTGGTGCTTCCTCCCCAGTCAACAGAGCTGTGAGTGGTATCTCTCACAGAACATTTGTCACTTTTCTTATGAAGACTCAAACTATGTCTCACCTTCTTTTCCCCCTTCTACAGATGAATTTGTACTTCTTGGAGAACCCTGGGAAACATTAGGGTGTTGTGAATAAGTCTAAAACATTATCATTTAGCCCCCAAAGGGCTAGAAAACATCATTCAACTCAATCATGACAGCCTCGGCCAATTCAACTACAGGTGCAACTTGTAACATTCATTTTCCAACTCACTTTACTACACATTCTGTCAAGAATTCAAATAAATACCCCAGAAAACCCAGTTAAATTCTAGTCCACCTGTTCAATTTCCAAACAGCAGTAGCATCACTTTCGACCATAAAATGAAAGTTACAGATTTTAATAGAAAAGACATTTAAAGTTAAACACAATAAATAAATAAAAACATTTTAAATCAATGCCACTTGATTGCATATTTTTTAAAATAGACAAGACACATGTAAGATTCTGAGCACACAAAATCGGACAAATGTACAAATCTAAGGAGGCGGAGAGAGTCTTACCACAGAGGAAGAAGGTGTCTGACTAATGGATGCTGGGGTCTCAGCCTGCATATATATCGGGTTGAAAGTGCCAACCAAGCAAAAGTTAATTATGGACCACTCTGGTAAAGGAAATGGATTGGATGAGAGACCTCACTAGCGCCACCAACTTCCAGGAGCAACATACTCCCATTACATTACTTTTAAATGTCATATTTGTTTCTGAATTGAATATCACTGAATTGAAATAAATGAGATATGTCATTAATAATAATTATGACAATATCAAAAGGATTTTTTAAAAATTGATTCCATTGTTACTAACACTGCCACTCAAATACTGTTATATCAATAAAATTGTAATAAAAATTTTACCTTACGATATTTAGTTACATTTTTGTGGCATTAATCCTTATCAACAACTTTCTTTATATTTTGAGAACAAATATATATTATTTTATATTATATCTGAACTGTCTCCTCAGCCACCTCATGCTTGTGAAGGAGTTGGCCGTTACCTCGTGCTTTGCTTAGTGTGATTTATCACCCTGGTGGAACCATATTAAAAAAATATTTAAAAGCTGGAACAGAAACATTTAGGCTTTCAATTACAGCTTCATCAAAGTGTTCAATCAACTGTGTAGTTATTTATCTACAGTCTGATCTATTGAAGATGCTGCAGGGGCTTTTATTGGTGTCACATTTCAGTTGGCTAAAACCATCCAGTGGGATTCTTAAGGCTTACATAACATCATTACAGTGCTTCAATCATCTCATCCACTCATATTTCGGACAGCAATATAGCTGCCTCAAACTTCTACTACACTCTGAAGTTAACCGTTTAGCAGCTGGCTTTAATAAAACAACTATAAAATTAATAGGGGATAATTACAATAATTAATTGTATTAATTTAATAATTAATTAATTAATTAATAAATACAATAATTACAATAAAGCAACAGATTACTTTCCATTTCCATTTTAATTAATCCTTCACATTACAGTTTTAATATCTTTCTAAAAGACAGCTCTAGCAACTTGTGAAGGAGCCACCATCAGCAGAGACATTGCTTAAAATTATTTTTAATACATGTAATTCAGCAATGTAATGCACACACACACTACATGTTAATGTTTATAAATGTATGTCAAGTGTAAAGTATTTTGTCTGTAATGTCTTTTTGGTTATGTGTCGGACCCCAGTAAGACCTGCTGTCTCTTAATGAATCAAATCAAATCAGCAAGGTCTTCTTTCAAGTCAGGCATTTCACATTCTGCAATATCTATCTCATCTTTGCTGTTTTAAACCCTCTGCATTTAATAGTCATGTAAATGTTATTTGTGTCTAATATGGTGCAGCCATGTTAATGTTCAATAGCGTGAAACCTTACACAGGGCTGGCCCTAGCCTTTTGGGGGCCCTAAGCGAGATTTGGGCCCCTGTGGAAGTCATGGCCCCTGGGAACATGCCCTGCGTGCCCGGTCGGTCTTAGGCCATGATTACTACAAGTGTAGATAGCTGGCAAGACTAACTTACCAATGTAAAAATTAGCTGACATGGCTAATTCAGTGACTATCAGTGACTGACATAAGAACAGAAAAACTGCTGATGCACAACCAAATTGCACCTTGTGTGTTCTACGATTCTAACTCTCAGCAGTAAGTTGAGACCCCGGCTGAGTTCCCCCTAGCGGCAGACTGAGTTCCCCCTAGCGGCAGACTGAGTTCCCCCTAGCGGCAGACTGAGTTCCCCCTAGCGGCAGACTGAGTTCCCCCTAGCGGCCGACTGAGTTCCACCTAGCGGCAGACTGAGTTCCCCCTAGTGTCAGACTGAGTTCCCCCTAGCGGCAGACTGAGTTCCCCCTAGCGGCAGACTGAGTTCCCCCTAGCGGCAGACTGAGTTCCCCCTAGCGGCAGACTGAGTTCCCCCTAGCTGCAGACTGAGTTCCCCCTAGTGGCCGACTGAGTTCCACCTAGCGGCAGACTGAGTTCCCCCTAGTGGCAGACTGAGTTCCCCCTAGCGGCAGACTGAGTTCCCCCTAGCGGCAGACTGAGTTCCACCTAGCGGCAGACTGAGTTCCCCCTAGTGGCAGACTGAGTTCCCCCTAGCAGCAGACTGAGTTCCCCCTAGCGGCAGACTGAGTTCCCCCTAGCGGCAGACTGAGTTCCCCCTAGCGGCAGACTGAGTTCCCTCTAGCGGCAGACTGAGTTCCCCCTAGCGGCAGACTGAGTTCCCCCTAGCGGCAGAATGAGTTCCCCCTAGCGGCAGACTGAGTTCCCCCTAGCGGCAGACTGAGTTCCCCATAAGCAACAGCTTATGTCGCTTATGCCTGGGGCCGGCCCTGACCTTACAGAACGTTCAGACGGAAATGTATTGTGGAGAACAGATATGACTGTCTGTCAGGTAGAATAGAGAATCATGTCAGCTCTATTGAATACATTTCTATCAGCAATGTTCAGAACATTTCACCTGAATACACCCTGCTTGTTTTGTGAGCAGTGTCCACCCAGCACATCAGCACAAGAAGCCCCATAGCGGGGAGCTGCTTAATGCACTAGTTGAGCAGGGGGCTGGACTGGACTGACCATCTGGAAGGACCATCAACGCCTTTTCATTTCTTGGACTGTGCTCTCGTCTTCACTTCAGCCAAGGTTTATTGTTTGGTATATCTGCCAACATTTCCACACAGACTAAATCTGGCACCGATGCCACTGTTATTAGACAGAAGATATTAACTTGGCGTGTTTGTGTGTGGAGAGAACATTTGTAGCATGCAGACTTAGAGTTTATGACATTCAAGTTATTTTAATGTGCAAAGATCTGGCATGACATATGACCTGTGTTTTTGTATCTGAGGGACATGTTTTCTCTAAGCTCCAAACTTGTTACCCTCCACAATTGGGGGGGGGGGGTGGGTGTGTCAGAGGACTATGTCCATCTGCCATACCCAACTAGACAACTGTGTATTTGGCCACAAAGACCTCAACTGACTTTACAGATGTGGGTCTTCCCACAATGCAGTGAGCACTGCAGAGATCAGGGCTGGGGTCATTTCAAGTCAATTTAGGAATTGACCTGAAATTATTTCTCATTAAAAGCCTTGAATTGTATTTCTTCATTAACACACTGAACATGATTTTAGGTAATTATGGGCTAAATTGACGATTGTGATCAGTTGATTTAGCTGAACCCACTATGTTAGTGCTGGGGTGGAACACGAGCCTGCAAACCATGCAGATGGGCTGTCCAGAACAGGCGTTGCAGGCCTCTGAGATACTGTTAACTGCCAGACATCATTAAACAGTTGAGTGAACTGTCATTATAAAACTGTCATTGTACATATTGTGACGTATTGTGGCAGGCCCTTCGAAGGATCAGACAGTAACACTTCATCCAATACGTTTTAAGGGTGCTTTAGTTCCTCAGGCAGAGCCGGCCCTAGCCACTTAGCGGGATATAGGGGGCCCCGACCCCCCCCCCCCCAAAAAAAAAAAAAATAGCGTCCTAAAATCACCACATACAGTGGGGAGAACAAGTATTTGATACACTGCTGATTTTGCAGGTTTTCCTACTTACAAAGCATGTAGAGGTCTGTAATTTTTATCATAGGTACCCTTCAACTGTGAGAGATGGAATCTAAAACAAAAATCCAGAAAATCACATTGTATGATGTATTGTGCTCTTGTTGTTTACCGGTCTCGTCCCGTGTATTTTGTATATATTTATACGTGTTTGTGTTGGATGGAGTAGTAAAACCCCTAATACGTATTCCTGCACCTGTCTGCTAATCATTATACAACGTGACATAAACGAAGCATGTGTGTTTAGTGAGTCTGCCAGATCAGAGGCAGTAGGGTTGACCAGGGATGTTCTCTTGATAAGCACGTGAATTGGACACTTTTCCTGTCTTGATAAGCATTCAAAATGAAACGAGTACTTTTGGGTGTCAGGGAAAATGTATGGAGTAAAAAGTAAATTATTTTCTTTAGGAATGTAGTGAAGTAAAAGTAAAAGTTGTCTAAAATATAAATAGTAAAGTAAATACAGATACCCAAAGAAACTACTTAAGTAGTAATTTAAAGTATTTTTACTTAAGTACTTAACACCACTGAGTCTAGCCAGCTATATAAACTTGTAGTAATCATGGTTGAATTACCAACTGGGCACGCAGGGCAAGATTTTGTTAGTCTCTCTCACTCAGATTTTATATTAACATGGCATAAGTCATGGAAAAATGTGTAGAATTGCAGAAAATGTGTTATAGAATTGGGGGGGGGGGGCAACATAATTTAGCTTAGGGTCCCCAAAAGGCTGGGGCCGGCTCTGGAGTTTCCCTGAGACACCCTAGCGCCTTGGCTCACATCAGCATTTTTTACATGATACAATCCATTAAAATGTCACAGCAGTAAAACTATATTTGGATATGAAATATCTGTGGCATGGATCCACAAAACAACCGAGCTGGACTCGGGTTCATTCAGATCTTATTTTCCAGGTCACATATCTTGCTGTAAATTTAGTGTGGGGGCCAATGTCAGCAATGTGAGGACCTCATGGTCGACTAATGAGGTCAAAATAATGTGCTGACCTGTACCGGATCTCTCTGTGGTCCACATTATAGGTTATGACGTCTTCACTTTTCAGCATGCAGTGTGAAGTCAATGGAGGGCTAAATTTAATATTAATCTCATACATTTACAATTATAAAGAAGGATAACATTTTCAAGGATAAACATCTGGGGAACGGTTGTGTTTTTCAGGAAGCTTTACAGATCTTTGGACAAACAAGTAGTCAAAATGATGACCCCCTGTCAGTGGCCTTCTCCAACCATGGCCATGTTCCGAAACTGGGTGTCAGAAATACATGCAGCTTAAAGTCGTTTCGGAATGTGACCCTCTGACATAGAAATGTCAAAGTATCAAACCACAGCTGCTGAGCTGTTCTTGAAACTCCAATTTCATCCCATCCAGGTGATGGCAGAGTTACAAGAAGTATACCAAAGCAACAGATGAGTTACGAGCCCAATATGGACATGTTCAGTGTCAGAAATACATCCAGCTTCCACAGCAATCTCTAAGGAAGTTTGGCATTGCTTCGTTGCTTTGTTGGCAGATCTGCTGCCATTTGAGCTGTGCACCAGAGGACATTACTGTATTCGAAACAGACTTATACCTGATATGGCCATTAAACGGACCAGTCAAATACCTGCTTCTTTTTTTTGGGCAGCTATATTTTTAGACTTTCAAATGTAAAGATAAACAAAGATCGCAGGAAGACACAGTCAAGGACAATACAAGTAAAGTCCATTACAGAGAACACCAATAAAACTGGGAATCCCACACTCCCCTACAGCGGCATCTGTTGGAACACAAGCGTCTGGGGGAGCAAGGTGTCTGTCTGTCTGGAAAATCAGAGCAGGTGGTCAGTCCAGTTCAAGTGTTCAGCAGTCTGATGGTTTTGTAGATAGAAACTGTCTCTGAGCCTGTTTGGTATCAGATCTCATGCTCCGAACAGCTCGTGGCTGGAGGGTGTGTGTGTGGGGTCCTTGATGACGCTGCGGGCCTTCCTCGGGCCCCGTTTCAAGTAGATGTCCTGGATGGGGTGGGAGCACGGTCCCAGTGATGTACTGGGCCATCTTCACCACCCACTGGAGGGCCTTGCAGTCGTGGACGAAGCGATTCCCGTAACAGGCAGTGGGGCAACCGGTCAGGACGCTCTAGATGGTGCAGTGGGGCTCTAGATGGTGCAGCGGTAGGTAGTATTAGGAGAGGACCCAGGGTTGGCTTGGCCAAATTGCTTCAGCCGCCTTAGAAAGTAGAGACGCTGTTGCACCATCTTTGACAAGAGTGGTGGTGTTGTTGGTCCATGTCAAGTCCTCGGTGATGTGGATGCCGAGGAACTTCAAACTGCTGACTCTCTCTACTGCAGTCCTGTTGATGTGGCATGTCCCCCCCCCCCCCCCCCCCCCCGCCCCCCTCTGCTACCTAAAGTCAAAAATCAACTCCTTTGTTTCGCTGATGTTGATGCACATTCTTACCACAATTGTGTGAATAATTTTTAAATCGTTATATATCTGTGACACCTGGATCATTGGGTTATAATAATAATAATAATAATATGCCATTTAGCAGACGCTTTTATCCAAAGCGACTTACAGTCATGCGTGCATACATTTTTTTTTTGTGTGTATGGGTGGTCCCGGGGATCGAACCCACTACCTTAGCGTTACAACCCACTACCTTAGCGTTACAAGCGCCGTGCTCTACCAGCTGAGCTACAGAGGACCATGTATTCTACATCACTATGAACATTTTAAAGATATTATTGGGAATACTGAAACTATATTTCATACAGGTATGGGAATGCGAATAAGACACCATCGAGTTGTTTGGCGGCCATATTGGAAAAAGGCTTCAGTGATTGCCCTGTATTTACATGTTAGTCATTTAGCAGACGCTCTTATCCAGAGCGACTTCCAGTTAGTGAGTGCATACATTTTTCATACTGGCCCCCCGTGTGGGAATCGAACCCACAACCCTGGCGTTGCAAGCGCCATGCGCTACCAACTGAGCTACAGGAGGGCCAATAGCTACAAATCTTTTTTTAAACCTGTTCTAGCATGTAATTTGGTTCTTCTATCACCAAAGTTGTAATCCAAAAACATAATTTCCAACATTCTCATGTCAATTGCACAAGATGGGCCAATTTTAAACAATAGTTGAAGGTGGTGCTTTCAAAGTTGGTTATTTTATATACATTTGAAAGGTGATGTCATGACCTGTCAGAACCAATTGTCAAACAAAGTTTAAAATGTATCATGGTTTCCTTTTTTAATCAATTTATACAGGTAATTCTGATATACAGTGGGGAGAACAAGTATTTGATACACTGCCGATTTTGGAGGTTTTCCTACTTACAAAGCATGTAGAGGTCTGTAATTTTTATCATAGGTACACTTCAACTGTGAGAGACGGAATCTAAAACAAAAATCCAGAAAATCACATTGTATGATTTTTAAGTAATTAATTTGCATTGTATTGCATGACATAAGTATTTGATACATCAGAAAAGCAGAACTTAATATTTGGTACAGAAACCTTTGTTTGCAATTACAGAGATCATACGTTTCCTGTAGGTCTTGAACAGGTTTGCACACACTGCAGCAGGGATTTTGGCCCACTCCTCCATATAGACCTTCTCCAGATCCTTCAGGTTTCGGGGCTGTTGCTGGGCAATACAGACTTTCAGCTCCCTCCAAAGATGTTCTATTGGGTTCAGGTCTGGAGACTGGCTAGGCCACTCCAGGACCTTGAGATGCTTCTTACGGAGCCACTCCTTAGTTGCCCTGGCTGTGTGTTTCGGGTCGTTGTCATGCTGGAAGACCCAGCCACGACCCATCTTCAATGCTCTTACTGAGGGAAAGAGCTTGTTGGCCAAGATCTCGCGATACATGGCCCCATCCATCCTCCCCTCAATACGGTGCAGTCGTCCTGTCCCCTTTGCAGAAAAGCATCCCCAAAGAATGATGTTTCCACCTCCATCCTTCACGGTTGGGATGGTGTTCTTGGGGTTGTACTCATCCTTCTTCTTCCTCCAAACACGGCGAGTGGAGTTTAGACCAAAAAGCTCTATTTTTGTCTCATCAGACCACATGACCTTCTCCCATTCCTCCTCTGGATCATCCAGATGGTCATTGGCAAACTTCAGACGAGCTTGGACTTGCGCTGGCTTGAGCAGGGGGACCTTGCGTGCGCTGCAGGATTTTAATCCATGACGGTGTAGTGTGTTACTAATGGTTTTCTTTGAGGCTGTGGTCCCAGCTCTCTTCAGGTCGTTGACCAGGTCCTGCCGTGTAGTTCTGGGCTGATCCCTCACCTTCCTCCTGTAGCTCAGTTGGTAGAGCATGGCGTTTGCAACGCCAGGTTTGTGGGTTTGATTCCCACGGGGGGCCAGTATGGAAAATGTATGCACTCACTAACTGTAAGTCGCTCTAGATAAAAGCGTCTGCTAAATGAATAAAATGTAAATGTATTCATTGATGCCCCACGAGGTGAGATCTTGCATGGAGCCCCAGACCGAGGGTGATTGACCGTCATCTTGAACTTCTTCCATTTTCTAATAATTGCGCCAACAGTTGTTGCCTTCTCAGCAAGCTGCTTGCCTATTGTCCTGTAGCCCATCCCAGCCTTGTGCAGGTCTACAATTTTATCCCTGATGTCCTTTCACAGCTCTCTGGTCTTGGCCATTGTGGAGAGGTTGGAGTCTGTTTGATTGAGTGTGGGGACAGGTGTCTTTTATACAGGTAACGAGTTCAAACAGGTGCAGTTAATACAGGTAATGAGTGGAGAACAGGAGGGCTTCTTAAAGAAAAACTAACAGGTCTGTGAGAGCCGGAATTCTTACTGGTTGGTACGTGATCAAATGCTTATGTCATGCAATAAAATTCAAATTAATTACTTAAAAATCATACAATGTGATTTTCTGGATTTTCACAGTTGAAGTGTACCTATGATAAAAATGACAGACCTCTACATGCTTTGTAAGTAGGAAAACCTGCAAAATCGGCAGTGTATCAAATACTTGTTCTCCCCACTGTATATCCTAGATGTCAAAGTTCTGTTGACCTGAACATTCACGAAAATGTGTCTAATGGATAGCTGTGAATCTAAGCTTTTCAATTACACAGTTGAAGTCGGAAGTTTACATACATCTTAGCCAAATACATTTAAATTCAGTTTTTCACAATTCCTAACATTTAATCCTAGTAAAAATGCCCTGTCTTAGGTCAGTTAGGATCACCACTTTATTTTAAGAATGTGAAATGTCAGAATAATATTAGAGAGAATGATTTATTTCAGCTTTTATTTCTTTCATCACATTCCCAGTGGGTCAGAAGTTTACATACACTCAATTAGTATTTGGTAGCATTGCCTTTAAATTGTTTAACTTGGGTCAAACATTTCGGGTTGCCTTCCACAAGCTTCCCACAATACGTTGGGTGAATTTTGGCCCATTCCTCCTGACAGAGCTGGTGTAACTGAGTCAGGTTTGTAGGCCTCCTTGCTCGCACACGCTTTTTAAGTTCTGCCCACACATTTTCTATAGGATTGAGGTCAGGATTTTGTGATGCCCACTCCAATACCTTGACTTTGTTGTCCTTAAGCCATTTTGCCACAACTTTGGAAGTATGTTTGGGGTCATTGTCCATTTGGAAGACCCATTTGCGACCAAACTTTCACTTCCTGACTGATGTCTTGAGATGTTGCTTCAATATATCCACATCATTTTCCTTCCTCATGATGCCATCTATTTTGTGAAGTGCACCAGTCCCTCCTGCAGCAAAGCACCCCCACAGCATGATGCTGTCACCCCCGTGCTTCACGGTTGGGATGGTGTTCTTCGGCTTGCAAGCGGCCCCCTTTTTTCCTCCAAACACAACGATGGTCATTATGGCCAAACAGTTATATTTTTGTTTCATCAGACCAGAGGACATTTCTCCAAAAAGTACGATCTTTGTCCCCATGTGCAGTTGCAAATCGTAGTCTGGCTTTTTTATGGCGGTTTTGGAGCAGTGGCTTCTTCCTTGCTGAGCGGCCTTTCAGGTTATGTCGATATAGGACTCGTTTTTACTGTGGATAGATACTTTTGTACCTGTTTCCTCCAGCATCAGTCAGGAAGTTAAAGCTTGGTCGCAAATGGGTCTTCCAAATGGACAATGACCCCAAACATACTTCCAAAGTTGTGGCAAAATGGCTTAAGGACAACAAAGTCAAGGTATTGGAGTGGCCATCACAAAGCCCTGACCTCAATCCTATAGAAAATGTGTGGGCAGAACTGAAAAAGTGTGTGCGAGCAAGGAGGCCTACAAACCTGATTCAGTTACACCAGCTCTGTCAGGAGGAATGGGCCAAAATTCACCCAACTTATTGTGGGAAGCTTGTGGAAGGCTACCCGAAACGTTTGACCCAAGTTAAACAATTTAAAGGCAACGCTACCAAATACTAATTGAGTGTATGTAAACTTTTGACCCACTGGGAATGTGATGAAAGAAATAAAAGCTGAAATAAATCATTCTCTCTACTATTATTCTGACATTTCACATTCTTAAAATAAAGTGCTGATCCTAACTGACCTAAGACAGGGAATTTTTACTAGGATTAAATGTCAGGAATTGTGAAAAATTCGGAGTTTAAATGTATTTTGGCTAAAGTGTATGTAAACTTCCGACTTCAACTGTATATGTGAGCAGTAACTTGTTGTATACTGACCTTGTTGGTCATAGGGTCAAATCCCTTCCCTATGAGTAGTATGGGGGGGATGAAAGACAGTCAGACAACACACAGGAAGCTGCCATCGCTACACTGCTACCACACATTTTACAACTCTAGGGACCTTCAAGAAAATCACTGTGAGACATCGTCACCCCAAGTGAACCCTACGGCCCAAATTTGGGGGTCTGGCCCATGGACTATTTCTGGAAACAACCGCCTGCAGTACCCCGGTCGGCCTTGAACTGCATGTCTTCAATGAGAGGGGGCAGTCATTCTCCCCTGATTTTGACTGACTGTTTGGCTTTCATTCCAACCTTTCCCTCCACTGTGGATATATTTATAGCCCGCTATGTGTCTGATATGCTTACAAATCTATCTAGCCTCTAACTCATTGCAATTTGAACCCTCTGGTAAATGTGGATAAGTCTAATGTTACTGAATACATTAAATGGTTTTTTCCTAAACGGGTATGGACTTGTTATTGCTTGTGTAGCAGATGGGGGATCTGTGAAACTCACTCCTCAGCCTGAAGTGTCTCCGCTTGCGCTGCCAAATAGAGACTTTATTTTTTAGCAGACGCTCTTATCCAGAGCCACTTACATGAGCAGCTATGGTTAAGTTCCTTGCTCAAGGGCACAGACACATTTTTCACCTAGTCAGCTTGGGGATTAGAACCAGCAATCTTTCGGTTACTGGCACAATGTTCTTAACCACTAAGCTACCTGAGGGGCAATAATTTCTGGCAGGCATAGGATACTGTTAAAAGACAATAAACATTCACTTGAAGGCCCCGAACAGTCAAAATCATGTTGAAATCATGTTCAAAGGTCCTGAACAGACAAAATCATGTTGAAATCATGTTGAAAGGCCCTGAACAGTCAAAATCATGTTGAAATCATGTTGAAAGGCCCTGAACAGTCAAAATCAAAGTAATCAAATGGGTTGATATTTGTATGATGGGTGTTGTTTACATAGCAAGCTAGTCTGAAAACCTGACTGCAGGGTGTTAGCACAGATACTTATGTTTCCCCTATTCATCTGTGGTTATAGGGCGGCAGGTAGCTTAGTGGGTAAGAGTGTTGTGCCAGTAACCGAAAGGTCGCTGGTTCTAATCCCTGAGCCGACTAGGTGGAAAATCGCATAGGATACTGTTAAAAGGCAACAAACATACACTTGAAGGCAACAAACATACACTTGAAGGCCCCGAACAGTTGAAATAATGTTGAAAGGCCCTGAACAGTCAAAATCATGTTGAAAGGCCCCGAACATTCAAAATCATGTTGAAAAGGCCCCGAGCAGTCAAAATCATGTTGAAATCATGTTGAAAGGCCCTGAACAGTCAAAATCATGTTGAAGGGCCCTGAACAGTCAAAATCATGTTGAAAGGCCCTGAACAGTCTAAATCAAAGTAATCAAATGGGTTGATATTTGTATGATGGGTGTTGTTTACATAGCAAGCTAGTCTGAAAACCTGACTGCAGGGTGTTAGCACAGATACTTATGTTTCCCCTACTCATCTGTGGTTATAGGGCGGCAGGTAGCTTAGTGGGTAAGAGCGTTGTGCCAGTAACTGAAAGGTCGCTGGTTCTGAGCCGGCTAGGTGAAAAATCTGTCGATGTGCCCTTTAGCAAGGCACTTAACCCTAATTGCTCCTGTAAGTCACTCTGGATAAGAGCGTCTGCTAAATGACTAAAATGTAAATGTAATGGTGTAGTCAAGAATCAATATCATGCTAATTAATTTAACACTGATGAATTAATATTGCTATGCATTTCATGAAAAAAATAGTTTATCTTTTAATTGTGTGCTGGTACAAGCGTGCACTGCTCATGCTATTTAAGATACAGTGAGCTCCAAAAGTATTGGGACAGTGACACAATTTTTGTTGTTTTGGATCTGTACTCCAGCACTTTGGAATTCATATGATACAATGACTATGATGTTAAAGTGCTGTCAGCTTTTAATTTGAGGGTATTTTCATCCATATCAAATGAACCATTTAAGAAATTAAAGCACTTTTTGTACATAGTCCCCCCATTTTAGGGGAACTAAAAGTATTGTGACAAATTCACTTATGTATATTAAAGTAGTAAAAAGTTAAGTATTTGGTCCCAATGACTCTACAAATTTGCTGTTTGTTGTGGTAGTGTTTCCTTCTACACACACACGTGTATCTACTGCGGCGATCACCTGCCTGTTTCCTAAACAGAGCACACACACAAACACACCAGAGTAGACCATACATATATACTGCCAGCCAGCCCAGGGGAAGCCCTTCCTGAGTCCTGCATTGATCCCCTGTTTCCTAAAACACTAGCACACGTTGTCTATAAATAGACTAGCCAACCACCTGTCAGGGGAAGTCTTCCCTCCATGCTGACTCACAGAGATCAGGGTGGAGAGGTTAACTGTGGTTATTTAACTGTTTGTTTTGGACATGCTTTAGGCTCCTCCAATTTCCCTCCAGGATCTCTATCAGGCACCTCCAGTAACCTTTGCAGTGGCAGGCAAAAAAAATGGCTTCTTGCGTACGTTTAGTGCCCTCTATTGGAGAATAGTTATACTACATGTTGTTTGCGCAGCACATGGGGACGTGTGAAACTTACTCCTCAGCCTGAAGTGGCCCCATCTGCACCAGCGAATAGCTTTTCACGTGGCACCGACTGGTAAGACGCTTCAGAAGGGCGGTCACGTCTAGCAGAGCAGAGGTCCTGGGTTTTGGTTTGGCCACGAGCTGGGTCATGTTCATTAGGGCACGCAACTAAAAACATCTTCAAACATTTTGCAATTAATTTATTTGCCTGGACAGAGGTATTGATGCGATAGAATGCCTGAACAGAGACAGTGATACCTAGATGGGACTCTGGACAGAGGTAGTGATGGGATATATAGATGGGACTCTGGACAGAGGAAGTGATGGGATATATAGATGGGACTCTGGACAGAGGAAGTGATGGGATATATAGATGGGACTCTGGACAGAGATAGTGATGGGATATATAGATGGGACTCTGGACAGAGGCAGTGATGGGATATATAGATGGGACTTTGGATAGAGGCCAGTCAGCTGCATCTTCTAGGCTAGGTCCTTCAAGCTTCACCAGTTCTGTGATTCTCTCTCATTATGTCTGAGCAGTAAGAGGATCCCGCTGGAATTGGAGAACGCTTACAGAAATATGGATAAAATGCCGATGTGAGCCAAGGCGCTGGGGTATCTCAGCCAAACTGTGGTGATAAAACTACTTGGCGACCACAGACTGAGTCGCCTACAGCACTTTTAGAATATATTGGATCAAGAGTTACTGTCTGATCCTCTCAAGGCCCGGCCAAAATATCTCAAATATGTACAATGATAGTTTTATAACCCCCAGTGCCTTGTATGTCATAAAGTCTGCATGGTGTGAATGTTCTCTCCACCCACAAACACTCCAAGTAAATATCTTCTGTCTAATAACAGTCGCATTAGTGCCAGATTTAGACTGTGTGGCAATGTCAGCCCTTTCACATTAAACAGACGTAAAGTTTGGACTGTAAATCTGTGCCCCTCCATTAAGTATGATATGATCCATTACATTACAAATGGAATAATGGTATGGTTACTTAAGACAGAAACTAAAGTAGGGAGGTTGGTCGGGAAGGGTGGATGGGTGTATACTGCGACCGGCTAGTAATCCCAAAGGTTGTGCGTTCGAGTCGCGTCACCTCGAAGGTTCACCTGAACCTTAATTCTCCTAACCTGCTACGTAAATTCTCGGAACCTTTGTAGTTAGTTCTCCTAACCTGCTACGTAAATTCTCGGAACCTTTGTAGTTAGTTCTCCTAACCTGCTACGTAAATTCTCGGGAACCTTTGTAGTTAGTTCTCCTAACCTGCTACGTAAATTCTCGGAACCTTTGTAGTTAGTTCTCCTAACCTGCTACGTAAATTCTCGGAACCTTTGTAGTTAGTTCTCCTAACCTGCTACGTAAATTCTCGGAACCTTTGTAGTTAGTTCTCCTAACCTGCTACGTAAAATCTCCTAACCTTTGTCGTTATGACCCAACAAGCAGCCTGGTCTCAGAGCAAGATGTATAATACTATATGTCATCCAAGACGTATATAATCCAATTCGTATGATATTGTACGACTGCTATTTAATTCGTAACGAGACGTGACGTGACATATCACACTAAATGGAGGCAGACAAATTTACATCCCAAAACCTACTAATTGCCTTGAGGCTAGGTTGGGAAATGTTGGCAGAAGAAGATAAACCAAACATGAATCCTTGGCTGATAGCTGATTCCCTCAGATACAAAAACACAGGTCGTATGTCATGCCAGATCTTTGCACATTAAAATAACTTGAATGTCATAAAGTCTGCATGGTGCAAATGTTCTCTCCACACACAAACACGCCAAGTAAATATCTTCTGTCTAATAACAGTGGCATCGGTGCCAGATTTAGGCTGTGTGGAAATGTTGGCAGATATACAGTACCAGTCAAAAGTTTGGACACACCTACTCATTCAAAGTTTATTTTTTATTTTTACTATTTTCTACATTGTAGAATAATAGTGAAGACTTCAAAACTATGATATAACACATATGGAATCATGTAGTAACCAAAAAAGTGTTAAACAAATGAAAATATATTTCATATTTGAGATTCTTTAAAAAGCCACCCTTTGCCTTGATGACAGCTTTGCACACTCTTGGCATTCTCTCAACCAGCTTCACCTGGAATGCTTTTCCAACAGTCTTTATGGAGTTCCGACATATGCTGAGCACTTGTTGGCTGCTTTTCCTTCACTCTGCCGTCCGACTCATCCCAAAACATCTCAATTGGGTTGAGGTTGGGGGATTGTGGAGGCCAGGTCATCTGATGCAGCACTCCATCATTCTCCTTCTTTGTTTTTTTGTGTTTTTGTGTTTTTTTATTTTGTTTTTAGGGGGTAGATCAGCTTTAATATTGCAGATAGATTGTAACTTCCATCAATCTAATTTTCTGCATCACTTCCAATACCCAATATGTTTTTTTCCTGCAAATAAATATATATATATATATATATATATATATATATATATATATATATATATATATATATATATATATATATATTTGCAGGAAAAAAACATATATACATACATATACAGCTGCGGAAAAAATTAAGAGACCACTGCAAAATTATCAGTTTCTCTGGTTTTACTATTTATAGGTTTGTGTTTGGGTAAAAATAACCTTTTTGTTTTATTCTAAAAGTACTGACAACATTTCTCCCAAATTCCAAATAAAAATATTGTCATTTAGAGCATTTATTTGCAGAAAATGACAACTGGTCAAAATAACAAAAAAGATGCAGTGTTGTCAGACCTCGAATAATGCAAAGAAAATAAGTTCATGTTCATTTTTAAACAACACAATACTAACGTTTTAACTTAGGAAGAGTTCAGAAATCAATATTTGGTGGAATAACCCTGATTTTCAATCACAGCTTTCATGCGTCTTGGCATGCTCTTCACCAGTCTTTCACATTGATGTTGGGTGACTTTATGCCACTCCTGGCGCAAAAATTCAAGCAGCTTGGCTTTGTTTGATGGCTTGTGACCATTCATCTTCCTCTTGATCACATTCCAGAAGTTTTCAATGGGGTTCAGGTCTGAAGATTGGGCTGGCCATGACAGGGTCTTGATCTGGTGGTCCTCCATCCACACCTTGATTGACCTGGCTGTGTGGCATGGCGCATTGTCCTGCTGGAAAAACCAATCCTCAGAGTTGGGGAACAATGTCAGAGCAAAAGGAAGCAAGTTTTCTTCCAGGACAACCTTGATTCATGCGTCCTTCACAAATACAAATCTGCCCGATTCCAGCCTTGCTGAAGCACCCCCAGATCATCACCGATCCTCCACCAAATTTCAAAGTGGGTGCGAGACACTGTGGCTTGTAGGCCTCTCCAGGTCTCCGTCTAACCATTAGACGACCAGGTGTTGGGCAAAGCTGAAAATTGGACTCAGAGAAGATTACATTACTCCAGTCCTCTACGGTCCAATCCTTATAGTATTTTGCAAACAGCCTGGCTCTTCTTTGCTTCTCATTGATGAATGGCTTTTTTCTAGCTTTGCACGACTTCAGCCCTGCCCCTAAGAGCCTGTTTCGAACCGTCCTCGCCGTGCACTTCACCCCAGCTGCCGTTTGCCATTCTTTTTGTAGGTCACTTGATGTCATCCTACGGTTGTTGAGTGACATTCGAATGAGTTGGCGGTCATCCCGGTCAGTAGAGAGTCGTTTTCGCCCTCTGCCGGTCTGTAGCTTTGTTGTCCCCAATGTCTGCTGCTTGACCTTGTTCTTATGAACCGCCGTCTTTGAAATTTTAAGGATGGAAGCAACCTGACGTTCACTGTATCCCTCTGCCAGTAAAGCCGGAATTGAACCCTTATTTTCCTCACTCAAAACTTTCCTTTTCAACTCTTTTGGCATGGTCAATAGTTATTTTTTGAATAATATTACTTTTGAGGTACTATTAGCACTGTTTTTGCCATCCAGCTGTCCCTATTGCAAGAGGATAGTGATGACCACAGCAGTGGTTTTTATACTTTTCCTCGTTAAATAAGATTTGGTTCATGTGATCCCCTAATCAGTACCAAATTCAGTAGAATGAGGTGTGCCTGTGTTGGAATTCAACAGACACTGGAATGGAATGGCTGTCATACAGGTAGAGATGCTGATTTAAGAAACATTTGCAGTGGTCTCTTAATTTTTTCCACAGCTGTATATATACATATAATTTTTTTAAATATATATTTCCCTTTATTACTTTCCAACCCCACCACCCCTCTCCCCTAATTGGAGTTAACTAGTGTACAACAACGCTTAGGCCTCTACTTCCAGCTTATACAGTGAGGGAAAAAAGTATTTGATCCCCTGCTGATTTCGTACGTTTTCCCACTGACAAAGAAATGATCAGTCTATAATTTTAATGGTAGGTTTATTTGAACAGTGAGAGACAGAATAACAAAAAAAAAATCCAGAAAAACGCATGTCATAAATGTTATAAATTGATTTGCATTTTAATGAGGGAAATAAATATTTGACCCACTCTCAATCAGAAAGATTTCTGGCTCCCAGGTGTCTTTTATACAGGTAACGAGCTGAGATTAGGAGCACAATCTTAAAGGGAGTGCTCTTAATCTCAGCTTGTTACCTGTATAAAAGACACCTGTCCACAGAAGCAATCAATCAATCAGATTCCAAACTCTCCACCATGGCCAAGACCAAAGAGCTCTCCAAGGATGTCAGGGTAGAATGGGCTACAAGACCATCGCCAAGCAGCTTGCTGAGAAGGTGACAACAGTTGGTGAGATTATTCGCAAATGGAAGAAACACAAAATGACTGTCAATCTCCCTCGGCCTGGGGCTCCATGCAAGATCTCACCTCATGGAGTTGCAATGATCATGAGAACGGTGAGGAATCAGCCCAGAACTACACGGGAGGATCTTGTCAATGATCTCAAGGCAGCTGGGACCATAGTCACCAAGAAAACAATTGGTAACACACTACGCCGTGAAGGACTGAAATCCTGCAGCGCCCGCAAGGTCCCCCTGCTCAAGAAAGCACATATACATGCCCGTCTGAAGTTTGCCAATGAACATCTGAATGATTCAGAGGAGAACTGGGTGAAAGTGTTGTGATCAGATGAGACCAAAATGGAGCTCTTTGGCATCAACTCAACTCGACGTGTTTGGAGGAGAAGGAATGCTACCTATGACCCCAAGAACACCATCACCACCGTCAAACATGGAAGTGGAAACATTATGCATTGGAGGTGTTTTTATGCTAAGGGGACAGGCCAACTTCACCGCATCAAAGGGACGATGGACGGGGCAATGTACCGTCAAATCTTGGGTGAGAACCTCCTTCCCTCAGCCAGGGCATTGAAAATGGGTCGTGGATGGGTATTCCAGCATGACAATGACCCAAAACACACGGCCAAGGCAACAAAGGAGTGGCTCAAGAAGAAGCACTTTAAGATCCTGGAGTGGCCTAGCCAGTCTCCAGACCTTAATCCCATAGAAAATCTGTGGAGGGAGCTGAAGGTTCGAGTTGCCAAATGTCCGCCTCGAAACCTTAATGACTTGGAGAAAATCTGCAAAGAGGAGTGGGACAAAATCCCTCCTGAGATGTGTGCAAACCTGGTGGCCAACTACAAGAAACGTCTGACCTCTGTGATTGCCAACAAGGGTTTTGCCACCAAGTACTAAGTCATGTTTTGCAGAGGGGTCAAATACTTATTTCCCTCATTAAAATGCAAATCAATTTATAAAAATTTTGACATGCGTTATTCTGGATTTTTGTTGTTGTTATTCTGTCTCTCACTGTTCAAATAAACATTTACATTTACATTTACATTTTAGTCATTTAGCAGATGCTCTTATCCAGAGCGACTTACAGGAGCAATTAGGGTTAAGTGCCTTGCTCAAGGGCACATTTACGTCATTTAGCAGACGCTCTTATCCAGAGCGACTCACAAATTGGTGCATTCACCCTATAGCCAGTGGGATAACCACTTTACAATTTTTTTTTGGGGGGGGGGGGGGTAGAAGGATTACTTTA
This sequence comes from Coregonus lavaretus, assembly GCF_964263955.1. NCBI lineage: Eukaryota > Metazoa > Chordata > Actinopteri > Salmoniformes > Salmonidae > Coregonus > Coregonus lavaretus. The sequence continues at coordinate 2,342,097 of NW_028167175.1, read as the reverse complement.
TCCTATCCCAGGTATTCCTTAAAGAGGTGGGGTTTCAAATGTCTCCGGAAGGTGGTGAGTGACTCCGCTGTCCTGGCGTCGTGAGGGAGCTTGTTCCACCATTGGGGTGCCAGAGCAGCGAACAGTATTCACTGGGCTGAGCGGGAACTATGCTTCCGCAGAGGAAGGGGAGCCAGCAGGCCAGAGGTGGATGAACGCAATGCCCTCGTTTGGGTGTAGGGACTGATCAGAGCCCGAAGGTACAGAGGTGCCGTTCCCCTCACTGCTCCATAGGCAAGCACCATGGTCTTGTAACGGATGCGAGCTTCAACTGGAAGCCAGTGGAGTGTGCGGAGGAGGGGGGTGACGTGAGAGAACTTGGGAAGGTTGAACACCAGACGGGCTGCGGCATTCTGGATGAGTTGTAGGGGTTTAATGGCACAGGCAGGGAGGCCAGCCAACAGCGAGTTGCAGTAATCCAGACGGGAGATGACAAGTGCCTGGATTAGGACCTGTGCCGCTTCCTGTGTAAGGCAGGGTCGTACTCTCCGAATGTTGTAGAGCATGAACCTGCAGGAGCGGGTCACCGCCTTGATGTTAGCGGAGAACGACAGGGTGTTGTCCAGGGTCACGCCAAGGCTCTTTGCACTCTGGGAGGAGGACACAACGGAGTTGTCAACCGTGATGGCGAGATCATGGAACGGGCAGTCCTTCCCCGGGAGGAAGAGCAGCTCCGTCTTGCCAGGGTTCAGCTTGAGGTGGTGATCCGTCATCCATACTGATATGTCTGCCAGACATGCAGAGATGCGATTCGCCACCTGGTTATCAGAAGGGGGAAAGGAGAAGATTAGTTGTGTATCGTCAGCGTAGCAATGATAGGAGAGGCCATGTGAGGATATGACAGAGCCAAGTGACTTGGTGTATAGGGAGAAAAGGAGAGGGCCTAGAACTGAGCCCTGGGGGACACCAGTGGTGAGAGCACGTGGTGCGGAGACAGCTTCTCGCCACGCCACTTGGTAGGAGCGACCGGTCAGGTAGGACGCAATCCAGGAGTGAGCCGCGCCGGAGATGCCCAGCTCGGAGAGGGTGGAGAGGAGGATCTGATGGTTCACAGTATCAAAGGCAGCAGACAGGTCTAGAAGGACAAGAGCAGAGGAGAGAGAGTTAGCTTTAGCAGTGCGGAGAGCCTCCGTGACACAGAGAAGAGCAGTCTCAGTTGAATGACCAGTCCTGAAACCTGACTGGTTTGGATCAAGAAGGTCATTCTGAGAGAGATAGCAAGAGAGTTGGCTAAAGACGGCACGCTCAATAGTTTTGGAAAGAAAAGAAAGAAGGGATACTGGTCTGTAGTTGTTGACATCAGTGGGATCGAGTGTTGGTTTTTTGAGAAGGGGAGCAACTCTCGCTCTCTTGAAGACGGAAGGGACATGGCCAGCGGTCAAGGATGAGTTGATCAGCGAGGTGAGGTAGGGGAGAAGGTCACCGGAGATGGTCTGGAGAAGAGAGGAGGGGATGGGGTCAAGCGGGCAGGTTGTTGGGCGGCCTGCAGTCACAAGTCGCAGGATTTTATCTGGAGAGAGAGGGGAGAAAGAAGTCAAAGCATAGGGTAGGGCAGTGTGAGTAGGACCAGCAGTGTCATTAGACTTAACAAACGAGGATCGGATGTCGTCAACCTTCTTTTCAAAGTGGTTGACGAAGTCATCCACAGAGAGAGAGGAGGGGGGGGGGGGGGGGGGGGGGGGGATTCAGGAGGGAGGAAAATGTGGCAAAGAGCTTCCTAGGGTTAGAGGCAGATGCTTGGAATTTAGAGTGGTAGAAAGTGGCCTTAGCAGCAGAAACAGATGAAGAAAATGTAGAGAGGAGGGAGTGAAAAGATGCCAGGTCGGCAGGGAGTTTAGTTTTCTTCCATTTCCGCTCCGCTGCCCGGAGCTCTGTTCTGTGAGCTCGCAATGAGTCATCATGCCACGGAGCTGGAGGGGAGGACCGAGCCGGCCGGGAGGATAGGGGACACAGAGAGTCAAAGGATGCAGAAAGGGAGGAGAGGAGGGTTGAGGAGGCAGAATCAGGAGATTGGAGGGAGAAGGATTGAGCAGAGGGAAGAGATGATAGGATGGAAGAGGAGAGAGTAGTGGGAGAGAGAGAGCGAAGGTTGCGGCGGCGCATTACCATCTGTGTAGGGGCAGAGTGAGTAGTGTTGGAGGAGAGCGAGAGAGAAAAGGAAACAAAGTAGTGGTCGGAGACATGGAGGGGAGTTGCAGTGAGATTAGTAGAAGAGCAGCATCTAGTAAAGATGAGGTCAAGCGTATTGCCTGCCTTGTGAGTAGGGGGGGACGGTGAGAGGGTGAGGTCAAAAGAGGAGAGGAGTGGAAAGAAGGAGGCAGAGAGAAATGAGTCAAATGTGGACATAGGGAGGTTGAAATCCCCCAAAACTGTGAGGGGTGAGCCATCCTCAGGAAAGGAACTTATCAAGGCGTCAAGCTCATTGATGAACTCTCCAAGGGAACCTGGAGGGCGATAGATGACAAGGATATTAAGCTTAAATGGGCTAGTGACTGTGACAGCATGGAATTCAAATGAGGAGATAGACAGGTGGGTTAGGGGAAAAATTGAGAATGTCCACTTGGGAGAGATGAGGATTCCTGTGCCACCACCCCTCTGACCAGATGCTCTCGGGGTATGCGAGAACACATGGTCAGACGAGGAGAGAGCAGTAGGAGTAGCAGTGTTTTCAGTGGTAATCCATGTTTCCGTCAGCGCCAGGAAGTCGAGGGACTGGAGGTTAGCATAGGCGGGGATGAAGTTAGCTTTGTTGGCAGCAGAACGGCAGTTCCAGAGGCTGCCTGAGACCTGGAACTCCAGGTGTGGGGTGCGTGCAGGGACCACCAGGTTAGAGAGGCAGCAGCCACGCGGTGTGAGGCGTTTGTGTAGCCTGTGCAGAGAGGAGAGAACAGGGATAGGCAGAGGCATAGTTGACAGGCTGTAGCAAATGGCTACAATAATGCAGAGGAGATCGGAATGAAATGAACTAAACATCTGGGAGAGGAGAGAGCAGGGCCTCCCTCACCAAAACTTCCACCTCAGAAACTATAATTGTTTCACTGAACCACCCGAACAAAAACTCTCCCAACTTCCACCTTTAGAAATCAGAATTGTTGTGAACCACAGCGGTCCAATGTTTAAAGGAATAGACTCAACCCACTTTATTCAGCTAGCTAACTATGACACCATAGCTAACTAGCATGCTAGCATCCAATAACACACAGTTTAGCACCAACACTTGGTCACAACAAACCACCAATAGTGTGTTAACACACTAAGCAGATAATTCGTGTCCGTGTCTAGTTCCTTTCATAACGCAGCAATAATTAAACGATGGCTAGCTTAGCACAAATATATTGTATTTAGCTGCCACAGTACAGCACACAATGGCTACTGTGTTGACTCTGTTCGAAAAATGGCTAGCTAGCTAGCTTCGTGCTATACCCGGCACCGCCGAAGGCAATGCCAACCTACAGTAACTACCCACAACAGCCCACGATGACTAGCTATGACACCATAGCTAACTAGCATGCTAGCATCCAATAACACACAGTTTAGCACCAATACTTGGTTACAACAAACTACCAATAGTGTGTTAACACACTAAACAGATCATTCGTGTCCGTGTCTAGTTCCTTTCATAACGCAGCAATAATTAGACGTTGGCTAGCTAGCAGAAGTATATTGTATTTAGCTACTACAGTACAGTTAGCTGGTCGTGTTGGCTAGCTAGCAATGGCTACTGTGTTGACTTTGTTTGAAGAACGGCTAGCTAGCTACCTTCGTGCTACACCCGGCACTGCCGAAAAACAATGCTAACCTACAGTAACTACCCACAACAGCCCACGATGCCTAACTATGACGACATAGCTAACTAGCATGCTAGCATCCAATAACACACAGTTTAGCACCAATACTTGGTTACAACAAACTACCAGTAGTGTGTTAACACACTAAACAGATAATTCGTGTCCGTGTCTAGTTCCTTTCATAACGCAGCAAAAATTAAACGTTGGCTAGCTGGCACATTAACATTGGAAACAACTCTCCGCCGTTGCTAAACGTTACCGGTAGCTACCCGCTAGCTAGCTAGCCTCGTGCTTCGCCGGGCTCCGCCGTAAACAATACTTACCTACAATAATTACCTACGGAAACCTACAATAACTACCTAAATAACTACCTAAATAAACTACCTACAATACCTAACTACAACTACCTACCTACGATCTAAATACATGGTTTAAGCTTTACTCAACACCATAAAAGAAGCCAAGCTTACCTCCTGCTTAGAGAAAACACAACCTCTCCCGACCACAGCACTACTACTCATCTAGTAGTAGTAGTAGTAGTAGTAGTGGTAGTAGTAGTAGTAGTAGTAGCAGTAGTAGTAGTAGTAGTAGTAGTAGTAGTAGTGGTAGTAGTAGTAGTAGTAGTAGTAGTAGTAGTAGTAGTAGTAGTAGTAGTAGTGGTAGTAGTAGTAGTAGTAGTAGTAGTAGTAGTAGTAGTAGTAGTAGTAGTAGTAGCAGTAGCAGTAGTAGTAGTAGTAGTAGTAGTAGTAGTAGCAGTAGTAGTAGTAGCAGTAGTTGCTCAGAGGATATGCTATTTTCTACCTGTTTCTGGCTTGGATTAGTCACTGTTGCGGAGGAGTGAGATGAGATGAAGTGAGTCAAACCTACCATTAAAATTATAGACTGATCATGTCTTTGTCAGTGGGCAAACGTACAAAATCAGCAGGGGATCAAATACTTTTTTCCCTCACTGTATGCACGCACCACTTTTCCGTTATTCATTTTTCAGCATTTTTTGAAACAAGTAATTTTTTTCATTTCACTTCACCAATTTGGAGTATTTTGTGTATGTCCATTACATTAAATCCAAATAAAAAATGAATTTAAATTAGAGGTTGTAATGCAACAAAATAGGAAAAAAGCGAAGGGGGATGAATACTTTTGCAAGGCACTGTATGATAAAAGACAGGAATTAAAGTTGTTGAGGGATAAATATTGCACCATTCATGTTAGTAGAGACCTTGAAGAGTAGGAATGTGTTAATAAATAGTTAAAGTGTATATAGGCTAAAAGGTAACATTTGTGTAAAAATTTGCTCAACCAGGAGGTTAATAAGTGCCTTCTGAAGGTATTCATACCCCTTGACTTATTCCACATTTTGTTGTGTTACAGAATTAATACTTTTTTGTGACCCATCTACACACACAATACCCCATAATGACAAAGTCAAAACATGTTTTTAGACATTTTATTTACATAAGTATTTACACCCCTGAGTCAATACATGTTAGATTTACCTTTGGCAGTGCAACATTTGCCCATTATTCTTTTCAAAATTCTTCAGGCTCTGTCAAGTTGGTTGTTGATCATTGCTAGACAACCATTTTCAAGTCTTGCCATAGATTTTCCAAGTAGATTTAAGTCAAAACTGTAACTCGGCCACTCAGGAACATTAATTGTCTTCTTGGTAAGCCTGTGCTTAGCTCCATTCCATTTATTTTTTATCCTGAAAAACTCCCCAGTCCTTAATGAGTACAAGCATACCCATAACTGTCACGGCCGTCTACGGAAGGAGTGGACCAAAGCGCAGCGTTTGTAGCGAACATGACTTTATTAAAGTTAAAGTGCACGAACGAGAAAACAATGACGGATAGTGAAGTCCTCAGTACACAGACTGAAACATGGAACAAAAACCCACAACCCTAAGGTGAACACTGACAGTATAAATATCGCTCCCAATCAGAGATAACGAGCCGACAGCTGACACTCGTTACCTCCGATTGGGAGTCACATGACGAGACAAGACACTACAACCAAAACCAAACACAACCAAATGAACACACCCTATACCCAACACAACCAAATGAATACACCCTGGCTCAAACTACACAGTCCCGGAGCCAGAGCGTGACAGTACCCCCCCCTAAAGGCGCGGACTGCGACCGCGCCTCAATACGGGCTAAACAAGGGAGGGCTGGGCGGGCATACCTCCTCGGCGGTGGCTCTGGCTCCGGCCTTGATCCCCACCTCCTCTCCAACCCCCCAAAGTATCCCTGGTCCTGTCTAGCCCCGCTGGCCGGAGCCGGACTGACGACACGCGCCCCTGGCTTGGTGCGTGGAGGACGAACGGGCCTTACCAGGCTGACGACGCGCACCACTGCCTTGGCGCGGGGAGCAGGAATGGGCCGGACCGGGCTGACGAAGCGCACCCTTGACTTGGTGCGGAGAGCGGGACCGGGCCGGGCAGGGCTGACGAAACGCACCACAGACTTGGTGCGGGGAGCAGGAACGGGCCGGACAGGGCTGACGACACGCACCACAGACCTGGTGCGGGGAGCAGGAACGGGCCGGACAGGGCCGACGAAACGCACCCTAGGCTTGATGCGTGGAGCCGGAACGGGCCTCCCCAGGCTGACGACTCGCATCCCTGGCTTGGTGCGAGTAGCAGGAGTGGGCTGGATCAGGCTGACGGCTCGCACCCTTGGCTTGGTGCGAGTAGCAGGGACGAGCTGAACCAGGCTGACGACTCGCACCCTTGGCTTGGTGCGAGTAGCAGGAACAGGCCGGACCGGGCTGGCGACGCGCACCGTAGGCCTGGTGCGAGTGGCAGGAACAGGCCGGGTCGGGCTGGCGACGCGCACCGTAGACTTGGTGCGGGTGGCAGGAACAGGCCGGACCGGGCTGGCAACGCGCACCGTAGGTTTGGTGCGGGTGGCAGGAACAGGCCGGACCGGGCTGGCGACGCGCACCGTAGGTTTGGTGCGAGTGGCAGGAACAGGCCGGGTCGGGCTGGCGACGCACACCGTACACTTGGTGCGGGTGGCAGGAACAGGCCGGACCGGGCTGGCGACGCGCACCGTAGGTTTGGTGCGAGTGGCAGGAACAGGCCGGGTCGGGCTGGCGACGCGCACCGTAGACTTGGTGCGGGTGGCAGGAACAGGCCGGGCTGGGCTGGCGACGCACACCGTAGGTTTAGTGCGTGGAGCAGGAACAGGCCGGGCTGGGCTGGCGACGCACACCGTAGGTTTAGTGCGTGGAGCAGGAACAGGCCGGGCTGGGCTGGCGACGCACACCGTAGGTCTGGTACGTGGAGCAGGAACAGGCCGGACAGGGCTGTCGACGCACACCTTAGGCTTTGTGCGTGGAGCAGGAACAGGCCGGGCTGGGCTGGCGACGCACACCGTGGACTTGGTGCGTGGAGTAGGAACAGGCCGGTCCATACTGGGAACACACACCACTGGCCTTAACCGGGGATCAGGAACGGGCCGGACCGGACTGGTAACACACCTCAGTCTCTCACGCCGTGCCTCCACTACTTCCCTCCCTCTACTCGCCAATGGCTCCCGTAATCCGGTAGCCTTCTCTCCACGTCTCCCTGTGGCAGCCTCCTGCTGCCCAGCCGCCCAAGCCATGTGCCCCCCCCAAAAAACTTTTTGGGGTTGCCTCTCGTCCTTCCGACGATGGCCCTGCTGACGCCGTTGCTCCTCTCTCGCCAGGGCCTTGATCCTCCCCCAAGGTCCCTTGCCCCCGAGCATGTCCTCCCAGGACCACGATTTGCCCACCTGGGCCATCGCCAGCCTCTCGATCTCCTTACCCGGCGCTTCCTCCCATGTCCAGTCTCCTTGCTCCTGGACACGCTGCTTGGTCCTTTTGTGGTGGGTTTTTCTGTCACGGCCGTCTACGGAAGGAGTGGACCAAAGCGCAGCGTTTGTAGCGAACATGACTTTATTAAAGTTAAAGTGCACGAACGAGAAAACAATGACGGATAGTGAAGTCCTCAGTACACAGACTGAAACATGGAACAAAAACCCACAACCCTAAGGTGAACACTGACAGTATAAATATGGCTCCCAATCAGAGATAACGAGCCGACAGCTGACACTCGTTACCTCCGATTGGGAGTCACATGACGAGACAAGACACTACAACCAAAACCAAACACAACCAAATGAACACACCCTATACCCAACACAACCAAATGAATACACCCTGGCTCACACTACACAGTCCCGGAGCCAGAGCGTGACAATAACATGATGCAGCCACCACTGTGCTTGAAAATATGGAGAGTGGTACTGAGTAATGTGTTGTACTGGATTTGCCCCAAACATAACATTTTGTATTCATGACATAAAGTTAATTGCTTTGCCACATTTGTTGCAGTATTACTTTAGTGCCTTGTTGTTTTGGAATCTTTTTATTCTGCACAGGCTTAATATTGTGGAGTAACTACAATGATGTTGATCCAACCTCAGTTTTCTCCTATCACAGCCATTCAACTCTGTAACTGTTTTAAAGTCACCATTGGCCTCATGGTGAAATCCCTGAGCAGTTTCCTTCCTCTCCAGCAACTGAGTTAGGAAGGACGTCTGTATCTTTGTAGTGACTGGGTGTAATGATACACCCTCCAAAGTGTAATTAATAACTTCACGATGCTCAAAAGGATATTCATTGTCTGCTTTTTTTTTTTTTTACCCATCTACCAATAGGTGCCCTTCTTTGCGAGGCATTGGAAAACCTCCCTGGTCTTTGTGGTTGAATCTGTGGTTGAAATTGACTGCTCGACTGAGGGACCTTACAGATGTGTGGGGTACAGAGATGAGGTCATTCAAACATCATGTTAAACACTATTATTGCTATTTATTATGTGACTTGTTCAGCTAATTTTTTTTCCTGAACTTATTTAGGCATGCCATAACAAAGGGGTTGGATACTTATTTACTCAAGACATTACAGCTTTTCATTTTTTATTAATTTGTAAAAATGTAAAAAAGCATCATTCCACTTTGACATTATGGGGTATTGTGTGTAGGCCAGTAACAAAATAATCTCAATTTAATTCATTTTAAATTCAGGCTGTAACACAACAAATTTGGAAAAAGTAAAGGGGTGTGAATACTTTCTGAAGGTACTATAAAGTATGAAAAAAATCAAATAATGTTTGAATTAAACAAACGTATATTGGTGGAAAATATAATTGAATTGTTGACAGCACACTATATTATGCAACATAAATTGGTTAAACCGAATGTCATGCCTCTCGGGGTCAATTCATCCATATTCAGACTAAAGGTCGCCTTTACAATAATGCATGTAATAGTATTATTTAAAAAAACGGCGCTTTGTCAATTATCTCAAAAGGTAGTCTGAACATGTGTGAAACATGGTGGGAAAAACTGGATTATTTCCAGTTTAAGATAACCGTTTTAGGGGACACTACTGTTGTGATATCATTTATTACAACTCATAACATTGCTAGTTCTGTTCTTCAATGAAATAATGGGAGAGGCCTAGGGTTGGGAAAGGTGGAAACTAAAGTGGTAGATTTACTGAATTATTGCGCGTAATAACGGGTTTAATACACAGTAATGAACTACTCTATTGGTAATTACTCTGGAACATAGGGCATATTGTTATGAAATATAAAGGACGTGTTGCATTGTAAACTTACATTGTACAGATTCATTGTAGTCCTGTGTGGCTCAGTCCCTAGGGCATAGCGCTTGCAACGCCGAACGTTGTGGTTCCGAGTCCCGCTGTGACCACCCATACCTAAAATCTCTACATGCATGACTGTAAGTGGCTTTGGATAAAAGTGTTTGCTAAATGGCTTATATTATTGTATGCTGTATTTAATGTTTCTTCCCGCTTAAAACCACAACTCCCATGGGTCCCCTCTCCCGCACTAGAGGAGATTTTAAAAAAAGTCCGTAAGTCTAACATTATTAACTTTTCAGACAGATTTAGGCTATTCTACAAGGAACATGCAGTAGCCTATATGTTTATCCATGTAGCTACGAGTGACATCTAGTGGAAATGTATTTCTGCACCTGTTTCCTCAGTGTTTATGTAATAATTATGTCGTCCACTGGAGGGCAGTAGCTGATGGATAACCTCCTTCATGGAGCGCTCTTGAACCGGATGTGTGCATGTCGTTGTCATATGAGTTCATGGTTGACGTTTTATCACATTGCCGTGGCAGCGTTTCTAGCTACAACATGGGAATTGGGAACGACAAGTGACAGTGTGATGACTGTATGTGAAGTTTAGTGTGAACGACAGTGTAGAAAATAACAGTTTTATGTACTGGATCTTATCCTAGATCTGTATTTCTGCCGGAGGTTGGCGGGGGCAAACAGCAGTCACGATGGTGAAAGAGCAGTTTAGAGAGACTGATGTGGCCAAAAAAATGTAAGTATGTCCAGTTAGCTAGCTTGCTGGTTCACTGCTAGCCATTATCCATAAATATTTCCCCAGTCCTCTAGCTATGAGTATTGTTCGTAAATAACTACGTAAAGCCGCTTGCAATTTGTCACATGAGCTTGCTTTCATAGCTAGCTAGCTTTTTGCAATTGCATCATTGATTGAACAGGGTCAGCAATGCTGGTGGTAACCAGTTTAGATAGCTAGCTAGCTAAACATACAATCATAACACATCACATCCCCACCTGGCTAATAGTGGTAGTAAATCGATGAAGTATGAAGTAGCCTCATGTAGACATATAGCAATGCAATGCTGACCATACATTACAAATGACTCCCAATTGACCCCCTAAACTATAGCTTGTTATCATAGGCAGTTCTTGCTCGGGTAGGACCTATTTGCTAGTTGACATACTAGCCAGTGTCTAATTTTCCCCTATGCTGAGTTGGCTGTCAATTCCGTCTATCTCTATGTAAACAGAAGCCACATCTGTTTTGGGATGAAGTCGGCTGAGCAGATGAGACAGCAGGCTCATATCCAGGTGGTCAGTAAGAACCTGTACAGCCAGGACACCAGCCATACCCCGCTACCATACGGAGTACTGGACCATCGCATGGTAAGAACCTGTACAGCCAGTACACCAGCCATATCCCGCTACCATACGGAGTACTGGACCATCGCATGGTGGGGCTAACACATTCGTACGCATACACGCGTACATACACACACCACCCTATATGGAGTACTGAAACCATGATTGCGTTCCGACCCCAGTGCAGCTCAGTGTAAACAAGCGTAACGGTAGGGTCGGAATCTGCTGGCTATGTTTGGCATAGCACAGAGAATTCGACCAACCTTAAAGGAAAACCCCACCTAAAAAACAATATTTTGGTATTTTTTTTATTTGTCCATTGTTGATCTAGTCCCAAAATGCATGTCAGCAATCAAGTTCAAGACTTTCTGAAAGTATTTTGAAAGTTATATGTCTTGAAAACTTGACTGCTGACATGCAAAACATTTTGGGACTATATCAACAATGGACTAATGGAACAAATACCGAAAGATAGTTTTTGGGTGGAATTTTCCATTAACTTGAAATCTTTTAAAATGTCTGTGTCCACAAGCGTAACGGTAGGGTGGGAATCTGCTGGCTACGCCAAATAGTACCTATCCTGTAACGGCTAATGGAGAATCAATTGGCGCGTTAGAATCTGCTAGCTAAACCATCGCATGGTATGTACTGACAACACACGCGTGTATACACACAGACACACACACACACTTTCTACAAGAATCCAGGGCTGGTTTCTCTGAACAAGATCAAGCCTCACCCTGTACTAAAAAGCATGCTCAAAGTGCTTTAAAGTGGTGCTGGGAAACTGTCCCAAGTGTATTGGTTGTTTTGACCCAACTGTCATGTTATATTCCAGGGAACCAGTGAGAAGGATCGTCCATGTGAAACGTGTGGGAAGAACCTGGCTGACTGTCTGGGACACTATGGATATCTGGACCTGGAGATGCCCTGTTTTCATGTGGGCTATTTCAAAGCCATCATTGGAATCCTACAGGTAAGCTCTCTCTATCTATATCTCTCTATCTCTCTATCTATCTATCTATCTCTCGCTCTCTCTCTCTCTCTCTCTCTCTCTCTCTCTCTCTCTCTCTCTCTCTCTCTCTCTGTATGTATGTATGTATGTTTGGACACATTCCAGGGTTTTTCTTAATTTTTTAGTCATTTAGCAGACGCTCTTATCCAGAGCGACTTACAGTAAGTGAGTGCATACATTTTCATACTGGCCCCCCGTGTCCATGCTCTACCAACTGAGCTACACAGGGGGCTACATTGTAGAATAATAGTGAAGACATCAAAACTATGAAATATCACATATGGAATCATGTAGTAACTAAAAAAGTGTTAAACAAATCAAAATATATTTTATATTTGAGATTCTTCAAATAGCTACCCTTTGCCTTGATGACAGCTTTGCACACTCTTGGCATTCTCTCAACCAGCTTCACCTGGAATTGAAGGAGTTCCCACATATGCTGTCTTGAAGGAGTTCCCATATATGCTGAGCACTTGTTGACTGCTTTTCCTTCACTCTGCCGTCCGACTCATCCCAAACCATCTCAATTGGGTTGAGGTCAGGGGATTGTGGAGGCCAGGTCATCTGATGCAGCACTCCATCACTCTCCTCCTTGGTAAAGTAGCCCTTACACAGCCTGGAGGTGTGTTGGGTCATTGTTCTGTTGAAAAACAAATGATAGTCCAACTATAAGCCCAAACCAGATGGGATGGTGTAGTGTGCCTTGAATTCTAAATAAATCACAGACCGTGTCACCAGCAAAGCACCAGAAAACCACCTCCTCCATGCTTCACGGTGGGAAATACACATGCGGAGATCATCCGTTCACCCACACCGCGTCTCACAAAGACACGGCGGTTGGAACAAAAAATCTCAAATTTGGACTCCAGAACAAAGGACACATTTCCACCGGTCTAATGTCCATTGCTCATGTTTCTTGGCCCAAGCAGGTCTCTTTTTATTGGTGTCCTTTAGTAGTGGTTTCTTTGCAGCAATTCAACCATGAAGGCCTGATTCACACAGTCCCCTCTGAACAGTTGATGTTGAGATGTGTCTGTGACGAACTCTGTGAAGCATTTATTTGGGCTGCAATTTCTGAGGCTGGTAACTCTAATGAACTTATCCTCTGCAGCAGAGGTAACTCTGGGTCTTCCATTCCTGTGGCGGTCCTCATGAGAGCCAGTTTCATCATAGCGCTTGATGGTTTTTGCAACTGCACTTGAAGAAACGTTCAAAGTTCTTGAAATGTTCCGTATTGACTGACCTACATCTCTTAAAGTAATGATGGACTGTCGTTTCTCTTTGCTTATTTGAGCTGTGCTTGCCATAATATGGACTTGGTCTTTTACCAAATAGGGCTATCTTCTGTATACCATCCCTACCTTGTCACAACACAACTGATTGGCTCAAATGCGTTAAGAAGGAAAGAAATTCCACAAATTAACTTTTAACAAGGCACACCTGTTAATTGAAATGCATTCCAGGTGACTATCTCATGAAGCTGATTGAGAGAATGCCAAGAGTGTGCAAAGCTGTCATCAAGGCAAAGGGTGGCTATTTGAAGAATCTGAAATATGAAATATATTTTGATTTGTTTAACACTTTTTTGGTTACTACATGATTCCATATGTGTTATTTCATAGTTTTGATGTCTTCACTATTATTCTACAATGTAAAAAATAGTAAAAATAAAGAAAAACCCTTGAATGAGTAGGTGTGTCCAAACTTTTGACTGGTAGTGTACATACATATATACATATACCTGTAACTGACAAAATAAAGGAAACACTTGAGTAACTGAGGGATGCAATGTAGGCTATATAGAAAGCAGGTGCTTCCACACAGGTGTTGTTCCTGAGTTAATTAAGCAATTAACATCCCATCATGCTTAGGGTCATGTATAAAAATGCCCAGTTGCCCATTAGTTTGGCTACCATGGCTAGGAGAAGAGATCTCAGTGATATTGAAAGAGGGGGTCTCAAAGGAGCATATTGGGTTTAAAGGGTGTGTGGGTGTCTCAGTCAGCAGATCGCTGCCCAAGTTAACACGTATGGGAGATTCTGGAGCGGCGCTTGAGACAGCGTTTTCCACAACCAATCAACAAAACACCAAATTATAGAATTTCTGGTGGAAGAATGCAACACGCATCCCTCTGATTGAGTTCCAGACACTTGTAGAATCAACGCCAAGGGGGAAGCTGTTCTGGCGGCTCGTGGTCGCCCAACGCCCACTTTATGTTGATGTATACTTTATTTAGGCAGTGACCTGTATATATTTATCTTCTCTCTGTCTCTCTCTCTCTACAATGTAGCAAACTAAATATGACATTACTGGACTGCACTCTGAGTAGCCTACATCACAACCTTGATCATCCTCATTCAATTATCATAGTTACTTCTTTGACTCTTTTGCTATGTGATTGTTGTTCAAGCTGGCCCATCATAACATCATGTGGTTGTTGTTCAAGCTGGCCCATCATAACATCATGTGGTTGTTGTTCAAGCTGGCCCATCATAACATCATGTGATTGTTGTTCAAGCTGGCCCATCATAACATCATTTGGTTGTTGTTCAAGCTGGCCCATCATAACATCATGTGGTTGTTGTTCAAGCTGGCCCATCATAACATCATGTGGTTGTTGTTCAAGCTGGCCCATCATAACATCATGTGGTTGTTGTTCAAGCTGGCCCATCATAACATCATGTGGTTGTTGTTCAAGTTGGCGCATTATAACATAATGGGTGTTTCTCAAAATGCATACTACCGTGCTCCAAGCACGGGAGGGTCGGAGTATGCGAAACGGAGCACGGAGGGCACTTCTCGAATGCATACTCCGTTTGTACATATTTTGAAGCATTGCATCGATGCAAGCTTCAACGGAAAGTATGCAAAGAAGTATGACGCAACCATGTAAAAAAAAAAAAAAAGGATGCACATTTTCTTGAAATCAATGGTGGCCATTATTTGAGCTGAAGCGAGAGAAAATACACTCTGACTTTAGAAAGACATGTTGCCTATCCACGTCTCATATGTTGCCTGACATGATACGTTAATAAATACATGCTGTGTTAATTTTGGCATGGTTACCAGCCAACAAGCCCATAGTAAGTCAATAGGGTTAACTGGCTACCTACTAGTACTTTTAGCTAACCAGATAGACATGAAGAATTGTTAGCTAGCTATCCACGAAGAATTGACATCTACCTTGGATAACATTGTTTTTAGGTCATTTTTGCCTGTTTAACTAGCTAGCTGGCTAGCTAGATTACAACGATTCACACAGCTAGCTGATAATTATGAAGGAAAACGTTTGCTTTGTGTATATCTTGTTTGGTCTCTATTATTATATATCAGTGAATGGGGAGATGCAGCGTGAGGTAATACATTAGGGGGAGTGCGAGTGATTCTCAAATGTAATGTTTTATGTGTTCTCCACACTCTCGTCCTCACAAGAACGTACTCAAGAGAATACACTTGGAGCATGTGGGTGTGGAGCACGGTAGTATGCATATTGAGAAAGACCCAATGTGATTGTTGTTCATGTTGTTCCATTATAACATCATGTGATTGTTGTTCATGTTGTTCCATTATAACATCATGTGCTTGTTGTTCATGTTGTTCCATTATAACATCATGTGATTGTTGTTCATGTTGTTCCATTATAACATCATGTGATTGTTGTTCATGTTGTTCCATTATAACATCATGTGATTGTTGTTCATGTTGTTCCATTATAACATCATGTGCTTGTTGTTCCATTATAACAGTGTGATTTGTTGTTCAAGTTGGCCCATTATAACATCATGTGCTTGTTGTATCCCTCCAGATGATCTGTAAGACGTGTTCTCACATCATGCTGACCAAAGAGGAGAAGCTGCAGTTCATGGATGTGTTGAAGAGGCCAGGCCTAGCGTACCTCCAGAAACGAGGACTGAAGAAGAAGATATCCGACAAATGCCGCAAAAGGACATTGTGTCTCAATTGCTCCACGTTAAATGGTAGACTGTTTGAGGTTGGATATTGACATATTGTTAAGTTGTATTTGAATTGAGTTGGGTTTAGTTGAGTTGAAAGCATAGCCCAGGTGGTGGTTGGAGTGACTGATGCTATCTTCGTTCTACTCTTTTAACAGGACTGGTGAAGAAGTGTGGCCTGCTGAAGATCCTCCACGAGAAATACAAGACAACCAAGAAAGTGGTGGACGCTGTAGTATCTGACTTTCTCAACTCCTTCGATATCGCAATAGAACACAACAAAGAAGTGGAGGGCTTGCTCAACAGGGCTCAGGTGAGTCACGATGAAGGCGACTAGGGCTTGCTCAGCAGGGCTCAGGTGAGTCACGTTGAAGGCAACTAGGGCTTGCTCAGCAGGGCTCAGGTGAGTCACGTTGAAGGCAACTAGGGCTTGCTCAGGTGAGTCACGTTGAAATCAACTATGGCTTGCTCAGCAGGGCTCAGGTGAGTCACGTTGAAGGCAACTATGGCAACTTCTAACAGTTTGCATGTCTACTTTCTAGAGGTCATATGAGGATTTTAATGGTTTGCTTTGTATAGTTTTCACTTAGCAGCGACTTACTGTACAGAGTTCATACGGGGTTAGTATATGGGATACTTGTCGGAATTGAACCCACAACCTTGGTATGACTAGAGCCACACTCTTTTTACCAACTGGGCCATACAGGACCACACAGGTTTTAAAAACGTACCGATCATGTCCTTCACCCCGACGGAGAACCTTAGTCCTCTAGTGGTGCTGAACCTCTTCAAAATTAGTCTGTCTGTATCCGGGAAACTGGCCCTTTAAGGTTTTAAATGCTGACTGATTGACCTTCATGACCTGTGGTTTCCAGGAGAACCTGAGTCCTCTGGTGGTGTGGAACCTGTTCAAAATTAGTCTGTCTGTATCCGGGAAACTGGCCCTTTAAGGTTTTAAATGCTGACTGATTGACCTTCATTGTCCTGTGGTTTCCAGGAGAACCTGAGTCCTCTGGTGGTGTTGAACCTGTTCAAGAGGATTCCAGCGGAGGACATTCCCCTGCTCCTGATGAACCCTGAGGCAGGGAAGCCTGCAGACCTCATCCTCACTCGTCTGCTGGTACCTCCACTCTGCATCCGCCCCTCTGTCATCTCAGACCTCAAGGCAGGTACTAATGAGGATGACCTCACCATGAAGCTCACAGAGATCATCTTCCTCAATGACGTCATCAAGAAGGTGGGTACATTACGTTTTTTTTACATTTTAGTCATGTATGATGTCATCGAGAATGTGGGTATCATGGGATTGGGAGGGTAGCAGGAAGTGTCGATGAATTTGTGATTTAATTGTTTTATGAATAGGGCCGGGAGTTTTTCCAGGAACTGACCGGGAAAACCTCTGGGCCCTAGTAGGCTATTACTAACTAGTTGGTCAGCTCAGGAAAACCTCCTGGGCCTTTTTTTATGAAAGTAATAACACAAGACAGAAAGGTGATTTGTTGCAGTTATTGTGTTGTTGTCTAATGAATGATAAATGAATTGATCCGCCCTCCTCCCATGCTATCCCACAGCACCGTATGTCAGGGGCCAAGACCCAGATGATCATGGAGGACTGGGACTTCCTCCAGCTGCAATGTGCTCTCTACATCAACAGTGAGCTCTCTGGCATCCCCCTCAACATGGCCCCTAAGAAGTGGACCAGAGGCTTCGTTCAGAGACTCAAGGGCAAACAAGGTCTCGCTTGTAGAAATGGAGTGATTTCTATTCTAATGATTTAATAGTTACCTGTTGTCTGTTCTGATTTCTAGCTCTGTGGTCACTCTCACCATCTTATTATTGATAGTTGACACTGAATTCCTCAATGTCATGTCTTTTGTCATAAACAATTTAATCTAATTTTTTCAGTGGATTTAGTTTATTTACACAGCTGACTCAGAAACAGAAAGTGTCCTAATTGATTGTAGAGCCATTTAATCACAAAGTATACAGTGGAATGTTGTTCTCCACTGCTGCCTTGGATTGATAAGAATTTGGAACCACTAAGTTAGTGATACTTTGTGGCGTCTCTCTCAGGGCGATTCCGTGGAAACCTCTCGGGGAAAAGAGTGGATTTCTCTGGGAGAACGGTCATCTCTCCGGACCCCAACCTGCGGATTGATGAGGTGGCAGTCCCTGTACACGTAGCCAAGATCCTGACCTACCCAGAGAAGGTAAGACTCCTATTGGTCACACTTTAAACTAACTAAAACGTATAAAGGCTTTATAAGAATTAAGGCTGTCCACGTTAACGTGTTAAGGCGCAATTTTTTTTTTTTATGCTGTTAATTGCTTTGACGCTTTTAATCGCTTCTCCGTTTCTTTGCCGCACGGACCCTTTTTAAGCGCACGTGTTTCAGCACGGACCCTTTTAAGCACAACACGCTCTGTGCGGTGTACAGTCAGTCTGCACTCGGTCTCAGTAGCGCTGCCTGTCTCTATTGTGGTGCTCTATGCACGCAGCTTTGAGCGACCGTTTTGAAGGAAACCGAACAGAAAGTCCTACCATAAACACATTCCCAGGCGTTTCTTTAGATAACAGCAAAAACATAATTTGTACAGAAGTAGCAAACTAGTTATGCTAACGTTAGCCAGCTAGTCAAAATAATGTTTAATTTTTTTATTTTTAGTCATTTAGCAGACCGCTCTTATCCAGAGCGACTTACAGGAGCAATTAGGGTTAAGTGCCTTGCTCAAGGGCACATCGACAGATTTTTCACCTAGTCGGCTCGGGGATTAGAACCAGCGACCTTTCGGTTACTGGCACAACGCTCTTAACCACTAAAGCTAACTGCCGCTACAATGCCATGGCTGAATGCCTCTTGATTCAACTAACTTTCCACAATGATTTCAATCAGAGCAGGACATCCATTAATTTAACTACTGTTTCTGTTGTAGTTCTCAGGCCAAAATGTTTAATGATCCCAATTCTAGTAGCAGCAGCTTGTGACAAGTTCATGTTGAAGCACATGGATCAGTGTCCTAGGGTATATCTTAAAGCTGTATTATATTTGACATGTTGAAGAACATGGATCAGTGTCCTAGGGTAGATCTAATAGCTATATTACATGACCTCTGACCTGGCTGACCTGTTGTTATTGTCTTCTGTGGAAGTCAGAACGTTGTTGGACAGGTTCCAAAGCCCTTTGTTCTATGTATCCATAGAGCTACTTATTTTTTTCCTATAGTCCAACCCTCCAATCAGAAATTGGGAGAACACTGATATAGAATGCCTGAAGCTTTAACTGTGTGTGTGTGTTTAACGCGCAAGTGTTAAACTTCCAGAATATTGATGAGAGGAAGTGCTTCTACTTAACCACTGGGAGCATTAATAGCTGCATGTTACAGTGACTTTTGTGTTGTTTATGGTGAAAATGCCATTAAAACATTTTGATACAGATTATTTTGGGTTTCTTTCCCTTACAATCAAAACATAGTAACTCAATGCACTGCTTTTTAATGTTTTTGAGCAAATTCTAAAATTGCGGTGAATCGCGATGAACTGATTCCATTAACTCGATTTTAATTATTTTAATCATTTGACATCCCTAATAAGAATACATCAATTGTTCATAAGCGCTACATAGATGCTTTACAAATCATGATGGATCACAGGGGAGGTTGAGGGCCTTTTCTAGCCAGCTTACCATTAAGAAGTAACATGCACAGTACACTATTGTAAATATCCCATCTGTGGGGGTCCTGTTGTATGCCCTGAGACCTCTAACTTGTTGTGCCCCCAGGTGAACAAGGCCAACTTGGAGATGCTGAGGAAGCTGGTGCGTAGCGGTCCGGAGGTCCACCCTGGAGCCAACTTCATCCAGCAACGACACACCCAGATGAAAAGGTGAGGACAGTTATATTTGACATGTTGGTCATTTTAAAAAGCATGAGCTTGACCTACAACCCAAAATGTTGAAGAAGGCACTACCTGCCAAAACGTTGGTTAGGTTTACCCATTGAATTGTTGAAAGCATATATATATATATATATATATATATATACACAGTGGGGAAAAAAAATATTTAGTCAGCCACCAATTGTGCAAGTTCTCCCACTTAAAAAGATGAGAGAGGCCTGTAATTTTCATCATAGGTACACGTCAACTATGACAGACAAAATGAGAGAAAAAAAATCCAGAAAATCACATTGTAGGATTTTTAATGAATTTATTGGCAAATGATGGTGGAAAATAAGTATTTGGTCAATAACAAAAGTTTCTCAATACTTTGTTATATACCCTTTGTTGGCAATGACACAGGTCAAACGTTTTCTGTAAGTCTTCACAAGGTTTTCACACACTGTTGCTGGTATTTTGGCCCATTCCTCCATGCAGATCTCCTCTAGAGCAGTGATGTTTTGGGGCTGTCGCTGGGCAACACAGACTTTCAACTCCCTCCAAAGATTTTCTATGGGGTTGAGATCTGGAGACTGGCTAGGCCACTCCAGGACCTTGAAATGCTTCTTACGAAGCCACTCCTTCGTTGCCCGGGCGGTGTGTTTGGGATCATTGTCATGCTGAAAGACCCAGCCATGTTTCATCTTCAATGCCCTTGCTGATGGAAGGAGGTTTTCACTCAAAATCTCACGATACATGGCCCCATTCATTCTTTCCTTTACACGGATCAGTCGTCCTGGTCCCTTTGCAGAAAAACAGCCCCAAAGCATGATGTTTCCACCCCCATGCTTCACAGTAGGTATGGTGTTCTTTGGATGCAACTCAGCATTCTTTGTCCTCCAAACACGACGAGTTGAGTTTTTACCAAAAAGTTATATTTTGGTTTCATCTGACCATATGACATTCTCCCAATCCTCTTCTGGATCATCCAAATGCACTTCAGACGGGCCTGGACATGTACTGGCTTAAGCAGGGGGACACGTCTGGCACTGCAGGATTTGAGTCCCTGGCGGCGTAGTGTGTTACTGATGGTAGGCTTTGTTACTTTGGTCCCAGCTCTCTGCAGGTCATTCACTAGGTCCCCCCGTGTGGTTCTGGGATTTTTGCTCACCGTTCTTGTGATCATTTTGACCGCACGGGGTGAGATCTTGCGTGGAGCCCCATATCGAGGGAGATTATCAGTGGTCTTGTATGTCTTCCATTTCCTAATAATTGCTCCCACAGTTGATTTCTTCAAACCAAGCTGCTTACCTATTGCAGATTCAGGCTTCCCAGCCTGGTGCAGGTCTACAATTTTGTTTTTGGTGTCCTTTGACAGCTCTTTGGTCTTGGC
Source organism: Coregonus lavaretus (assembly GCF_964263955.1). Lineage (NCBI taxonomy): Eukaryota > Metazoa > Chordata > Actinopteri > Salmoniformes > Salmonidae > Coregonus > Coregonus lavaretus. The sequence goes on along the minus strand of NW_028167175.1, from coordinate 2,321,040 downwards.
CATTGTGGAGTTTGGAGTGTGACTGTTTGAGGTTGTGGACAGGTGTCTTTTATACTGATAACAAGTTCAAACAGGTGCCATTAATACAGGTAACGAGTGGAGGACAGAGGAGCCTCTTAAAGAAGAAGTTACAGGTCTGTGAGAGCCAGAAATCTTGCTTGTTTGTAGGTGACCAAATACTTATTTTCCACCATAATTTGCAAATAAATTCATTAAAAATCCTACAATGGGATTTTCTGGATTTTTTTTTCTCAATTTGTCTGTCATAGTTGACGTGTACCTATGATGAAAATTACAGGCCTCTCTCATCTTTTTAAGTGGGAGAACTTGCACAATTGGTGGCTGACTAAATACTTTTTTTCCCCACTGTATATATATAAACTCAGCAAAAAAAAGAAACATCCTCTCACTGTCAACTGCGTTTATTTTCAGCAAACTTAACATGTGTAAATATTTGTATGAACATAACAAGATTCAACAACTGAGACATAAACTGAACAAGTTCCACAGACATGTGACTAACAGAAATGGAATAATGTGTCCCTGAACAAAGGGGGGAGGGGGGTCAAAATCAAAAGTAACAGTCAGTATCTGGTGTGGCCACCAGCTGCATTAAGTACTACAGTGCATCTCCTCCTCATGGACTGCACCAGATTTGCCAGTTCTTGCTGTGAGATGTTACCCCACTCTTCCACCAAGGCACCTGCAAGTTCCCAGACATTTCTGGGGGGAATGGCCCTAGCCCTCACCCTCCGATCCAACAGATCCCAGACGTGCTCAATGGGATTGAGATCCGGGCTCTTCGCTGGCCTTGGCAGAACACTGACATTCCTGTCTTGCAGGAAATCATGCACAGAACGAGCAGTATGGCTGGTGGCATTGTCATGCAGGAGGGTCATGTCAGGATGAGCCTGCAGGAAGGGTACCACATGAGGGAGGAGGATGTCTTCCCTGTAACGCACAGCGTTGAGATTGCCTGCAATGACAACAAGCTCAGTCCGATGATGCTGTGACACACCGCCCCAGACCATGACGGACCCTCCACCTCCAAATCGATCCCGCTCCAGAGTACAGGCCTCGGTGTAACGCTCATTCCTTCGACGATAAACGCGAATCCGACCATCACCCCTGGTGAGACAAAACCGTGAGGACCTGCCTTACAACAGGCCTATAAGCCCTCAGTCCAGCCTCTCTCAGCCTATTGCGGACAGTCTGAGCACTGATGGAGGGATTGTGCGTTCCTGGTGTAACTCGGGCAGTTGTTGTTGCCATCCTGTACCTGTCCCGCAGGTGTGATGTTCAGATGTACCGATCCTGTGCAGGTGTTGTTAAACGTGGTCTGCCACTGCGAGGACGATCAGCTGTCCATCCTGTCTCCCTGTAGCGCTGTCTTAGGCGTCTCACAGTACAGACATTGCAATTTATTGCCCTGGCCACATCTGCAGTCCTCATGCCTCCTTGCAGCATGCCTAAGGCACGTTCACGCAGATGAGCAGGGACCCTGGGCATCTTTCTTTTGGTGTTTTTCAGAGTCAGTAGAAAGGCCTCTTTAGTGTCCTAAGTTTTCATAACTGTGACCTTAATTGCCTACCGTCTGTAAGCTGTTAGTGTCTCAACGACCGTTCCACAGGTGCATGTTCATTTAAGTGTTTATGGTTAATTGAACAAGCATGGAAACAGTGTTTAAACCCTTTACAATGAAGATCTGAGAAGTTATTTGGATTTTTACAAATTATCATTGAAAGACGGTCCTGAAAAGGGGACATTTATTTTTTTTGCTGAGTTTATATAGTGTAACTTTCTTTCTTTTGATACATTTTAGTCATTTAAAGGGATACCTTGGGGATTTTGGCTTGAGGCCCTTTATCTACTTCCTCAGTCAGATGAACTGGTGGATACCAGTTGAATGTCTCGGTGTCCTGGACCCTGGTTCATCTGACTGAGGAAGTAGATAAAAGGCCTCATTGTCAAAATCCCAAAGTATCCCTTTAATAGATGCTCTTATCCGTTGTCCATCTAAACTTAAACTTTGGTTATAGGCCTAGATCTAAAGTTAAACTTTGGTTATAGGCCTAGATCTAAAGTTAAACTGTGGTTATAGGCCTAGATCTAAACTTAAACTGTGGTTATAGGCCTAGATCTAAACTTTGTATGAAACCACATGTTTAGGTGTACCGTGCCTTGCAAAAGTATTCATCCCCCTTGGCGTTTTTACCTATTTTGTTGGAATTATAACCTGTAATTTAAATGGATTTTTATTTGGAATTCATGTAATGGACATACACAAAATAGTCCAAATTGGTGAAGTGAAATGAAAAAAGTAACTTGTTTCAAAAAATTTTAGAAAAAAAGAACGGAAAAGTGGTGCGTGCATATGTATTCACCCCCTTTGCTATGAAGCCCCTAAATAAGATCTGGTGCAACCAATTACCTTCAGAAGTCACATAATTAGTTAAATAAAGTCCACCTGTGTGCGATCTAAGTGTCACATGATCTCAGTATATATACACCTGTTCTGAAAGGCCCCAGAGTCTGCAACACCACTAAGCAAGGGGCACCACCAAGCAAGCGGCACCATGAAGACCAAGGAGCTCTCCAAACAGGTCAGGGACAAAGTTGTGGAGAAGTACAGATCAGGGTTGGGTTATAACAAAATATCAGAAACTTTGAACATCCCACGGAGCACCATTAAAACCATTATTAAAAAATGGAAAGAATATGGCACCACAGCAAACCTGCCAAGAGAGGGCCGCCCACCAAAACTCACGGACCAGGCAAGGAGGGCATTAATCAGTGAGGCAACAAAGAGACCAAAGATAACCCTGAAGGAGCTGCAAAGCTCCACAGTGGAGATTGGAGTATCTGTCCATAGGACCACTTTAAGCCGTACACTCCACAGAGCTGGGCTTTACGGAAGATTGGCCAGAAAAAAGCCATTGCCTAAAGAAAAAAATAAGCAAACACGTTTGGTGTTCGCCAAAAGGCATGTGGGAGACTCCCCAAACATGGAAGAAGGTTCTCTGGTCAGATGAGACTAAAATTGAGCTTTTTGGCCATCAAGAAAAATGTCTGCCGCAAACCCAACACCTCTCATCACCCCAAGAACACCATCCATGGCAGCATCATGCTGTGGGGATGTTTTTCATCTGCAGGGACTGGGAAACTGGTCAGAATTGAAGGAATGATGGATGGCGCTAAATACAGGGAAATTCTTGAGGGAAACCTGTTTCAGTCTTCCAGAGATTTGAGACTGGGACGGAGGTTCACCTTCCAGCAGGACAATGACCCTAAGCATACTGCTAAAGCAACAGTCAAGTGGTTTAAGGGGAAACATTTAAATGTCTTGGAATGGCCTAGTCAAAGCCCAGACCTCAATCCAATTGAGAATCTGTGGTATGACTTAAAGATTGCTGTACACAAGCGGAACCCATCCAACTTGAAGGAGCTGGAGCAGTTTTGCCTTGAAGAATGGGCAAAAATCCCAGTGGCTAGATGTGCCAAGCTTATAGAGACATACCACAAGAGACTTGCAGCTGTAATTGCTGGAAAAGGTGGCTCTACAAAGTATTGACTTTGGGGGGGTTGAATAGTTATTCCACACTCAAGTTTTCTGTTTTTTTGTGTCTTATTTCTTGTTTGTTTCACAAGAAAAAATATTTTGCATCTTGAAAGTGGTAGGCATGTTGTGTAAATCAAATGATACAAACCCCCCAAAAAATCCATTTTAATTCCAGGTTGTAAGGCAACAAAATAGGAAATATGCCAAGGGGGGGGGTGAATAAATTTTGCAAGCCACTGTATCCGTTCTAAGAGTATTCCTGGTGTGTGTGTGTGTGTGTGTGTGTGTGTTTGTCTTCAGGTTTCTGAAGTACGGGAACCGAGAGAAGATGGCCCAGGAGCTGAGGTTTGGAGACGTGGT
>NW_028167175.1:2309107-2316921 GCF_964263955.1 Coregonus lavaretus | reverse complement strand
CCTCACCCCTACACGTTGTTCCCTCACCCCTACACGTTGTTGCCTCACCCCTACACGTTGTTCCCTCACCCCTACACGTTGTGCCTCACCCCTACACGTTGTGCCTCACCCCTACACGTTGTTCCCTCACCCCTACATGTTGTTCCCTCACCCCTACACGTTGTGCCTCCCCCCTACACGTTGTGCCTCACCCCTACACGTTGTTCCCTCACCCCTACACGTTGTTCCCTCACCCCTACACGTTGTTCCCTCACCCCTACACGTTGTGCCTCACCCCTACACGTTGTGCCTCACCCCTACACGTTGTGCCTCACCCCTACACGTTGTGCCTCACCCCTACACGTTGTGCTACTCACCCCTACACGTTGTTCCCTCACCCCTACACGTTGTGCCTCACCCCTACACGTTGTTCCCTCACCCCTACACGTTGTTCCCTCACCCCTACACGTTGTTCCCTCACCCCTACACGTTGTTCCCTCACCCCTACACGTTGTTCCCTCACCCCTACACGTTGTGCCTCACCCCTACACGTTGTTCCCTCACCCCTACACGTTGTTCCCTCACCCCTACACGTTGTTCCCTCACCCCTACACGTTGTGCCTCACCCCTACACGTTGTTCCCTCACCCCTACACGTTGTTCCCTCACCCCTACACGTTGTGCCTCACCCCTACACGTTGTGCCTCACCCCTACACGTTGTGCCTCACCCCTACACGTTGTGCCTCACCCCTACACGTTGTGCCTCACCCCTACACGTTGTTCCCTCACCCCTACACGTTGTGCCTCACCCCTACACGTTGTTCCCTCACCCCTACACGTTGTTCCCTCACCCCTACACGTTGTTCCCTCACCCCTACACGTTGTTCCCTCACCCCTACACGTTGTTCCCTCACCCCTACACGTTGTGCCTCACCCCTACACGTTGTGCATCACCCCTACACGTTGTGCCTCACCCCTACACGTTGTTCCCTCACCCCTACACGTTGTTCCCTCACCCCTACACGTTGTTCCCTCACCCCTACACGTTGTTCCCTCACCCCTACACGTTGTTCCCTCACCCCTACACGTTGTTCCCTCACCCCTACACGTTGTGCCTCACCCCTACACGTTGTTCCCTCACCCCTACACGTTGTTCCCTCACCCCTACACGTTGTGCCTCACCCCTACACGTTGTGCCTCACCCCTACACGTTGTGCCTCACCCCTACACGTTGTGCCTCACCCCTACACGATGTGCAGCACTCCCATTGACATCAATTAATAATTTACATGAAAGTCCAAGTTGCATGCAGTCTGCCAGCATTTACCTCTTCACCCCACAGTCCACCTCTACACATACAGCAGCCCACAGTCCACCTCTACACCTACAACACCCCACAGTTCACCTCAACAACACCCCACAGTCCACCCCTACACCATCAACACCCCTCAGTCCACCCATACAACACCCCACAGTCCACCCCTACAGCACCCCACAGTCCACCCCTACACCTACAACACCCCACAGTCCACCCCTACAACACCCCACAGTCCACCCCTACAACACCCCACAGTCCACCCCTACACCTTCAACACCTACAACACCCCACAGTCCACCTCTACACCTACAACACCCCACAGTCCACCTCTACACCTACAACACCCCACAGTCCACCCCTACACCTTCAACACCTACAACACCCCACAGTCCACCTCTACACCTACAACACCCCACAGTCCACCCCTACACCTTCAACACCTACAACACCCCACAGTCCACCCCTACAACACCACACAGTCCACCCCTACACCTTCAACACCTACAACACCCCACAGTCCACCTCTACACCTACAACACCCCACAGTCCACCTCTACACCTACAACACCCCACAGTCCACCCCTACACCTTCAACACCTACAACACCCCACAGTCCACCTCTACACCATCAACACCCCTCAGTCCACCCCTACACCTTCAACACCTACAACACCCCACAGTCCACCTCTACACCATCAACACCCCTCAGTCCACCCCTACACCTTCAACCCCTACAGCACCCCACAGTCCACCCCTACAACACCCCACAGTCCACCCCTACACCTACAACACCCCACAGTCCACCTCTACCCCTACAGCACCCCACAGTCCACCCCTACAGCACCCCACAGTCCACCCCTACAACACCCCATAGATCACCCCTACACCTACAACACCCCACAGTCCACCCCTACACCTTCAACGCCTACAACACCCCACAGTCCACCCCTACAGCACCCCACAGTCCACCCCTACAGCACCCCACAGTCCACCCCTACAACACCCCACAGTCCACCCCTACACCTACAACACCCCACAGTCCACCCCTACACCTACAGCACCCCACAGTCCACCCCTACAGCACCCCACAGTCCACCCCTACAACACCCCATAGTCCACCCCTACAGCACCCCACAGTCCACCCCTACAACACCCCATAGTCCACCCCTACAACACCCCACAGTCCACCCCTACAACACCCCACAGTCCACCCCTACACCAACAACACCCCACAGTCCACCTCTACACCTACAACACCCCACAGTCCACCTCTACACCTACAACACCCCACAGTCCACCTCTACACCTACAACACCCCACAGTCCACCTCTACACCTACAACACCCCACAGTCCACCTCTACACCTACAACACCCCACAGTCCACCCCTACACCTACAACACCCCACAGTCCACCCCTACACCTACAACACCCCACAGTCCACCCCTACACCTTCAACACCTACAACACCCCACAGTCCACCTCTACACCTACAACACCCCACAGTCCACCCCTACACCTTCAACACCTACAACACCCCACAGTCCACCTCTACACCTACAACACCCCACAGTCCACCTCTACACCTACAACACCCCACAGTCCACCTCTACACCTACAACACCCCACAGTCCACCTCTACACCTACAACACCCCACAGTCCACCCCTACACCTACAACACCCCACAGTCCACCCCTACACCTACAACACCCCACAGTACACCTACAACACCCCACAGTCCACCTCAACAGTTCTACTCTCTGTCACTCAGTCTTTAAGCCCAGGTTTAAACAACACTAAACCTGTAGAGCCAAGGTTCTGCTTTCACACTGACCGTTACTTTTCTAATTTCTCTTTCTGTGTCCCTCCAGACCAAAGCCAACTTGGTGACCCCCAGAAACGGAGAGCCTCTGATTGCTGCTATTCAAGACTTTCTGACAGGTCAGCCATTGTGTCAACGCAATAGGCAGTCATTGTTTGTCGCAGCAGGGCCTGACAGCCAATCAAATGGCTCATTTGTCAGATGATTGAGGCCTTTGACGCCTGGATTATCGAGTGTCTCAAATGGCTCATTGTTAGGTGGAGAAAATATCAAGGTGCTGACATTGTGACGTGTGTTCAACGTGATGGAAAATGTCTCCCTGGACTGCTCCGATCTGTTCATTGCATTTGATTTGTGTCACAGCTGGTCTCATCTGCCTTGAAAAGAAAACTGTGTCATCTTCATTATGCAGTTGCTTTGCTTGTGTTATCCAGATTGGGGCACTTACCTTTTGTTAAGTCAACACCTTGATGGGATTCTTCATACTGACATTATTATCCACTCTGGTTTTGACATTTGAGACTGAATTCAGGAAGATGAGCTTCTGTCAAATCTTCAAGATTGGCTGTTTTTTTTATTTTAAATTATTATTTTTTTGTATTTTTTACATTTTGTAAAAGTACAAACCCAGAGCTTTGAAATGGTATATCATGAAACATGGGAAAGTTATGCTTCTTTGGCATTTGATAAACTTGTTATCCCAATATGGAGACAGGTAGGAGAAAAATGCCCCTTGAATGTTTTTCACACTTTCTAGAGAGCTCTTCTTCGTTAACGTCCATTCAGCATCGTTCAAACCCTCTTAAGCCTTAGCCCCACCCATTTTAATTAAGAACATTCACATGTCAATTCATGAGTCAGCATGGCATTGTCCTCCAGAAAGTCGTCTCTCTATCAGTGGCAGTCGGTGACGTTTAAAATGAGGGAGGACGATTTGTTTTGAATTAGCATGGCCTTATTTCTATTACAGCATATTGGATGATTGTCGTTCATATTCCATTCACCCAGCTCAATGTAACATCGATAGGTTTAGGCTACTACATGATACTCTAATTTCCCTGTACCCATCATGAGGTTGCTACAACCTAGCCTATGAATGAAAGTTTACAACGTAGGTGCACAGGTCGAGACAAAAATTTAACTAATCAAGGTGACAGACAATTACACATTCAATACCGCCTTGCACACTCTTGCCTGCATCTAGCTGATCTAGGGTGTAATCATTAGTCCAACAGTTGCAAACGAGAGTTTCTATTGGACAAATTCAGTTATGTTTATATGTTTCGTTCCGTTTGCAAAAAAACATTAAACAGAATTGGCGCAAATGAATACAGCCCTGATCACAAGCAAACAGTTCACTTTCATAGCAGCCACATACAAGCAGCATGAACATTTTGCTCGTTGTATAATTCCTTCTTGCATCTACGCGCTCTCCTCCTCACCTTTTCCCTTCGCTTGTGGACCTCAGTGCACAACACAGCCGCTGTCTGTGACCAGGCGACAAAACCTTTCCAAGCCAAACCTTCATATCATAGCCGCTAACCGCTACACACGTAGTCACCATATTAGCTAACGACGTTAGTAACGTCATTGTCAACATAGCTACTAGAACTAACACGTTAGTAAACCCGCTACAATCATGCAGTGCAGTCAGCAAGCAGTTTATCAGTTATACCGGTGGGCCGCGGTGGCAATAAATTAATAAAACCAAAAGCTTACCTTGACTTGGACGAGTTCCAGTGTTTGATTGTAATAGCCAGCTAGCTAACATCGCATCCTTTTCTGTTTGAGCCAGGTGTTTGAGTAGGCTAAACTAGCTAGCTGCATTTGCTAGCTAAGTGAAATTGAAAAAAAGACAACTACAGTACCAGTCAAAAGTTTGGACACTTCATTCAAGGGTCTTCATTTATTTTTACTATTTTCTACATTGTAGAATAAAAGTGAAGACATCAAAACTATGACATAACACATATGGAATCATGTAGTAACCAAAAAAGTGTTCAACAAATCAAAATATATTTGAGATTCTTCAAAGTAGCCACCCTTTGCCTTGATGACAGCTTTGCACACTCTTGGCATTCTCTCAACCAGCTTAACCTGGAATGCTTTTCCAACAGTCTTGAAGGAGTTCTCACATATGCTGAGCAGTTGTTGGCTGCTTTTCCTTCACTCTGAGGTCCAACTCATCCCAAACCATCTCAATTGGTTAGAGGTGGGGGGATTGTGGAGGCCAGGTCATGTGATGCAGCACTCCATCACTCTCCTCCTTGGTAAAATAGCCCTTACACAGCCTGTAGGTGTGTTGGGTCAACGTCCTGTTGAAAAACAAACCAGATGGGATGGCGTATCGCTGCAGAATGCTGTGGTAGCCATGCTGGTTTAGTGTGCCTTGAATTCTAAATAAATCACAGACTGTGTCACCAGCAAAGCACCATCACACCTCCTCCTCCATGCTTTACGGTGGGAACTACACACGCGGAGATCATCCGTTCACCCACACCGCGTCTCACAAAGACACGGCGGTTGGAACCAAAAATCTCAGATTTCAGACTCCAGACCAAATGACATATTTCCACCGGTCTAATGTCCTTTGCTCATGTTTCTTGGCCCAAGCAAGTCTCTTCTTATTATTGGTGTCCTTTAGTAAAGGTTTCTTTGCAGCAATTCGACCATGAAGGCCTGATTCACTCAGTCTCCTCTGAACAGTTGATGTTGAGATGTGTCTTACTTGAACTTTGTGGTCCTCTGTAGCTCAGCTGGTAGAGCATGGCGCTTGTAACGCCAGGGTAGTGGGTTCGATCTCCGGGACCACCGATACACAAAAATGTATGCACGCATGACTGTAAGTCGCTTTGGATAAAAGCGTCTGCTAAATGGCATATTATCATTATTATTATTATTATTATTATTATTATTATTATTATTATTAAACATTTATTTGGACTGCAATTTCTGAGGCTGGAAACTGTAATGAACTTATCCTCTGCAGCAGAGGTAACTCTGGGTCTTCCTTTCCTGTGGCTGTCCTCATGAGAGCCAGTTTCATCATAGCTCTTGATGGTTTTTGCAACTGCACTTGAAGAAACGTTCAAAGTTCTTGAATTTTTCGTATTGACTGACCTTCATGTCTTAAAGTAACGATGGACTGTCGTTTCTCTTTGCTTATTTGAGCTGTGCTTGCCATAATATGGACTTGGTCTTTTAAATAATAATAATAATAATATGCCATTTAGCAGACGCTTTTATCCAAAGCGACTTACAGTCATGCGTGCATACATTTTTTTTTTGTGTATGGGTGGTCCCGGGGATCGAACCCACTACCTTGGCGTTACAAGCGCCGTGCTCTACCAGCTGAGCTACAGAGGACCAAATAGGGCTATCTTCTGTATACCACCCTTACCTTGTCACCACAACTGATTGGCTCAAACGCGTTAAGAAGGAAAGAAATTCCACAAATTAACTTTTAACAAGGCACACCTGTTAATTGAAATGTATTCCAGGTGACTACCTCATGAAGCTGGTTGAGATAATGCCAAGAGTGTGCAAAGCTGTCATCAAGGCAAAGGGTGGCTATTTGAAGAATCTCAAATATAACATTTAATTTGATTTGTATATCACTTTTTTGGTTACTACATGATTCCATATCTGTTATTTCATAGTTTTGATGTCTTCACTATTATTCTTCAATGTAGAAAATAGTAAGAAATTAAGAAAAAACATTGAATGAGTAGGTGTGTCCAAACTATAGCTATCTTGCTCTCTCACTCTCTTCCTTCTCCTTCATTTTTTAACAAATTAATCTGTTCAAAACTGTTCAAGTATTGTCTTTCTCTCTCTGAGTAAACTACTCACCACATGTTATGCACTGCAGTGCTAGCTAGCTGTAGCTTATGCTTTCAGTACTAGATTAATTCTCTGATCCTTTGATTGGGTGGACAACATGTCAGTTCATGCTGCATAAATTCTGATAGGTTAAAGGACGTTCTCCGGAAGTTGTCATAATTTCTCTTCAAGTCTATGGAAGGGTGTGAAAACCATGAGCCTCCTAGGTTTTGTATTGAAGTCAATGTACCCAGAGGAGGACAGAAGCTAACTGTCCTCCGGCTACACCATGGTGCTACCCTACGGAGTGCTGCTGAGACTACTGTAGACCTTCATTGCAAAACAGTGTGTTTTAATAAATTATTTGGTGACGTGAATATATTTAGTATAGTTTCATCTAAGAAGGATAACTTCTTTAAAGTTTTCACTATTTTTAATTTGATAATTGGTGTCCTCTGTAGCTCAGCTGGTAGAGCACGGCGATTGTAACGCCAGGGTAGTGGGTTCGATCCCCGGGACCACCCATACACAAAAATGTATGCACGCATGACTGTAAGTCGCTTTGGATAAAAGCGTCTGCTAAATGGCATATTATTATTATTATTATTATTATTATTATTATTATAATTCACTGGGGATGGTCCTCCCCTTCCTCTATGATCTCCTTCCATTATCTCAGCCAATCATGGAGCCTGTCTTTCTCCCTACAGAGCTCAGTGCTTTCTCCTTGGCTAAACTAGGCTCTTAATTTAATATTCATATTTACGGATCCCAGACAAGTTTGTAATTAAGTCATATGAAAGTTCACATGTTCAAGAAGTATTTTCTGCAACAAAAAAGTATAATATATTCTTCTTTGGGGTTTTTTTTACG
>NW_028167175.1:2156607-2304107 GCF_964263955.1 Coregonus lavaretus | reverse complement strand
CAGTCCTCTGATTATGGCTCTGTGTGGATCCAAAGGTAGGTCAACTAACCAGTCCTCTGATTATGGCTCTGTGTGGCTCCAAAGGTAGGTCAACTAACCAGTCCTCTGATTATGGCTCTGTGTGGCTCCAAAGGTGGGTCAACTAACCAGTCCTCTGATTATGGCTCTGTGTGGATCCAAAGGTGGGTCAACTAACCAGTCCTATGATTATGGCTCTGTGTGGATCCAAAGGTAGGTCAACTAACCAGTCCTATGATTATGGCTCTGTGTGGATCCAAAGGTAGGTCAACTAACCATTCGCGGAGGATTAAACGCTGCCTTTACCACACACACTCTCACTCACACACACACACACACACACCCACATACTCTCACACACACACTCTCACACACATACACTAATCAAATGTCAGGAGCTCTGCCTGTGCCCACTTCTAATAATAAGGACTAAGTGGTTCTTATTCACTCCAACTAAGACTTCCTGATTCGCTCTGATTTGATTTGCCATTAGAGCGCCATTGTCATGGAAACAGCTAGGCTATACTCTAACGTATGTTTTGATGGGTTATTATGGGTAGTACCTGACCTGTAGCTGACCGACCTGTATGCAAATACAGACATGGCCTTATTTCCTATTTCCATGTTTTTAGGCTCTTTCATGATCTGTTTATGGTAGGATGTATATTCCTTTTTCTATTTCAGAAGTTTAGTCTGTGTCCGGGAAACCAGGCCATGGGTTTAAGGACGGGGTCAGCATCAGGCGGACCGCGGGCCCGGAACGTTTTTAGTAAAAAAAATTGACTGTAAAATCACCAGGAATTCAGCTAAAAATGAGTTTAGTTTAGGAAATCTGTTCCCAAGAATTCCCACGAATAAAGAAAAAAGAGTCTTGATCTTGTCTCGATGTACATTTTACATTTACGTCATTTAGCAGACGCTCTTATCCAGAGCGACTTACAAATTGGTGCATTCAACTTATGATAGCCAGTGGGACAACCACTTTACAATTGTTATGGGTGGGTTAAGGGGGGGTAGAAGGATTACTTTATCCTATCCCAGGTATTCCTTAAAGTAATGTAATCAAGGTATGACATTATTTTGGGGCTTAGTTGTCGTCAATTTGCAGTGTTCAAAATTATTATAATTATGTTCCGGCCCCCACGACCATTCGCTCCGACAAAAATCAGCCGTGTGCCTGAGTCTAGTTGCCCCTGGTTTAAGGTAAGTAAATTAGTGGAATTGAAATGGTAATGCCCTTAAATCATTTTACCATTATGTCTCTTCCCCCTGCTGTAGACTCTGTCATCAACATCTCTCCTCCATTATGTCTCTTCCCCCCTGCTGTAGACTCTGTCATCAACATCTCTCCATCATTATGTCTCTTCCCCCTGCTGTAGACTCTGTCATCAACATCTCTCCATCATTATGTCTCTTCCCCCCTGCTGTAGACTCTGTCATCAACATCTCTCCATCATTATGTCTCTTCCCCCTTGCTGTAGACTCTGTCATCAACATCTCTCCAGGTTCCTCCCCATCGTGTAACTGGGACAGGACGGCCGCTAGTCCCGTGTCGCAAGCGTCCGTCTGAACCAACATCGGTACCTGGAAATCGTGCGTTACCAGAATCGGATGGGGAGCACAGCGCTTCCTTCAGGCGCCTGAACGCCGCTTCGGTCTCGTCCGTCCATATCACTGTTTTCGGGAGGCGGGCCCTGGTTAGATCGGTGAGGGGGGGAGGCTATAGCCGAAAAGTTGGGGGGGAAAACCGGCTATAGGATCCCGCCAGCCCCAGGAAGGACTTGACCTGTGTCTTGGTGCGTGGAACGGGCCAGTCACGTACCGCGTTGGACCTTCCTCTCCTGGGGCTTGATGTTCCACCGTCCGATCGTTATACGGGTAGCGCCCGTAAGAAGCGATCCCATGACCACTTTGTCTATGATGGAGAGGGTGGATACGTCGGTTAGGAGCCATGCCCTGGTGATGCGCAGTAGGTCGCTCATCTGGGCTCGAGGGGGAGGCGTCGGCCACGAACCTCCAGCCGTGGACCAGTTGGGCCCGGTGGGCCAGTCTGTATCCGTAGCGGCTGAGTATCTTTCCCGTTTTGAGACGTCGTAGTTAGCCGCCAGTTCGGCGTTGAGGTCATAATACACTTTTTTGGCATTTCCGGACAGGAACGGTGCCAGCAGGCTCGCCCACTTTGCTTTTGGCCACCCTTCCCGGAGCGCTGTCCGTTCAACCGTTCAGGGGTAGGTTTCGATGACGTCGTCCTCCGTTAGCTTCATTTAAAACTGGTCTGGATGCGATTCGGTTGGCGTTCCTCCTTGTAGCTTCCTGATTTCCTCAACCAGGCGGACATTTTGTAGGCGCAGTTCCTCCAGCGTTCGTTCCTGAACCGGTAGTTGGACCCGGACGAACTGAGCTATCAACTCGTCCATGCTGATGCTGCGTTAAACGTCAACCCTGATCTGAACCACGTCAAATGCCCGCATTCTCCACCACTTGGTGCCAGACCAGGGGTTTTGATCAAAACGTTTACACCGATCAGACACGGACACCAGGCCTCGACAAGTCTCCCCCTCCTCTGCGGGACGCCACACTGTAGAATGTGTGGGATTTTTGTTTAAGGTGGTGATTCTGTAATGCTAATGGTCTTAAGTTCTTCATCCCTTTCATTTTCCCTCCTAGGATCCTTCATCAACATCTCCCAGATGATTGCCTGTGTGGGCCAGCAGGCTATAAGCGGCTCTCGAGTACCCGACGGCTTTGAGAACCGCTCGCTGCCACACTTTGAGAAGCACTCTAAAGTAAGATCCTCTGAGAACCACGTAACGCCTTTTATTAACCAGCTGAAATCACCATTAGATCTGTCCAGAGTCGCAGGGCATGGGGTTGATTCATTCATGAAGAGATGAGGGCTGGTTTGGTTACAGGCTAGCTGGGGATGGGAAGGTTGAGGAGTGTGTTTTCCTTCCTAGCAGTAAACAGCATCTCCAGCTGACTCAGTCAGCGCCCTGTTTCATTTTTGTCTAACAGGGTATGAATCCCAAATGTCACCCTATTTTAAAAAAAATATTTTTTAAAGTAATTTAGCGGACGCTCTTATCCAGAGCGACTTACAGTTAGTGAGTGCATACATTTTCATACTGGCCCGCCAGTGGGAATCGAACCCACAACCCTGGTGTTGCAAACGCCATGCTCTACCAACTGAGCTACAGAGGGCTATTCCCTACTTAGTGCACTACTTTTGACCAAGGCTCTGTGAGCCCTAGTCAAAAGTAGTGCACTATACAGTATAGGGAATAGGGTGCCATTTGGGACACATCCAGGGTGTTTTATAATGATGTAACCTCTCTCTCTGTGTGTCACAGCTCCCTGCAGCTAAAGGCTTTGTGGCTGACAGCTTTTATTCAGGCCTGACTCCCACAGAGTTCTTCTTTCACACTATGGCTGGTCGAGAGGGCTTGGTGGACACCGCCGTTAAAACAGCAGAGACCGGATACATGCAGGTAACACACACACACACACACACACACACCTCTGGGCTGCTGCACCGTACCCTGCACAGCCCCTCTGCTTGTATTAAAGAAAACCGGAACAACGTGTGCTCCCAACAAATCTAAATCTATCAGGTTCCCTCTTGAGTAGCGATCAGGGTTATATCCTAGGGTTAGTGTTGTTATGTTGTTGATGTGTTCAGGTCAGAACAGCTCACCACAGCTCTGACTAATGACACATAGCAGATGAAAGATGAAAGGTGTTGAGTGGTCACACACATACACACACACACCGTTGCACAACAATCTGTTGAGTCATCCTTTGATCTGTTCTTCTGTGGTGGATGTGTTGTGTGTCAACAGAGGCGTCTGGTGAAGTCGTTGGAGGACCTGTGTTCCCAGTATGATCTGACGGTACGGAGCTCCACTGGTGACATCATCCAGTTCATCTACGGGGGGGACGGCCTGGACCCGGCCGCCATGGAGGGCAAAGATGAACCGCTGGAGTTCAACAGAGTTCTGGACAACATCCGGGTGAGTCACACACATGTGCGGCAAGACTTAATCTCACACACACACACAGAGAGAGGGAGACGCAGAGAGAGAGGGAGACGCAGAGAGAGAGGGAGACGCAGAGAGAGAGGGAGACGCAGAGAGAGAGGGAGACGCAGAGAGAGAGGGAGACGCAGAGAGAGAGGGAGACGCAGAGAGAGAGGGAGACGCAGAGAGAGAGGGAGACGCAGAGAGAGAGGGAGACGCAGAGAGAGAGACACACACAGACACACACACACACAGAGGCACACACATATAGAGGCACACTTACACACACAGAGACATACACACAGAGAGAGAGACACGCACACAGAGACACATGCATGGACAGACACATGCAGTTGCTCACACACACACATTATTCACTTAGACCTCACCTGTTGTCACTGGCAACAAGAACATATGCACATTTCAAACTGCCATCTGGTAGAGATGTTGAGACAGTGGGCTATAATTAACTTCTGCTTGGCAACACACAACTTTGAGTATTTCTTCGAATTTTCTTTAGATGCCAGACTTCAGAATTTGAAGACCGTGAAATAAGATTTTACCCACAGTACATATCATCATCTCAATGTATGTGTTAGTGATGTGCAGGTCAGCTGTTTGTTCACCCGCCCACAATTACTAATAACACATCCGCACTCCTCCCTCTATCCCTCCTCCCTCCCTCCCTCCCTCCCTCCCTCCCTCCCTCTATCCCTCCTCCCTCCCTCCCTCCCTCCCTCCATCCCTCTATCCCTCCCTCCCTCCCTCCCTCTATCCCTCCTCCTTCTATCCCTCCATCCCTCTATCCCTCCCTCCCTCCCTCTATTCCTCCTCCTTCTATCCCTCCTCCCTCTATCCCTCCTCCTTCTATCCCTCCTCCCTCTATCCCTCCTCCTTCTATCCCTCCTCCCTCTATCCCTCCTCCTTCTATCCCTCCTCCCTCTATCCCTCCTCCTTCTATCCCTCCTCCTTCTATCCCTCCTCCTTCTATCCCTCCTCCCTCTATCCCTCCTCCTTCTATCCCTCCTCCCTCTATCCCTCCTCCCTCTATCCTTCCTCCTTCTATCCATCCTCCCTCCGTCCCTCTATCCCTCCTCCTTCTATCCCTCCTCCCTCCATCCCTCCCTCTATCCATCCCTCCATCCCTCCCTCCATCCCTCCCTCCCTCTATCCCTCCCTCCCTCCCTCCCTCTATCCCTCCTCCTTCTATCCCTCCTCCCTCTATCCCTCCTCCTTCTATCCCTCCTCCCTCTATCCCTCCTCCTTCTATCCCTCCTCCCTCTATCCCTCCTCCTTCTATCCCTCCTCCCTCTATCCCTCCTCCCTCTATCCCTCCTCCTTCTATCCCTCCTCCTTCTATCCCTCCTCCTTCTATCCCTCCTCCCTCTATCCCTCCTCCTTCTATCCCTCCTCCCTCTATCCCTCCTCCTTCTATCCCTCCATCCCTCTATCCCTCCCTCCCTCCCTCCCTCTATCCCTCCCTCCCTCCCTCTATCCCTCCTCCTTCTATCCCTCCTCCCTCTATCCCTCCTCCTTCTATCCCTCCTCCCTCTATCCCTCCTCCTTCTATCCCTCCTCCCTCTATCCCTCCTCCTTCTATCCCTCCTCCCTCTATCCCTCCTCCTTCTATCCCTCCTCCTTCTATCCCTCCTCCTTCTATCCCTCCTCCCTCTATCCCTCCTCCTTCTATCCCTCCTCCCTCTATCCTTCCTCCTTCTATCCATCCTCCCTCCGTCCCTCTATCCCTCATCCTTCTATCCCTCCTCCCTCCATCCCTCCATCCCTCTATCCCTCCTCCCTCTATCCCTCCTCCTTCTATCCCTCCTCCCTCCGTCCCTCTATCCCTCCTCCTTCTATCCCTCCTCCCTCCATCCCTCCCTCTATCCATCCCTCTATCCATCCCTCTATCCATCCCTCCATCCCTCCCTCCATCCCTCCATCCCTCCATCCCTCTATCCCTCCTCCCTCTATCCCTCTTCCCTCTATCCCTCCATCCCTCTATCCCTCCTCCCTCCATCCCTCTATCCCTCCTCCATCCTTCCATCCCCCAGTCTGTCCATACGTGTTCAGAGCAGCCAGCCCTTAGTAAGAATGAGTTGGTCCTGACAGCGGAGTCCATCATGAAGAGGAGTGACTTCAAGTGCTGCAGAGACAGCTTCCTCGAGGTAAATAACAAACTACCACTTCCGCTTGACTTCTTCTATGTCTGCGTTCAAAATGGCACCCTATTCCCTACATAGTGCACTTTAACCAGAGCCCTGGTCTAAAGTAGTGCACTACATACCGTAGAGAGTAGGGACCAAACTATGTTATTGGTTTTAGATCTATTATCAACAGCAATGTTCCAGCGTATAGACCTATATCAATCATCAACAGCCAATCAAATGTCAAGACAGATTTCTTCATTCAAACCAATAATACCAGCAGTTACACTCCGGCGTATAGACCGAGACTAGGTGACGTTCCAAATGGCACCCTATTCCCTATGGGGTGCACTACTTTTGACCTGGGCCCGTTGGGCTCTATATAGGGACTAGGGTACCATTTAGGAGGTAGACCTATAAGGCCTATCAACAGCCACAGCCGACAACAGATCTTCAACCACCGTTCAAATATTATACATCTAGTTTGACCTCTCTCACTACCAAATATTATACATCTAGTTTGACCTCTCTCACTACCAAATATTATACATCTAGTTTGACCTCTTTCACTACCAAATATTATAGATCTAGTTTGACCTCTCTCACTGCAAATATTATAGATCTAGTTTGACCTCTCTCACTGCAAATATTATAGATCTAGTTTGACCTCTCCCACTACCAAATATTATAGATCTAGTTTGACCTCTCACTGCAAATATTATAGATCTAGTTTGATCTCACTCACTACCAAATATAATATATCTAGTTTGACCTCACTCACTACCATATATTATAGATCTAGTTTGACCTCTCTCACTGCAAATATTATAGATCTAGTTTGACCTCTCACTGCCAATATTATAGATCTAGTTTGACCTCTCACTGCCAATATTATAGATCTAGTTTGACCTCTCACTGCCAATATAATATATCTAGTTTGACCTCTCTCACTGGTCCGAGACTCTCCATCATTCATCAAGGCAAGCAATTGAAGACAATATTACCATTTTACCTTCTGAGCTCTATTTGCCAGACTTGACTGCCTTAGCTTACCTGAACCTTCCATAATAACGATCACACACGCTAGCTGCCTGAGCAGAGCTGTCATCCGTGCTCTAGGATTCCTCCTTTAACACTAGAACCGCCATAGGACAACGGCCACTGACGTTTGATTTTGTAAATTTAAAAAATCTGCCCCCCCCCCAAAAAAAGCTATGTCCTGCTCTTTCCCTGACTTTTCCTAAATGTTTGTATTTTATGACAAATGGATTGAATGAGCGATAATTGTGCAAGTTACTTCACAATCTAATTTAAATTAGGCCTAACTGAGTAATGAGGGTGAAGAGGATGATTTAATTTAGAAAGACAGTAGTGTAATGATGAGTTTGTGTTATGCCTATTTATCAGCGTTGGCGCTCATGTTAATAATTTGACCGCACGCCTTGCCGGTTGGTACCATTTTTCTTTTACGTTTTACTTTGTAAAAAGAAGCTGTTACGGGACTGTTTTATTTACTGTAACTCTTTTACTAAACAAATGTATTGTAAGGGAAAACGAAAACATGCTATGTGTTGCAGTAGGCCTTTAAAATAATGGCAAACATGTCCTCGACTCTATCCAAGTTGATACCGGAAACAAACACTGGCAGTCAGCCTGCACCTAAACTATACCGAAACTAATTTCACACATAATAAGAGTTAGCCTATAGACAAGATTAAATTGACAATCTGAGTGACAATATCAGTTGTCAAATTGTACATGAGGAGATGGGCGGATCTTGTAATTGACAGATGGCGGGAAAGGAGCATTGCTTTATCAAATCCTCCTTCAGTCACATGCAGGTAAAACATGGTGATTTCTATATACACTGAACAAAAATATAAACGCAACATGTAAAGCGTTGGTCCCATGTTTCATGAGCTAAAATAAAAGATCCCAGAAATGTTCCATACGCACAAAAAGCTTATTTCTCTCAAATTTTGTGCACAAATTTGTTTACATCCCTGTTAGTGAGTATTTCTCTTTTGCCGAGAGGATCCATGCATCTGACAGGTGTGGCATATCAAGAAGCTGATTAAACAGCGTGATCATTACACAGGTGTACCTTGTGTTGGGGACAATAAAAGGCCACTCTAAACTGTGCAGTTTTGTCACACAACACAATGCAGAAGATGTATCAAGTTTTGAGTGAGCCTCCAACGTCGTTTTAGAGAATTTGGCAGTACATCCAACCGGCCTCACAACCGCAAACCACTTGTATGGCGTCGTGTGGGTGAGTGGTTTGCTGATGGCAACGTTGTGAACAGAGTGCCCCATGGTGGTGTTGGGGTTATGATATGGGCAGGCATACAGTGCATTCGAAAAGTATTCAGACCCCTTTACTTTTTCCACATTGTGTTACGTTACAGCCGTATTCTTAAATAGTTTCCTCACCAATCTACACACAATACCCTATAATGACAAATCAAAAACAGGTTGACTCTAATCTTTGTAATCTTTTATTTCTGATATATTTTGACGAATATTTCTTCATGCAATTATTTATTAAGCATGTTTGCGCACCTTGCTGGTTGATATGCATCTGATGCATATGCTAAAGGGGACGCCCAGCCATGTTCTCTAGCGGGATTCCTCCTTTAATGACCTGTACCATGAGTACTGCGACTAGAAATGCATCTTTTAACATTAAAAATGCTTCTCTAAACATTAAAAGCATCTCTAAACATGTATTGGCATTTATAATGTCTGTTGTTCTGAAAGTTTTCATATATAGTGTTGCTGTTTCTTCATCAGTACATGCCCTGTAGTCCAGAGGGTTATTTCAAAGCATATTACGTCTGTTGGTGATTAGTCTCCCTAGGCAGACGGGTTACCTCCCACTTTTTTTTCAATTTTCGCCTATAATGACATACCCAAATCTAACTGCCTGTAGCTCAGGACCTGAAGCAAGGATATGCATATTCTAGATACCATTTGAAAGGAAACACTTTGAAGTTTGTGGAATTGTGAAATTAATGTAGGAGAATATAATACATTAGATCTGGTAAAAGATAATACAAACCAAAAAACATGCGTATTTTTTTTTTTCATTTTTTTTTCATCATCTTTGAAATGCAACGAAAGGCCACAATATAATATTGCAGTTTAGGCACAAATTAGATTGTGGCCACTAGATGGCCGCAGTGTTTGTGCAAAGTTTCAGATTTATCCAGTGAAGCATTGCAATACTGGACTATTTTGTATAAAGTCTGCCCAAATGTGCCGAATTGGTCAATTGATACATTTTCAAGTACATAACTATAGAGAACATACATTTTGTATTACCATATCATTTTTGTGAGTTTACACACTCCCAGGAATGTTATACATGATGGATCATTAGCTTATACACTAACTTTCACACATCTAGATGGCCGGGCGGGGTGGGAGTGGAGCCAGAGACAGCAGGGGTTCAAACTGTAGAACCAAGTTCCTACATTTGAATATAAAAATGGATTTTATCAAACAAAACCATGCTACATTTCATCTTTGGGACCCTTAGGATGACAAATCAGAGCAAGATTACTGAATGTAAGTACATTCAGAGGTGAATGTATCAAACCAGTTGCCGTGATAGGTTTTTTTGTTGTTGTGCACTCTCCTCAAACAATAGCATGGTATTCTTTCACTGTAATAGCTACTGTAAATTGGACAGTGTAGTTAGATTAACAAGAATTTAAGCTTTCTGCAACAGTTACTTACAGTTGCTGTTACTTACAACAGTCATGCTAATCACATTAGCGCACGTTAGCTCAACCGTCCCGTATACGGGACACCGATCCGGTAGAGGTTAACAATGTTCCATCATACACGCTCAGGGTCTGAGAGCTCTGACACTGGTTGGTGACGACAGAAGCCTGAGAAATATTGTCACCTCATTATTGTTGGAATGTTCCCCTTTTGTGTATATAAACTTGTATGTAAACAGTCAAGGACTGCTATGACGACTTCTGGTTTGAAATGAATTGGCCCATCCAGAACTCTCATTATAAGTTAATTAACTGATTTCAAGATAGCAGCATAATCACCTTTTCATTCATTAGTTTATAGATTTTTTTGTTTCTAGTTATTACCATATTTTAATGATGAGTAATGTGAACGCGCGCGCACAGAGTTGATTCATGAACGTGTGATGAGATTGATGCAGTTTGCTCTGTGGGTTCTGTCTACTTTGTCCCCCTTGTCAAGGCATTGACAGACACTGGCTCAGAGAAGTATATGGAGGTACAGTTTCTAATGTGCATCATGTCTAGGTAATGGTGTGAGACTAACCACGTGACAACAGCACCATTTTGAACACTGCATTCAGTCAGTTGGTCAAATCTAAAGTTTTGGCTTTTCAATGTGTGTACTCATGTTTGGATTAAAGTACTAATCATGCAAGTGTTGAATTGTAGTAGGGGTTTGATTTGATCACAGAAATGCTGTACATATTTTAAATACATTTATTGTAGAATGCATCCACAGTTGATTTAATGTATTTTACTAATCATGTAAGAGTTGCATCGTCAACAGAATGTTTTTGGCAGGTTTGATAAATGGATTGTAGAAGGCATCCACTGTGAAATGGAATGAGTGTTTCCTGTTCTGTGATGTTACTGTCTGTCTTTCACAACCTGACATAGAGAGGGGGAAAGAGAGGAGCAGGCGAGGGAGAAAGAGAGGAGGAGGAGAGGGAGAAAGAGAGGGGGAAAGAGAGGAGAGGGAGAAAGAGAGGAGGAGGAGAGGGGGAAAGAGAGGAGGAGGAGATGGGGAAAGGGAGGAGGGGGGAAAGAGAGGAGGAGGAGGAGAGGGGGAAAGAGAGGAGGAAAGAGAGGAGGAGGAGAGGGAGAAAGAGGAGAGGGAGAAAGAGGAGAGGGAGAAAGAGGGGGAAAGAGAGGAGGAGGAGAGGGGGAAAGAGAGGAGGAGGAGAGGGGGAAAAAGAGGGAGAAAGAGGAGGAGGAGAGGGAGAAAGAGAGGGAGAAAGAGAGGGGGAAAGAGAGGAGGAGGAGGAGAGGGGGAAAGAGAGGGGGAAAGAGAGGGAGAAAGAGAGGGAGCCATCAATTTACAACCATTACAACCATCCCTTTAGAACCACTTTACAATCATTACAACCATCACTTTAGAACCGCTTTACAACCGTTACTTTAGAACCACTTTTCAACCATTACAACAATCATTGCAACCAGTTTACAACCATCATTTCTACCAGCTTTTCCTGCTGAGAATGAACAGTAGTCTTTTTTTATTTTTTTATTTTGCACTGGGTTTTCGAAAAGAATGTTAAGGTGTTTTCTAAAGTGTTACATTAAGTTATTGAAATAATTTAATCTCATAACAGGAGTGAACATCTTATAATGGCCGTTATTGAAATGTCTCTCTCTCTCTCTCTCTCCATCTCTCGCTTTCCTTCTCTCCCAACCAAAGGAGATCAAAAAGTTCATCAAGGCTACATCTGAGAAAATCAAGAAGACCAGGGACAAATACGGCATCAACGATAATGGCACCACAGAGGTAGGCCTTTTTATCCTTTATATTTAACCAAGTCACATTGACAATGACATCTCTTTTTCAAGCAGTCCTTCCAGGATTTAGCAATTATCTTTATATTATGCGTGCGCTTGCAAATATGACCAATCACTGCACTGTTATTGCATAAAACAGTAAGATCAGTGCAATATTACCACATAAAACTGTCTAATCACCACACTACAAAATGACGGCTCGCGATTTTAACCGATCACCGCACTTTTACTGCATAAAATTATTCAATCAAAAAACATTTTCCCCGTCAGAGCTTTTTCGGGACAATTTGGACAAAAAAACGCCATTGCCTTACTTGACTGTGTAAATCCTCTCTCTCTGTATCTGTTCATTAGACTATCTCAGTGTAAATCCTCTCTCTCGCTCTCTGTATCTGACCTTTAGACTACCTCAGTGTAAATTAGGGCTGTCCCCGACTAAAAAAGATCTTGTTTAGACCGAAAGTCCTCTTCTTTCGACCAATCGATTAGTTAACATTTTTAAACATGTATTTTTTCATATATAGACACACCCTATGTGTTTTAATAAAATCAACTATATATGCATTGAGCTTATCCAATGCTATAAGCGCAGTTTGATGACATAAGACACAAATGCCTCAAGAGGGAGCCAGAGATCAAGATAACCAGAATGAAAAAACCTTAACCTGACCCAACCATCCTCCTCCCGCTCCGCCTGGCTTTCACAGATTCTGGCTTTACTATCCTGAAGTTGCCGGTTGTAGGCTACATGAGGAGTCGGAAACCTTTCTCATGTGGAATGCCAATTTCTTACAATTTCTTCCGATCTGCGTGCCAGTTATGGTTTTGATATGCACATTTTCGTGGAACAGTTTTATTTCATTTTTAATAACGTCTTTGTATCTCAAAGTCATTGCCATGTGGTTAATCAAAATTCTATCCAAATCTAAATGAAAATGATACAAACCGAAAACGTAATTTATATTGCCATTGCCAACTATGTAAAAATAGCCTACATAAAGCCAACAAA
This sequence comes from Coregonus lavaretus, assembly GCF_964263955.1. NCBI lineage: Eukaryota > Metazoa > Chordata > Actinopteri > Salmoniformes > Salmonidae > Coregonus > Coregonus lavaretus. Next base: position 2,291,377 of record NW_028167175.1, on the reverse strand, counting down.
TGAAAACATTGCAGCCTGCAAATATCCTGATTTGAAATAAAAATAAATCCTGTAAATCATATTTGCGCAAGGGATAAGAAGTAATCAGGTAGGCCTATTTTATGAAGTTTCCACTGGATCAGAGCATTACATTTTTCCCTTTAACGATGAGTGGTTAATCGAAAGGGAGAGAGCTGGAAAGATTTTTTCAAATACACTACCGGTCAAAAGTTTTAGAACACCTCCATTTTCCCAGTTTTTATTGAAATTCACACAGTTTTAATGTCTTAATGTACTCTGAAATTAAAGCATAGAACAAATAAACAATTGGAGACAAAAAAATAAATAATGGAATCGTTTTGTTTAACAAATTGTAATCTACATTTTTGAATCATCAAAGTAGCCACCTTTTGCAGACATACAGTGGGGAAAAAAAGTATTTAGTCAGCCACCAATTGTCCAAGTTCTCCCACTTAAAAAGATGAGAGAGGCCTGTAATTTTCATCATAGGTACACGTCAACTATGACAGACAAAATGACAGAAAAAAAATCCAGAAAATCACATTGTAGGATTTTGAATGAATTTATTTGCAAATTATGGTGGAAAATAAGTATTTGGTCACCTACAAACAAGTAAGATTTCTGGCTCTCACAGACCTGTAACTTCTTCTTTAAGAGGCTCCTCTGTCCTCCACTTGTTACCTGTATTAATGGCACCTGTTTGAACTTGTTATCAGTATAAAAGACTCTCAGATCCACCTCTACGCAGACGACACCATTTTGTATACATCTGGCCCTTCATTGGACACTGTGTTAACAAACCTCCAAACGAGCTTCAATGCCATACAACACTCCTTCAGTAGCCTCCAACTGCTCTTAAACACTAGTAAAACTAAATGCATGCTCTTCAATCGAACGCTGCTGGCACCCGCCCACCCGACTAGAATCACTACTCTCGACGGGTCTGACCTAGAGTATGTGGACAACTACAAATACCTAGGTGTCTGGTTAGACTGTAAACTCTCCTTCCAGACTCACATTAAGAATCTCCAATCCAAAGTTAAATCTAGAATCGGCTTCCTATTTCGCAACAAAGCCTCCTTCACTCATGCTGCCAAACATGCCCTCGTAAAACTGACTATCCTACCGATCCTTGACTTCGGCGATGTCATTTACAAAATAGCCTCCAACACTCTACTCAGCAAATTGGATGTAGTCTATCACAGTGCCATCCGTTTTGTCTCCAAAGCCCCATACACTACCCACCACTGTGACCTGTACGCTCTTGTTGGCTGGTCCTCACTACATGTTCGTCGTCAAACCCACTGGCTCCAGGCCATCTATAAATCACTGCTAGGCAAATCCCCGCCTTATCTTAGCTCATTGGTCACCATAGCAGCACCCACCCGTAGTCTGCGCTCCAGCAGGTATATTTCACTGGTCATCCCCAAAGCCAACACCTCCTTTGGCCGCCATTCCTTCCAGTTCTCTGCTGCCAATGACTGGAACGAATTGCAAAAATCTCTGAAGCTGGAGACTCTTGTCTCCCTCACTAACTTTAAGCATCAGTTGTCAGAGCACCTTACCGATCACTGCACCTGTACACAGCCCATCTGAAATTAGCCCACCCAACTACCTCATCCCTATATTGTTATTTATTTTGCTCTTTTGCACCCCACTATCTCTATTTGCACATAATCTCTTGCACATCTAGCATTCCAGTGTTAATACTAATTGTAATTATTTTGCACTATAGCCTATTTATTGCCTTACCTCCATAACTTGCTACATTTGCACACACTGTATATATATTTTCTGTTGTATTTTTTGACTTTGTTTTTTTTACCCCATATGTAACTCTGTGTTGTTTTTATCGCACTGCTTTGCTTTATCCAGGTCGCAGTTGTAAATGAGAACTTGTTCTCAAGTGGCTTACCTGGTTAAATAAAGGTTAAATAAAAAATTTCACCACCCTGTGAAGTTCATCATAACATATTTTCATCTGTAGCCTAATAAACTGCATGGTTTCCTGAGTCGTAGTGGGAGACCACACAACATGTCATCGCGTGACTCCAAATTTACTGCTATATGATGGTTATTATATCAATTTTTGCGCATAAAATCATCTCCACCAAAATGTCTCGCATAATTAATTTTACAGACAGAAAAACATCTCACGTTGTCTAGCATATTTTGTTTTATCGACATAAGGAAAGTTTACCGAAACATTTACCGTTTCCATCAGGCCTGTCTATCTCAGTGTAAATCCTCTCTCTCTCTGTATCTGAGTCCATTAGACTATATCAGTGTAAATTATCTTGTTCACTCTCTCTCTCTCTCTCTCTCTCTCTCTCTCTCTCTCTCTCTCTCTCTCTCTCTGTCTCTGTCTCTCTCTGACTCTCTCTCTGTCTCTCTCTCTGTCTCTGTCTCTCTCTCTCTGTCTCTCTCTCTCTCTCTCTCTCTCTGTCTCTCTCTCTCTCTCTGTCTCTCTCTCTCTCTCTCTCTGTCTCTGTCTCTGTCTCTCTCTCTGTCTCTCTCTCTCTGTCTGTCTGTCTGTCTGTGTTTCAGCCCAAAGTTCTGTATCAGTTGGACCGCATCACTCCCAGCCAGCTAGAGAAGTTTCTGGAGACCTGCAGGGACAAGTACATGAGGTACTGTGTCTGTGGTGATCACTGCTCACAGGTGGTTGTGTCTGTGGTGATCACTGCTCACAGGTGGTTGTGTTTTAATTGAGTGATAAGTAACCTTGCTTGAGACTTGGAAGACTTGTGTTCGATCCCCAAGCAAATGCCTAGGAGAATCTTGGAGACCTGGGTTCAAACCCCGGTAGGACACACTATGCCCATTGATCCTATGTCTCAATCCTATCTGTCTGAAAACGTTTGTTAGCTCCCCATGCTAATGCTTAGGCTTTTAGCTCAGCGGGTCGACCCAGGTTTGAACCCCCGTTAGGTAACACTTTGCCCATTCATCCTAGAGCTCAGATGGAGCCGGGCTCGGCAGTAGGAGCCCTCTGTGCCCAAAGCATTGGGGAGCCTGGTACCCAGATGACCCTGAAAACCTTCCACTTTGCTGGGGTGGCTTCCATGAACATCACCCTGGGGGTCCCACGCATCAAGGAGATCATCAACGCATCCAAGAACATCAGGTGGGTGGGAGTCGAAGCCCTTATTAAAGCTCCTTTTAAAATGGCTTAGGACAGGGGGATTCAGATCTGAGCCTGGAGGTCCGGAGTACTGCTGGTTTGCTGTTCTACACGATGATTCATTGTACCCACCTGGTGTCCCAAGTCTAGGAAGAATGAAAATCAGCAGTGGAACTGGCTTCCGGGTCCAGATTTGAATGGACCTGGTTTAGGATGGTCAGTCAACATCAGATGTGAGTCAGAGCTGGACTTGGAGAGGTCTCTCTTAATCCTCTATCTTTTTCTCTCCAGACTGTTATAGTAGATTGATCATGAAGGCTCATTATTACAAGTTACCCTCTATCTTTTCTCTCCAGACTGTTATAGTAGATTGATCATTGTTACAAGTTACTAGGAGAAGTTCAGATTCAATCAGTTTCACCCTGAAGCGTAATGCCTAAAAACAGAAAGATAAATAGTTTTCGGCCAAATCCTCCCTCGTCTCCCTGAACGGGAATAAGTCCAGAATGGCATCCTATTCCTTACATAGTGCACTACTTTTGACCAGAGCCCCATATAGGGAATAGGGTGCTGTTTGGACGCAGCCGGGGTCCTTCGGAGCGGACCGCCGTGTTCCATTAGCTCTGATTGGTGTCTGCTTCCACATGACTAGACAGACAAAAATGATCTTCCAATCACAGTGCCCAACCGTAATGTTCCCCCTGTCCGCCGGGGGTTATTCTGCTCCGTGTCCCAATCACACGGCTCAGAGAGAATCCTGGAGAAGGAATGAGAATACACCTTAGGAGAGGAGGGAGAGAGAGAGGGAAACGGAGGGAGAGAGAGAGGGAAACGGAGGGAGAGAGAGGGGGAAACGGAGGGAGAGAGAGAGAAAAACGGAGGGAGAGAGAGAGGGAAACGGAGGGAGATAGAGAGGGAAACGAAGGGAGAGAGAGAGGGAAACGAAGGGAGAGAGAGAGGGAAACGGAGGGAGAGAGAGAGGGAAACGGAGGGAGAGAGAGGGGGAAACGGAGGGAGAGAGAGAGGGAAACGGAGGGAGAGAGAGAGGGAAACGGAGGGAGAGAGAGAGGGAAACGGAGGGAGAGAGAGAGGGAAACGGAGGGAGAGGTAGAGGGAAACGGAGGGAGAGGGAGAGGGAAACGGAGGGAGAGGGAGAGGGAAACGGAGGGAGAGATGCAGAGCGAGAGAGGCTAAATCTCAAACCAATTGCCTCACACAATGCCAAGCGTTGAGCAGCACCCATTTTAAATGCCACTCTTTTCAGAATGGCACAAACCTAAAATGCTTCTTTTGTCTTCCCTTCAGCACACCTATAATCAGCGCTCACTTGGATGTGGACGATGATGCAGACTTTGGCCGACTGGTGAAAGGAAGGATTGAAAAGACCCTTCTGGGAGAGGTAGCTAGCTATTCAACATGTATATACAGTGGGGAAAAAAAGTATTTAGTCAGCCACCAATTGTGCAAGTTCTCCCACTTAAAAAGATGAGAGAGGCCTGTAATTTTCATCATAGGTACACGTCAACTATGACAGACAAATTGAGGGAAAAAAATCCAGAAAATCGCATTGTAGGATTTTTAATGAATTTATTTGCAAATTATGGTGGAAAATAAGTATTTGGTCACCTAGAAACAAGCAAGATTTCTGGCTCTCACAGACCTGTAACTTCTTCTTTAAGAGGCTCCTCTGTCCTCCACTCGTTACATGTATTAATGGCACCTGTTTGAACTTGTTATCAGTATAAAAGACACCTGTCCACAACCTCAAACAGTCACACTCCAAACTGCACTATGGCCAAGACCAAAGAGCTCTCAAAGGACACCAGAAACAAAATTGTAGACCTGCACCAGGCTGGGAAGACTGAATCTGCAATAGGTAAGCAGCTTGGTTTGAAGAAATCAACTGTGGGAGCAATTATTAGGAAATGGAAGACATAAAAGACCACTGATAATCTCCCTCGATCTGGGGCTCCACGCAAGATTTCACCCCGTGGGGTCAAAATGATCACAAGAACGGTGAGCAAAAATCCCAGAACCACACGGGGGGACCTAGTGAATGACCTGCAGAGAGCTGGGACCAAAGTAACAAAGCCTACCATCAGTAACACACTACGCCGCCAGGGACTCAAATCCTGCAGTGCCAGACGTGTCCCCCTGCTTAAGCCAGTACATGTCCAGGCCTGTCTGAAGTTTGCTAGAGTGCATTTGGATGATCCAGAAGAGTATTGGGAGAATGTCATATGGTCAGGTTAAACCAAAATATAACTTTTTGGTAAAAACTCAACTCGTCGTGTTTGGAGGACAAAGAATGCTGAGTTGCATCCAAAGAACACCATACCTACTGTGAAGCATGGGGGTGGAAACATCATGCTTTGGGGCTGTTTTTCTGCAAAGGGACCAGGACGACTGATCCGTGTAAAGGAAAGAATGAATGGGGCCATTGAAGATGAAACGTGGCTGGGTCTTTCAGCATGACAATGATCCCAAACACACCGCCCGGGCAACGAAGGAGTGGCTTCGTAAGAAGCATTTCAAGGTCCTGGAGTGGCCTAGCCAGTCTCCAGATCTCAACCCCATAGAAAATCTTTGGAGGGAGTTGAAAGTCTGTGTTGCCCAGCGACAGCCCCAAAACATCACTGCTCTAGAGGAGATCTGCATGGAGGAATGGGCCAAAATACCAGCAACAGTGTGTGAAAACCTTGTGAAGACTTACAGAAAACGTTTGACCTGTGTCATTGCCAACAAAGGGTATATAACAAAGTATTGAGAAACTTTTGTTATTGACCAAATACTTATTTTCCACCATAATTTGCAAATAAATTCATTAAAAATCCTACAATGTGATTTTCTGGAGAAAAAAAATCTCATTTTGTCTGTCATAGTTGACGTGTACCTATGATGAAAATTACAGGCCTCTCTCATCTTTTTAAGTGGGAGAACTTGCACAATTGGTGGCTGACTAAATACTTTTTTCCCCACTGTAGCTACTATACAGGTAGCTAGCTATTCAACATGTATATAGCTACTCTACAGGTAGCTAGCTATTCAACATGTATATAGCTACTTTACAGGTAGCTAGCTATTCAACATGTATATAGCTACTCTACAGGTAGCTAGCTATTCAACATGTATATAGCTACTATACAGGTAGCTAGCTATTCAACATGTATATAGCTACTCTACAGGTAGCTAGCTATTCAACATGTATATAGCTACTCTACAGGTAGCTCTACAGGTAGCTAGCTATTGAACATGTATATAGCTACTGTACAGGTAGCTAACTATTCAACATGTATATAGCTACTATACAGGTAGCTAGCTATTCAACATGTATATAGCTACTGTACAGGTAGCTAGCTATTCAACATGTATATAGCTACTATACAGGTAGCTAGCTATTCAACATGTATATAGCTACTCTACAGGTAGCTAGCTATTCAACATGTATATAGCTACTATACAGGTAGCTAGCTATTCAACATGTATATAGCTACTCTACAGGTAGCTAGCTATTCAACATGTATATAGCTACTCTACAGGTAGCTAGCTATTCAACATGTATATAGCTACTCTACAGGTAGCTAGCTATTCAACATGTATATATGTATATTACTGTGTACTTGAAGATAAAATAACACCGTTCTGCCATTACAACAGCAAATCAATGTTTGCCGTTTTGACTTGTAAATGATTGAGTACATATCAGCCTCTCTCCCGGACAGATTTCAGAGTACATTGAAGAGGTGTTTCTGCCAGACGACTGTTTCATTCTGGTCAAGCTGTCACTGGAGAGGATCAGACTGCTACGACTAGAGGTACCAACATTGAAATACAGCCACTATTCTGTTCATTCTATTGATTATGCTATTCATTATATTTCTAAATGACTATTCTGTTCATTATATTTCTAAATGACTATTCTATTAATTATATTAATCTAATTATATTTCTATATGACTATTTTGTTCATTCTATTAACTATATTAATTATATTTCTAAATGACTATTCTGTTCATTATATTTCTAAATGACTATTCTGTTCATTATAATTCTAAATGACTATTCTATTCATTCTATTGACTACACTATATATACAAAAGTATGTGGACACCCCTTCAAATTAGTGGATTCGGCTATTTCAGCCACACCCGTTGCTGACAGGTGTATAAAATCGAGCACACCGCCATGCAATCTCCATAGACAAACATTGGCAGTAGAACGGCCTAACTAAAGAGGTCGGTGACTTTCAGCGTGGCACCGTCATAGGATGCCACCTTTCCAACAAGTCAGTTTGTCAAATTTCTGCCCTGCTAGAGCTGCCCCCGATCAACTGTAAGTGCTGTTATTGTGAAGAGGAAACGTCTAGAAGCTACAACGGCTCAGCCGCTACCAAGTTCCAATCTGCCTCTGGAAGCAACGTCAGCACAAGAACTGTTAGTCGGGAGCGTCATGAAATGGGTTTCCATGGCCGAGCAGCCGCACACAAGCCTAAGATCACCATGCGCAATGCCAAGCATCGGCTGGAGTGGTGTAAAGCTCTGGAGCAGTGGAAACATGCTTCACCATCTGGCAGTCCGACGGACAAATCTGGGTTTGGCGAATGCAAGGAGAACGCTACCTGCCCGAATGCATAGTGCCACCTGTAAAGTTTGGTGGAGGAGGAATAATGGTCTGGGGCTGTTTTTCATGGTTCGGGCTTGGCCACTTAGTTTCAGTGAAGGGAAACCTTAATGCTACAGCATACAATGACATTCTAGACGATTCTGTGCTTCCAACTTTGTGGCAACAGTTTGGGGAAGGCCCTTTCCTGTTTCAGCATGACAGTGCCAAAGTGCACAAAGCGAGGTCCATACAGAAATGGCAGGCAAGTTCTTGACTGGCCTGCACAGAGCCCTGATCTCAACCCCATTGAACACCTTTGGGATGAATTGGAACGCCGACTGCGAGCCAGGCCTAATCGCCCATTATCAGTGTCCAACCTCACTAATACTCTTGTGGCTGAATGGAAGCAAGTCCCCGCAGCAATGTTCCAACATCTAGTGGAAAGCCTTCCCAGAAGAGTGGAGGCTGTTATAGCAGCAAAGGGGGGACCAACTCCATATTAATGCCCATGATTTTGGAATGAGATGTTTGACGAGCAGGTGTCCACATACTTTTGATCATGTAGTGTATATTCATTCTAATTCTATGTGACTATTAATTCTATTGACTATATTCATTCTATTTCTATATAACAGTTCTATTCATTCTATTGACTATATTCATTGTATTTCTAAATAACAGTTCTATTCATTCTATTGACTATATTCATTCTATTTCTATGTGACTATTCTATCAGTTCTATTTGCATGAGTATGAACTACTGGGAGGGCTGAAAGGAAATTAACTGTTTTGGTTTCAGGACATCTGCCTTTGATCTTTATCAGGGGACATTTTAGAGGAAAAGGTTTCTTAGTCTTCTTCGTCCCAGGTGGACAAAAGGTTTCTTACTTAGTCCTCTTCGTCTTGAGATCACTCTGTATTTAATCACATCTTGTGCACTTGTCCCATGAGAACATTTTACATTTTAGTCATTTAGCAGACGCTCTTATCCAGAGCGACTTACAGTTAGTGAGTGCATACATTTTCATACTGGCCCCCCGTGGGAAACGAACCCACAACCCTGGCGTTGCAAACCTTCTCTTCCAGCTCAGTTTCAGCCACCACTGTCTGTCGCCGTGTAGTTTTTGGCCTGTCTTTATCAAGAAAAAAGTTGCTCTTGAGAATTTGAATATTTTAATGTGATTTATACTTTCTTGTTATAAGAATTGAGACCTCGATAAAGCTACTGTAAGATCAAAAACAGAAAGTTATAGTATTTATTTCCAACACATAGCTCTGGGTTTCAATGTGTTTTCAATCAATCAGATGTGTGGTCCTCTGTAGCTCAGCTGGTAGAGCACGGTGCTTGTAACGCCAAGGTAGTGGGTTCGATCCCCGGGACCACCCATACACACAAAAAAATGTATGCACGCATGACTGTAAGTCGCTTTGGATAAAAGCGTCTGCTAAATGGCATATTATGTATTTTATTAAGCCCTTTTTTCATCAGCAGTGTTGTGTTCTGTCTTTGAAAGACCAGGTTTAATATTGAAGTCTGTTTGGTTTAAACAGGTGTTTGAAAAGAGATTAAGCCATGTTTTTGGACTAAGAGATGGTCAGACTAACAGAGTCTTCCTTTGTCAGTTTAGACAGGTAGTCAGACAGACTAACAGTCTTCCTTTGTCAGTTTAGACAGGTAGTCAGACAGACAGTCTGCCTTTTTCACTTTAGACAGGTAGTCAGACAGACAGTCTGCCTTTGTCAGTTTAGACAGGTAGTCAGACAGACAGTCGGCCTTTGTCAGTTTAGACAGGTAGTCAGACAGTCGGCCTTTGTCAGTTTAGACAGGTAGTCAGACAGACAGTCTGCCTTTGATGTTTGACTGTTCAACTGTGTGTGCATGTCTCTCTCTCTCTCTCTCTCTCTCTCTTTATTTCTCTCTCTCTCTCTGTCTCTCTCTGCATCTCTGTCTCTCCAGGTGAATGCAGAGACGGTGCGCTACTCTATCTGCATGTCTAAGCTGAAAGTGAAGCCTGGAGACATAGCTGTGCATGGGGAGGCAGTGGTCTGTGTCTCGCCCAGGGAAAACAACAAGAGCTCCATGTACTACGTCCTCCAGTCTCTGAAGGATAACCTGCCCAAGGTAAGAATAATGTTGCGTCCCAAATGGCACCCTATTCAGCGCACTACTTTTGACTGGGGCTCTGGTAAAAAATGATTGAAGTATAGGGAATGGGGTGCCATTTTGGACTGCGTCCTCAGTCCCCACTGCTGCGCTAAAACATGTATATTATTGGTGGAAAAAACTTTAATCTTGTGTCAGTCCTCAGCCGGGTCTCAAAATGGATTATTTTAGTGGGTTGTTTCTTTCATGATATCAACAGGGGCATTATGCTTTGAAATGCATAGAATTCACCAGGGGGGTAATGCTGCTAAGCCTCTGTACAGTTCATTATAGTCTGTCCCCTCTCTCCTCCCCCCCTCTCTCTGTCCCCTCTCTCCGTCCCCTCTCTCCTCTCCTCCTCTCCCCTATACCCCTCTCTCTGTCCCTCTCTCCTCTCCTCCTCTCCCCTATACCCCTCTCTCTGTCCCCTCTCTCCTCTCCTCCTCTCCCCTCTCTCCTCTCCTCCTCTCCCCTCTCTCTGTCCCCTCTCTCCTCTCCTCCTCTCCCCTATACCCCTCTCTGTCCCCTCTCTCCTCTCCTCCTCTCCCCTATACCCCTCTCTCTGTCCCCTCTCTCCTCTGCTCCTCTCCCCTATACCCCTCTCTCTGTCCCCTCTCTCCTCTCCTCCTCTCCCCTATACCCCTCTCTCTCTCCCCTCTCTCCTCTCCTCCTCTCCCCTCTCTCTGTCCCCTCTCTCCTCTCCTCCTCTCCCCTCTCTCTGTCCCCTCTCTCCTCTCCTCCTCTCCCCTCTCTCTGTCCCCTCTCTCCTCTCCTCCTCTCTCCTCTCTCTGTCCCCTCTCTCCTCTCCCCTATACCCCTCTCTCTCTCCCCTCTCTCCTCTCCTCCTCTCCCCTATACCCCTCTCTCTCTCCCCTCTCTCCTCTCCTCCTCTCCCCTCTCTCTGTCCCCTCTCTCCTCTCCTCCTCTCCCCTCTCTCCTCTCCTCCTCTCCCCTATACCCCTCTCTCTGTCCCCTCTCTCCTCTCCTCCTCTCCCCTATACCCCTCTCTCTGTCCCCTCTCTCCTCTCCTCCTCTCCCCTATACCCCTCTCTCTGTCCCCTCTCTCCTCTCCTCCTCTCCCCTATACCCCTCTCTCTGTCCCCTCTCTCCTCTCCTCCTCTCCCCTATACCCCTCTCTCTGTCCCCTCTCTCTCCTCTCCTCCTCTCCCCTATACCCCTCTCTCTGTCCCCTCTCTCCTCTCCTCCTCTCCCCTATACCCCTCTCTCTGTCCCCCTCTCCTCTCCTCCTCTCCCCTATACCCCTCTCTCTGTCCCCTCTCTCCTCTCCTCCTCTCCCCTATACCCCTCTCTCTGTCCCCCTCTCCTCTCCTCCTCTCCCCTCTCCCCCTCTCTCTGTCCCCTCTCTCCTCTCCTCCTCTCCCCTCTCTCTGTCCCCTCTCTCCTCTCCTCCTCTCCCCTATACCCCTCTCTCTGTCCCCTCTCTCCTCCTCCTCTCCCCTCTCTCCTCTCCTCCTCTCCCCTATACCCCTCTCTCTGTCCCCTCTCTCCTCTCCTCCTCTCCCCTATACCCCTCTCTCTGTCCCCTCTCTCCTCTCCTCCTCTCCCCTCTCTCTGTCCCCTCTCTCCTCTCCTCCTCTCCTCCTTTCCCCTCTCTCCTCTCCTCCTCTCCTCCTCTCCCCTCTCTCTGTCCCCCTCTCCTCTCCTCCTCTCCCCTCTCTCTGTCCCCTCTCTCCTCTCCTCCTCTCCCCTATACCCCTCTCTCTGTCCCCTCTCTCCTCTCCTCCTCTCCCCTCTCTCTGTCCCCTCTCTCCTCTCCTCCTCTCCTCCTTTCCCCTCTCTCCTCTCCTCCTCTCCTCCTCTCCCCTCTCTCTGTCCCCCTCTCCTCTCCTCCTCTCCCCTCTCTCTGTCCCCTCTCTCCTCTCTTCCTCTCCCCTATACCCCTCTCTCTGTCCCCCTCCTCTCTCCTCTCCATGTCTCTGTGGTGTTACTAGGTGGTTGTACAGGGTATCCCTGAGGTCTCCAGAGCTGTCATTCACATCGACGAGCAGACCGGCAAGAACAAGTACAAGCTGCTGGTGGAGGGAGACAACCTGCGCAGCGTCATGGCAACCCACGGTGTCAACGGCAACAGGACCACCTCTAACAACACCTATGAGGTAACTGGTCTGTAGAAGCCCCTCCTGCCAAAACAAACGGCATCAAATTATCGTCCCATTGATTGGCCTGAACCAATTCACCCTATGACAACTGTTGTTGTAAAAGAGGGGCTTTGTTAATGAAATGAATGGATTGAATTCCCCACAATGCCTCTGTGCTGAGAGCCGACTGATAGTTCTGGAGGAGAGAACAATCTACTTTCCCGGCGGCGGGGATCCCGGTTTGATCCCAGCATGAGCCCTGTGCATTTCTGTTACCTCAACTGTCTGCCTGCTGCTCCCATTCTGTCATGTCATCATTCATACAAATAGGAGTTTGGAATTCCATTCTCCTTTTTTAAAAAAACATATCTAAAAAGAAGCAACTGGCGGGTGGATGAATTGTCTCTCTGTGTGTTTCCCAGGTTGAGAAGACGCTTGGCATCGAGGCGGCTAGGTCCACTATCATCAATGAGATACAGTACACCATGGTGAACCACGGCATGAGCATCGACAGGAGACACGTCATGCTCCTCGCAGACCTCATGTCCTATAAGGTTGGTGTTGGACAAGATGGATAATGTTTTATTCAAAGATTAATAATATTGAGTGAGTTTTACATTGTATTGTTTAGATGCATGCCTAGGGTTGCAAAATTCCTGGAACCTACAATAAATGTCCTGGTTTTCCCAAAATCCCGGTTAGAGGCTTGCCGGTATAGGGAGGAAATCCGGAATCATGCAACCAGGATTTCTGGAAAACCTGGGAATTTATTGAAAGTTCCCAGAATTTTGCAACCCTATGCATGCCTACTCTCAGCTAATGTCATATTTTACATACGTTTTCCACTGAAACATGTCAAATCATATAATATGAAAATAGAATATGCATTGGATATACAGTCCGGTCCAAAATGATTGGCAACCTTGATAATGATTAGCAGAAAATACTGTATAAAATAAACAATACAAATACTAAGCTATATTGTATGCTAAGAAAATGTGGAAATTATATTACACTGAACACAAATATGAACCCAATATACAACCATTTAAAAGATTTTGTAAGTAAATCAGTCAATTTAAATAAATAAATTAGACCCTGATCTATGGATTTCACATGTCTGGGAATACAGATACCTTAAAAAAAAAAAAGGTAGGGGTGTGGATCAGAAAACCAGTCAGTATCTGGTGTGACCACCATTTGCCTCATGCAGCAAGACACATCTCCTTCACATAGAGTTGATCAGACTGGTGATTGTGGCCTGTGGAATGTTGTCCCACTCTCCTTCAATGGCTGTGCGAAGTTGCTGGATATTGATGGGAACTGGAACACGCTGTCGTACACATTGATCCAGAGCATCCCAAACGTGCTCAATGGGTGACATGTCAGGTGAGTATGCAGGCCATGGAAGAACTGGGATATTTTCAGCTTCCAGGAATTGTGTACAGATCCTTGCAACATGGGGCCGTGCATTATCATGCTGAAACATGAGGTGATGGGGCGGATTAATGGCACAACAATGGACCTCAGGATCTCATCACGGTATCTCTGTGCATTCAAATTGCCATTGATAAAATGCATTTGTGTTCATTGTCCGTAGCTTATGCCTGCCCATACCATAACCCCACCGCCACCATGGGGCACTCTGTTCACATCGCTGACATCAGCAAACCGCTCACCTACACGACGCCATACACGCTGTCTGACATCTGCCTGGTACAGTTGAAACCGGGATTCATCCGTGAAGAGCACACTTCTCCAGCGTGCCAGTGGCCATCGAAGATGAGCACTTGCCCACTGAAGTCGGTTACGACGCCGAACTGCAGTCAGGTCAAGACCATGGTGAGGACGACGATCCCGCAGGTGAAGAAGCCAGATGTGGAGGTCCTGTGCTGGCGTGGTTACACGTGGTCTGCGGTTGTGAGGCCGGTTGGACGTACTGCCAAATTCTCTAAAACGATGTTGGTAAAGAAATGAACATTACATTTTATGGCAACAGGTCTGGTGGACATTCCTGCTGTCAGCATGCCAATTGCACACTCCCTCAAAACTTGAGACATCTGTAGCATTGTGTTGTGTGACAAAACATCACATTTTAGAGTGGACTTTTATTGTCCCCAGCACAAGGTGCCCCTGTGTAATAATCATGCTGTTTAATCAGCTTGATATGCCACACCTGTCAGGTGGATGGATTATCTTGGCAAAGGAGAAATACTCACTAACAGGAATGTAAACAAATTTGTGCACAATTTGATTTGAGAGAAATAAGCTTTTTGTGAGTATGGAACGTTTCTGGGATATTTTATTTCAGCTCATGAAACATGGGACCAACACTTTACATGTTGCGTTTATATTTTTGTTCAGTATATTTTTTATACAAATACAATTCCTCAGAGAAAGAGATTTTGTTTAACAAGTAATAAAACAAAATCTCTGTTTATGATAGGATACAATATGTGTAATAGAATATGTAATGGGTTTTAAGTAATAGGGTTATGCAATAGGATAATGTAATAAGATAATGTAATAGGGTTATGCAATATGATAATGTAATAAGATAATGTAATAGGGTTATGCAATAGGATAATGTAATAGGATAATGTAATAAGATAATGTAATAGGGTTAAGCAATATGATAATGTAATAGGATAATGTAATAAGATAATGTAATAGGATAATGTAATAGGGTTATGCAATAGGATAATGTAATAGGATAATGTATTTGCCCTCCATAGGGTGAGATCCTAGGCATCACCAGGTTTGGCCTGGCTAAGATGAAGGAGAGCGTCTTGATGCTGGCATCCTTTGAGAAAACTGCCGACCATCTCTTTGATGCTGCGTACTTTGGACAGAAGGACTCAGTCTGTGGTGAGTTTGAGGCTTCATCTGTTTATAGCAGAATAACAGAAATACAGCTACTTGATAACAAAGAATACACAGGCTTGTTCTCGTCTGTCTGTTCCTCGACTTCTCTCATTCATTGCACTCATCTGAAATAACTAACTAGCCACCTGTCAAGTGTTTTCAGATGAATGGGGAGGAGATGAAGAGAGGATGGGTTTCTAGCCGTTGAGAAAGAACTTCCTGACACGGCTGATTTGAGCTCAATCTCTCTCTGTCTCCTCTGGTTCCAGGTGTATCTGAATGCATCATCATGGGGATCCCCATGAACATCGGCACAGGACTGTTCAAGCTCTTACACAAGGCTGACAAGGACCCCACGCCACCCAGGAGACCCCTGCTCTTCGACTGCAGCGACTTCCACATCCCCTTGGTTACATAGCGGAACCCGGGACTCTGTCCTAGTAGAACCCAGGACTCTCTGTTCCACACCCCAACATCTAGTAATGTAATAGAATATGTTCCTTTAGCAGATGCTTTGGTCCAAAGGCACCTACGGTTACATAGTGGCACATGTACGTGATATGTGGCCCATGTGGGAATCAAACCCACAACCCTCACTGTACTGATCTGATCAAGGCACTCTCACCTCATTGGATATGCTGCTTTTGCTATTGATGATTGACAGTTGAAGTGGTGAGGAGGTGTGTGTGTGTGTGTGTGTGTGTGTGTGATGGAGCAAAGACAGCATGGGGGTACGTACACAAGGAGTGCCTTTAAAGTGAAGTTTTTGTTTTCTCTCCTTGGAAGCTTGATAACCTCTTCCTTTGGCTTTCTGTTTATTGTGTTATTTTATACCACTTATTCTAATTCACAGGACTACAGAGAGAAGTGCTGTCAAAACGTCTGGAAGACTGACGTTCACCTGTTGTTGGTTTATGTGTTTAGTCGTGGCCTCATGGACTTACTGTATTATGTTCCTCGTTGGTTTAGTATGCTGTAATGTTTTCCATGCTTTACCTTTCTGAATGTACAATAAAGTCTGCCTGTGGCTGGAAAGAGTGAAGCATTGAAGTCACTGATTTTTGATTATAAATGGTGTAATGTTGTTCACTGGCTGAAAGGAGCCTGTCCCCAGGTCTGTAAAGTATCTGATTTGATTATAAATGTTTTGATGATGTTCACTGGCTGAAAGGAGCCTGTTCCCAGGTCTGTAAAGTATCTGATTTGATTATAAATGGTTTGATGATGTTCACTGGCTGAAAGGAGCCTGTCCCCAGGTCTGTAAAGTATCTGATTTGATTATAAATGTTTTGATGATGTTCACTGGCTGAAAGGAGCCTGTTCCCAGGTCTGTAAAGTATCTGATTTGATTATAAATGGTTTGATGATGTTCACTGGCTGAAAGGAGCCTGTTCCCAGGTCTGTAAAGTATCTGATTTGATTATAAATGTTTTGATGATGTTCACTGGCTGAAAGGAGCCTGTTCCCAGGTCTGTAAAGTATCTGATTTGATTATAAATGGTTTGATGATGTTCACTGGCTGAAAGGAGCCTGTTCCCACGTGTGTAAAGTATGTGCTTGAGCCAACTCTTCTGACTGTCATTGCCATACAGCTTTGTCACGCCATACATGTTTGCTGTGACAATGAATGAACAACCTTGAGAGGAGATGGCTAAAGCCCAGAGCGATCTGGAGCCTGGTTAGATTGAACCCTATGTATACCATATGATGGCCTTGGATGCCCGGGCGTCACTCCTGCTGTTTCTTACGGTGAGGTGACTGGATGGTGACTGTTCTCTGAAACCTCAATCAAATTGGCTTTTTGTGTTTACTGCTGGCTTGGGGTTTTTCCTCAATGTTTAAAACATCCCTCTAATGTATGGATGGATGTCTTCAGGGTTTAGAACATCCCTCTAATGTATGGATGGATGTCTTCAGGGTTTAAAACATCCCTCTAATGTATGGATGGATGTCTTCAGGGTTTAAAACATCCCTCTAATGTATGGATGGATGTCTTCATGGTTTAAAACATCCCCTCTACTATAATGATGGATGTCTTCAGGGTTTAGAACATCCCTCTACTATATTGATGGATGTCTTCAGGGTTTAGAACATCCCTCTACTATATTGATGGATGTCTTCATGGTTTAAAACATCCCTCTACTATATTGATGGATGTCTTCATGGTTTATATGCGTTAATTCAAACCTCTTAAATGTAACTAAATGTAATCTACGTAATCCCCCAAAAGTTATGATTTATCATGAGAGGGCCATAAACAATAACTAGTAATGCTGCATACTCCAAGGAAGGTTAATCTCACCTTCCAGGTAAAAATCATAAGTAGCAGATGTGTAGTCACTTTTGAGGACACAAGCTCAAGTACACAGTAGAAATATGGAAATATGATGTATTTCTGATTCAACAAAACTGTATGAATCAGGCTTGAAATGAGTAATATTTTTCCTAAAAAGAGTATAATCAATTTATAAAACGACTAACTATAATATTTCACCGTCCTTATAACTGTAAAATACATATTTGTATATTTAGTGTTAAGAGAAAATGTGCATATTTTCTAAAGGTAGGAGGGACATCCCAGCATCAAGTGGTGTCAGATTTCACATCCTGCTTCACCAGGCAGAAGAGACATGCTCCTGTGTCCCTGAGAATCAGGGCTACCGTTTCAATCTACGGTGTCCACATATCAATTTATTTAAGCGAAACTGTTGGTCAGAACTGGTACCAGAACCACGCAGAACCCAAAACAGGGTACTTCACATCCTATTAAAAATAATTTGGAAGTGCTTAAGATACTGTTCAATCTCTTTAACAGAGAATATATGAAGAAATCGGTTTCAGATATGATATGACTTGTAAGAGTGCAGAAATGTCACAGTGACTTGAGGCTTGGAGTTCCACCAAAACAATATGGAAATGGAGAACTGACAGTGCCTCTCTTGTAGATAAGAGCATTTCAAACATTTTAGTAGACGCTCTTATCCAGAGCAACTTACAGTTAGTGAGTGCCTACATTATTTTTCATACTGGCCCCCACGTGGGAATCGAACCCACAACCCTGGCGTTGCAAACGCCATGCTCTACCAACTGAGCTACATCCCTGCCGGCCAATCCCTCCCCTACCCTGGGCCAATTGTGCGCCGCCCCATGGGTCTCCCGGTCGCGGCAGGCTACGACAGAGCCTGGATTCGAACCAGGATCTCTAGCGGCCTTAGACCACTGCGCCACTCGGGAGGTTAAACAACTGGGATGGGAGTACTGAGAGCCTAATGGCTTCAACAGCAGGTAGGCGTTTAAGCCTTAGCTAGTAATTAGCTAGTAATTAGCAGGACTAATGATGTCAATAGGCCATAGGGCTCTGGGCAAAAGCAGTGCACTACAGGGTGACATTGGGGATGCAAGCAGTGCACTACAGGGTGACATTGGGGATGCAAGCAGTGCACTACAGGGTGACATTGGGGATGAAAGCAGTGCACTACAGGGTGACATTGGGGATGAAAGCAGTGCACTACAGGGTGACATTGGGGATGAAAGCAGTGCACTACAGGGTGACATTGGGGATGAAAGCAGTGCACTACAGGGTGACATTGGGGATGAAAGCAGTGCACTACAGGGTGACATTGGGGATGAAAGCAGTGCACTACAGGGTGACATTGGGGATGAAAGCAGTGCACTACAGGGTGACATTGGGGATGAAAGCAGTGCACTACAGGGTGACATTGGGGATGAAAGCAGTGCACTACAGGGTGACATTGGGGATGCAAGCAGTGCACTACAGGGTGACATTGGGGATGCAAGCAGTGCACTACAGGGTGACATTGGGGATGAAAGCAGTGCACTACAGGGTGACATTGGGGATGCAAGCAGTGCACTACAGGGTGACATTGGGGATGAAAGCAGTGCACTACAGGGTGACATTGGGGATGAAAGCAGTGCACTACAGGGTGACATTGGGGATGAAAGCAGTGCACTACAGGGTGACATTGGGGATGAAAGCAGTGCACTACAGGGTGACATTGGGGATGAAAGCAGTGCACTACAGGGTGACATTGGGGATGAAAGCAGTGCACTACAGGGTGACATTGGGGATGCAGTCACTGTTCTTCACCTGTTTTTTCACCGTTATGATGTGAACCGTAAAGCTGGATGTTACTGCTTTGTGGTTGATTTGGATCCATTAAATTTAAATAATGACGACGAACAAGAATAAAATAAAAAAAACCATGTTCTTTGTTTTTTTATCCAAATTTGCAACATCAACATAATCTGACACATACAAACAGACACACGATAGGGGCCCATCAATCAATCACATTATTTTATAAAGCGTCTTTTTTACATCAGCAGTTGTCACAAAGTGCTTATACAGATACCCAGCCTAAAACCCCAGAGACCAAGCAAACTCAAGTTCAACGTTTAACTTATGGTACAATACTGAAATATACTGTTGATGGCACATATACAGAAGCTTGTACTAAACGTATTTGACTCTTTAACAAAATCCTATAGAAACATGTTTTTACAAATGTTCACTGATTTAAAGTTTTAGCCTGAGTGCCGGTCTGCTTGTGCTGTCATGTCAACTCCTTGTCACTCATAGTCATGTCTGGCTTTAAAATTAGCAATGGAGTTGTGGCTAAAGCGCAAATAGATCTGGGACCAGGTTAATAACGTTTAGCTCTTTCAGTTAAATAAAAACGATATTCATTCATTAGCCTCTTATAATATAGATATCTCCACCATCTCCAGACAGTAGTGATTGCTACTGAGTATTCCACCTCCAAGACCTCTATCGAGTCTATTGTTTTGTCTGTTTGTGTAATTATCTGTAGTGAATTGAATGTGCCTGGCTTTCTCAGAATGCCGAAACAGGTAATACTGAATAAATTCACCTCTGTCTCCTATTTCAGAGCTTGCATTTGGATCATTCTGAGGTGACCCTGTACTAGTTCATATTCAAAACCTGTATTAATCACGTCTTCACAATCTGTAGTTCTCTGAGGTGCCTGCAGTGCTTGCCGTCATTTACAGACAGTAGTTTGTGAAAGTACAAAATGTGCTTTTTTATAAGTAATGTATGTTAATGGCCTAGCTCTCACCACTGAATGGACAGTTGAGCAGTAGGTTTACCACCAGCGCTGTGGTCTACCATCTCCTAAACAACAGCTGCCCGCTTGCTGAGGTGTTCTCTTCCTGTCAATAATAATACAGATTTCATTTGCAGAGCACATTTCTCAATGCACATAAATTAGAACGCAAAAAAACAAAAACAATCACAATACGTCAACACATTACCTGCTAATGTTGAAGATGGACTTTAAGCAGAGTAAAAACCATCAAAACATGAAAAGCTTGAATAGGTGTTTAGTTGTGTTCTAAGTGAGGAGATTAAAGCTGCCTCCTTGACACGTACAGGTGGGGGTGTTGCAGAGCCACGTGAGAAGGCACTGTCACCCCATGCTGGGCAGGGTTGTGGCTGGTTTTACCGGGGCAGTTTTAGTCTGACGATTGTAGGGTAATTGCTGGGGAATAGTTCTCCAGAAGTTGGCATATGTATGTGTACACTCAGAAAAAACAGTACAGTGTTGTTCCCTGGTGTACAAAAAGATTAACATTTTTAGAATTGTTTGTTTCAATATGTGTTTTTGCATGTACAAAGATAAATAACTTCTTTTTTTTTACTAATCCAATCTGTTAGTAGTTGGATTTATTGCACCCGTTACTGAGATGGCTGTTCCAGTTTAGATAGTTAAGGGAGTCTCATTTATCAATACCTTAGCAGTCATTCTAAATGCCGGTTGCGGGTGATTAAAAGTTCACATTTTTGTATATCCTAACTCTGGCTGGATTCCAATAGGAATTCCATATCACTTTGCAAGCCAGCATAACGTGCCTTGCCCAATGTGGCCCGCAAACCAGCAGTTTCAGACCAGTCTGAGTACCAGGCAATGACATGGGAGTACAGGGATTGGATGAGCTAAAGAGACTGGAACTCAGGCTAGTTTCAGACCACCGTGTTGGGGTAAAAACTACGCCGTTGAAGTATGGCCTTATGATATATGTTATGTATTATCATAAATAGTTTCATTTCAATTATAAAATATTAACTTAGGCACTCACTTGATGAAGGCTACAGGACTGAAAGCCATTGAACGCAACAACCATGTCTCTGTCACTAGCAAACACAGTCATGGGTTGTGATGGTAACTCTAAAATTCATTTGAAAGGCACCCTGGGAAATATGCCTTGCACCCTACAGTGTTAAAACATCACCGGAAAAAATGTTTTAGAGGTACATTTTTGCCACTGAAAGGAACAGACTGCTTTGTCAATGTGGTGGTACCCTAAATAGGCTAATTTGTACCTTTTCCAAAGGTACGCTTTTGTGCCTGTACTAATTTGTCCCCTAAGGTACACTATTGGATAAATGAGGTGAAAATGAGACTGGAGTGTCTTTAAAAGTCTGTAATGAGACTATTTCAACAGATCGATGCTGCTCGCCGGTAGCTCAGAGTTCACCGTCATCTTCTCCCCTGTTAAGGCTGAGGAGGTGTCTCCATGAGAGGAGACGGACGGACCGTTCTCCATCACACCCTGCTCCAAGCCTCCATTGGCCCCGCCACCAGTCTCTGAGAAGGCCTCCCTCTTCAGTGGTCTAATAAAGCGTACCGTGGGGTTGTTGGGCTCCTCCACAGCGCCGCCCCGGTGGTTGGAGGGCTTCCTGAGGCAGCGGGACAGGGTGGCCACGCAGCTCTTCTTGAAGTTCTCGTTCATGAAGGCATAGATGATGGGGTTGTTAAAGGAGTTGGAGAAGCCGATGGCCTGGACGACGGCGACGATCATGTTCATCGTCACCTCGTCAGAGTTCTTCTCTAGGTCGTCTAGATGTGAACAAAAAGGAAGGTCTTTTAGGAATTATTTAGCTGTATTTGGAGAATATTAGTAGCTTGGTTTCCATCCAATTTGCGACAGATTTTCATTTGAATCTAAAATCTAAAATCTCCATAAAACAATATTCCATTTTCAATTTGCGACAGATTTTCATTTGAATCTAAAATCTAAAATCTCCATAAAACAATATTCAATTTTCCCACCAGAGATGTTTCCATCAAACAGATGTTTTGTATTATTATTATTTCAAATTAACAAAATCAATTTATAACATTTTTGACATGCGTTTTTCTGGATTTTTTTGTTGTTATTCTGTCTTTCACTGTTCAAATAAACCTACCATTAAAATTATAGACTGATCATTTCTTTGTCAGTGGGCAAACGTACAAAATCAGCAGGGGATCAAATACTTTTTTCCCTCACTGTACCGAATGGAAAAATACAAGTTAAATGGGTTTCCATCGCATTTTCGTTATATAGCAAATGTGCCCATTCTGGTCTTGGCACATGCGATGTAGCCAACAGCTCATAGATACAGTGTGGGTAGGCTACCTACAGTGGCTTGCGAAAGTATTCACCCCCCTTGGCATTTTTCCGATTTTGTTGCCTTACAACCTGGAATTAAAATTGATTTTTGGGGGGTTTGTATCATTTGATTTACACAACATGCCTACCACTTTGAAGATGCAAAATATTTTTTGGGGTGAAACAAACAAGACAAAAAAACAGAGCTTGAGCGTGCATAACTTGTCCCCCCAAAAAAACTCAATTTTAGTCTCATCTGACCAGAGTACCTTCTTCCATATGTTTGTCTCCCACATGGCTTTTGGAGAACACCAAACGTGTTTGTTAATTTCTTTCTTTAAGCAATGGCTTTTTTCTGGCCACTCTTCCGTAAAGTCCAGCTCTGTGGAGTGTACGGCTTAAAGTGGTCCTATGGACAGATACTCCAATCTCCGCTGTGGAGCTTTGCAGCTCCTTCAGGGTTATCTTTGGTCTCTTTGTTGCCTAATTAATGCCCTCCTTGCCTGGTCTGTGAGTTTTGGTGGGCGGCCCTCTCTTGGCAGGTTTGTTGTGGTGCCATATTCTTTCCATTTTTTAATGGTGCTCCGTGGGATGTTCAAAGTTTCTGATATTTTTTTATAACCCAACCCTGATCTGTACTTCACCACAACTTTGTCCCTGACCTGTTTGAAGAGCTCCTTAGTCTTCATGGTGCCGCTTGCTTGGTGGTGCCCCTTGCTTAGTGGTGTATATATACTGAGATCATGTGACAGATCATGTGACACTTAGATTGCACACAGGTGGACTTTATTTAACTAATTATGTGACTTCTGAAGGTAATTGGTTGCACCAGATCTTATTTAGGGGCTTCATAGCAAAGGGGGTGAATACATATGCACGCACCACTTTTCTGTTATTTATTTCTTATAATTTTTTGAAACAAGTTATTTTTTTCATTTCACTTCACCAATTTGGACTATTTTGTGTATGTCCATTACATGAACTCCAAATAAAAATGAATTTAAATGACAGGTTGTATTGCAACAAAATAGGAAAAACACCAAGGGGGATGAATACTTTTGCAAGGCACTGTACATTATGAGATTATTGTGGATAAGAGCGATATTATTTGTATTTGTCAAATGGCAGCCAAGCATCAATCATCATGTCACCAGAATAGGACCCTCCGATATTTATTGGAAAGGAACATCAAGCTCATCAACTTGGACTTTCACCACCCTGTGAAGTTCATCATAACATATTTTCATCTGTAGCCTAATAAACTGCATGCTTTCCTGAGTCGTAGTGGGAGGACCACACAACATGTCATCGTATGACTCCAAGTTTACTTCGATATGATGGTTATTATATCAATATTCGCGCATAAAGGCATTTCCACCGCCATTTCTTGCATAATTCATTTTACAGACACAAAAAGATTGGACCATGTCGAATGAACAAATTGTCTGTCAGCCTAAAATTGTACCGACGTTTCATGTTTCCGTCAGACCGTTCGTGACTTTTTTCATGCCGTTCGTGACTTTTTTTCATGGGTCAGGTAATTCATCCGCATGAAATGGTTTGATAGAAACGTGGTTAGTGAGAGGGAGAAGAAAAAAAACATGCTGAACCGAAAGATTTACACCTGCCTCTACGAGTTACAGTTAACCATGAATATAAAGGTTAACATATGTGATGGGGATAGTTTATGCTATATGTGCTATAGCCTATTTCAGCCTGTTAGTCCTAGCCCCACTATCATTATTGTAGTGTAATAGAGCATATACTTACTGTACTCAAACAGCATGTGAACGGTATGAAATGGAGCCCAACAGACTGTGAACAGCAGAACAATGGTTATCATCATTTTTACAGCTCGCTTCTTCTTCCTGTGAAAATCAATAAAGCATGTTCTAACTTCCTCACGCTGATACCCTCTCTTTTTATTTCTCCCATACTGAGAGACATGCAGGTGTCATCATGCACAATGCATTTCAACACAATAAACAGGTATTTTCGAACAGCTCTGTGTTCCTGAGACTGCGGTTCGATCCCCAGGTGCCCTCCACTTTCAACTCTTTATATCCTGTTCTTCTCAACCAATCAATAAAATTGATTTTATAAAGCCCTTTTTACATCAGCAGTTCTCAACAAGCTTTACAGATAACCAGCCCAAAACCCCAAAGAGCAAGCAATGCACAGGCAGAAGCACAGTGGCTAGGAAAAACACCTTAGAAGGTAAGAATGTAGGAAGAAACCTAGAGAGGAACCAGGCTCTGAGGGGTGGCCAGTCCTCTTCTGGCTCATCTCTCCCCTCTCTCATTCTAGAGAGGACCAGGCTCTGAGGGGTGGCCAGTCCTCTCCTGGCTCATCTCTCCCCTCTCTCATTCTAGAGAGGAACCAGGCTCTGAGCGGTGACCAGTCCTCTCCTGGCTCATCTATCCCCTCTCTCATTCTAGAGAGGAACCAGGCTCTGAGGGGTGACCAGTCCTCTCCTGGCTCATCTCTCCCCTCTCTCATTCTAGAGAGGAACCAGGCTCTGAGGGGTGACCAGTCCTCTCCTGGCTGTTCTCTCCCCTCTCTCATTCTAGAGAGGAACCAGGTTCTGAGGGGTGACCAGTCCTCTCCTGGCTGTTCTCTCCCCTCTCTCATTCTAGAGAGGAACCAGGCTCTGAGGGGTGACCAGTCCTCTCCTGGCTCATCTCTCCCCTCTTTCATTCTTCCCTATATCTATCACAATAAAAAACAATGAAAGACGTCTGTGTCTATACACAGTACATGCAGTACCTGGATATTTTGTTGACCTCTCTGTGGTTCATGGTGCTCAGGACAGAGGAGTCCCCCACCCTCTTCCTGATCCACAGCTCTATCCCTATCCGTGTGTAGAGAAACAACATGGCTGCCATGGGCATCAGGAACAGAGCTACCATGATAAAGGTGGTGTACACCTGCCTGTGGGTCAGGGAAAGCCAACGTTCCTGACAACACACGTGGTGGTGGTCGTACAGGAAGTCATACTTCACCTGGGAACGGAGGGGGGAAACACATCAATTCATCATTCAAATCAAAGCTTTTGGTTTTCTGGAGTGATTCTGAAAGTGATCGATTTGGTTAGGTTAGGTTAGGTTAGGTTAGGTCAGGTCAGGTCAGGTCAGGTCTGGTCTGGTCTGGTTAGGTCTGGTTAAGTCTGGTTAGGTTTGGTTAGGTTAGGTTTGGTTTGGTTTGGTTAGGTTTGGTTAGGTTAGGTTAGGTTAGGTTAGGTTAGGTCAGGTCAGGTTAGGTTAGGTTAGGTTAGGTTAGGTTAGGTTAGGTTAGGTTCTTAGGTGCCGTGATGTTTACTGTAAACTTTTTGGATTTGATTTGAAGCTACAGTAGTTGTGATGGGAGGGGCTTGTCATACCTCTAGCTGCTGTACAAACAGCATTGGGGATCCCACAACCACTGATGCACTCCATACAAGTCCTACACAAAGAAGACATGATCAATACAAAATACTTCTTTACGATACCACAAGTAATAAATCATGTACTGTACGCATATGAAGAGTTTATTTCCAAAACGCTATATCCACCAATTTTTCACATTTGTGTTTTTTTTTTCATCAGAAATGATTGCTTATGGGTACCTTCATGTGTATAAAATATGACTGTTCTAGTACGCTCAACTGAAAGGATGCAGTTCGTTTACAGTATCCTAAACTGAACTAATAGTATGTAGTATATACTCATTAAGTATGTAGTATACAGTATGTTAGTGTGGGTATTTGAACACAGCTCTAGTGATAGATAACTAATACATGTCTGTCATTTAACAACCCCATGCCATGATTAGGTAGTGAATAAACACAATCTATTTCAGAAGTTTTTTTTTTTAACAAAAAAAAGCTAATTTACCAACATTTCTGAAAGTTGATATACAGTGCCTATAGCAAGTCTGCATTAAGCTCTGAGGCACTGACCCCCCCCCCAAAAAAAAGGGGGGGGGGGGGGGGGGGGGGGAAAGGGGTGCATTTAAATAAGGATTTGTTTTCATCACTTATCTACACAGCATACTCCAAAATTTAACCATAACTGAAGAACTCTCATTGGCTACTGTCTTCTCACAATGTCTGTACCTAGTGACCTTTAGTCATCTCCTTTCTCTTCTTCTCCTCTCTCCTCTCTCATTTCTCCTCTTCCCCACTCTCCCTTCTCTGCCGTACACCATTAACACAAAAGCATAAAAAAAGAGTGTTTATTTTTGAAAGCATACCTAGCATCTTGTATGCTCTTTTCGGCGTGTATTGCCTCCTCATTTTCAAGGGGTAGACAATGCCCTGGTAGCGCTCTACGGCGATGCAGGTCATTGTGAGAATCCCTGTGACGATGGCCGTGGTCTGGACAAAAGGAATCGTCTTGCAGACGAGAACACCTAGGAGGAGAAAGGGGTTAGAAGTGTCACTCAAAAACACACTCTGCAGAGATCAAGCAGAAGCTTCTCCAAAAGTATTTCTCTCATTGGCTGCGTTTACACAGCCCAAATTCGGGATCTTTTTTTCACTAATTGGTCTTTTGACCAATCAGATCACCAATTCAAACGAAAATAGGCTATTTTGTGACAATTCACAGTATAAGCTATATCACAAAACGAATGTGATATTGCTTGCTCTAAATATTGTGTTTAATATTCAAAAAGGGGAAATAACTCTCAAGCCACCTATAAACCCTAATGCTAAGGGCTGTCCGGCAACGCAGAACATGGTTTAAAAACGGTTTACTTAGACTACAACTATGGAAATAAAATAGTCTATAAGGTAATGCTCTGTAGTCTATTACTTCCTCCGTTGGATGGTTTTTAATGTCAACATGGGCGGCAGGTAGCTTAGTGGTTAAGAGCGTTGTACCAGGAACCGAAAGGTCGCTGGTTCTAATCCCCGAGCCGACTAGGTGAAAAATCTGTCGATGTGCCCTTGAACAAGGCACTTAACCCTAACTGCGTCTGGATAAGAGCGTCTGCTAAATGACTAAAAAAAAACTTTAAAAAAAACATTTTGAGTGACGCCCATCAATTCATTCAACTGTAGAAGGCACCAGAAGGCAATAAACTGAGATTCTCTTGAAATTATAAAAGGTGCTCTGCAAACACAACCCATTCATTAACCAACGAGTGTCAAGGCTCAGAATAGAATAGAATGTTCTTAAACTACTACCAGGTTGAATGTGTATCCATATTATTTTAAGAAGAAAAAAAACGATTATATATAGGCTTCTAAAGTTTATTCAAACTATCAATGTCAGCAGGCACCCACTGCACAGACGTCAATTCAACGTCTATTCCACGTTGGTTCAACGTTATTTCGTCGAAATGACGTGGAAACAAATGTGGATTCAACCAGTAGGCATGCAGTGCAGCGCAGACAGGTGTTTTGATGGAATCGTGGAACATAGGAACTCACCTCCGAGCCATTCCGAGGAGATGTTCTGCAACAAGGTGAACGGGATGCAGAAGAATGTGATAAGAAGGTCGCTCACCGCCAGAGAACAGATGAAAATATTAGTAGCGGTCTGCATTGCTCTTTTAAGCACCACTATGTAGACAACCAAGCTGTTCCCAACCAGAGCCAGGGCGAAAATGGTAGCGTACATAATCACGAAAGTTGTCTTCGCGCCCAACGGCAGCTCAGGGACGTAGACAAGCGGCTGTATGTTGTAAGACTCGATGAACTCTTGTCGCGTTAAGTTGTAATATTGTAGCATCTCTTGCAGAACCTCGGGCGTTATTTTCGTGGACCCCATTTCTGTTGCCGTTATCATTTTATAGGAGTTGATTTAAATTATCACAGTCCAGTAGGACAGCCACTACAGATGTATTTCCCCGCCCGACAATTGTGTTTTATTCACGCGTGGCTGATTAGGCTATTCCAAGCAGTGCGCACTGTGCGCTCCTCCAAAAAAAAAAAAACATTTCCACTGTGCATTTCTCCCGTGTTCAGAGTCAAGAGGAGAGTGTCTGAGTGACTCCTTCTGGCCTATACTGCATGTTGTTAGTCTGCTGTTATTGCTGTAGGCTAATAACCTCTGTCCGTCAAGTGGTGGAACCCCCCAATTAGCTGTCATTCCAGTCGTCAAAAGACAGAACGAACACACGCACGCACGCACGCACGCACGCACACACAGCTTTATGGAAACGGATGCATTTATTTCTGCTTTTCATCATGTAGCCTATACAAGATAGAGGTCTCACGAAAAGGTAATTCCTGGTTTTGATCAGTGTGTTCCATTTGCTGAACTAGTCAATCAACTTCTCTATCCTTGCATTTATTAGAGTTAGTTACATAGTCGTTTGTTTTTGTTATACAGTGCTCTTCAGAGGTGTGCATTTCGACAACAAACTTAAATTGCGGATTCTATTATAAAGGCCTATTTCAGAACTGTTAAGGGGATTTTGACAAGGGTCCTGTCTTTCAATCAAATGTTCTGTACATATAGTACTTTAAGTACAGCCTGCATGAACATTATAATTGGACTCAAAATATATATGGATTTATGCATTGGGTGCAAGTTACCCATTGTTTATTAGGGATGATTTTCTATATTGTGTTGAGAGCTGAGTCTCCTAGCAACATGGGAAACATTGGACCCTAAGTGAGAGGCTGAAGACTGTGGGGAGCAGTGGCGATTTTAGCATGTAAATCTTGGTGGGGCAAATAAATAATAATGTGGGATGCATGCCAGCAAAGCTACTACACAACACTAAACAATACATTCATTGCACTAAAACGGTGACAAACGGTGCCCACAAACTGTTAGGGCCTACATAAAGCTGTCCCAACAGCAGAATCCCAACAGCAGTCCCAACATCTTACCACTGCTACACCTGGCTATCAGCGGAGCCTTGTCTGGCAGCGAAAAAGTTCATTCAGCCTCATTTACTGCCTTTAAAAAAACATAGCTGATATGGCTGACTTGGTTAAACAAATGTGGTTTCTACTGACAATTGAGATGTCCAAACTATGGCATAAGGGGACGACGAGCGGATAAGAGGCTATCCGTAATTTCAATTAAGACATTAATGAGCGAGCTAGGACAGACGCAGTCAATATAACTATTTGTTCAGCACTTTTGAAATATACAGCGACAGAATTCAGAACATGGGCCGTTCTTACAGTGTTCTCCCTGTACACCAAGTCAGAACCGTAGGATAAATAAAGGGGGCATATAAGCAGACAATGAAAGCTCTTACAATATTCGATGATTACATTTCTCTAAAACAGGCTATAGGCTACATGTGCACCACCAAGTCAGAACAGTAGGCGAAATTAAGAGGGGAAAATAGACCAAATTATTAGGGTGAGGCACATGGACTACAAACAGCTTACTACACAACATACACTTAGTATTACTTTCTTAGCTACAGTATACATATCTCCCTGGCATATTACATCATTTATGCAGCAGCATACAATACATTTTTGGACTCAGCTTGTTGTTGCTGTGCTCACTTGACCAGGAAGGTGGCGCGACGGTCCTTCAAACTTGTCATCAAACTTTGTCATCAAAGTCTGGCATGCTCTAGATTTATGGTGCTTTCAAGACAACTGGGAACTTGGAAAAAACAAGGTCGAATCATGATGACGTTAGTGATCTTCAGGTCATAGCTCTAGAAAGAGGCCTGAGTTCCGGATTTACAATTCCGAGTTGGATGACCGTTAAACTTATTTTCCCAGTCGGAGCTAGTTTTTTCCCCGAGTTCCCAGTTGTCTTGAAAGCACCATAAATCCAGAGAATGCCACTGAAGTCAGATTTCGCAGTTCCGTGTTAACAGTTGTTTTGAGCGCGGCACAAATCATGCTTAATTGACAGCATGGCCAATGTTGAATGTTTATCATTTTAAACTTGGAAAATAGACCCTTAAACCCAGACTTGGACCACACAGCCACTCCACTGAATAACAGGCTAGTGATTGCTTTGCAGGGCTTGCAGTTATCCACTGATTCCTTCCAAACCACTCATTGTTGAATTTGCGATTTCCAACTTGTCCTGTAATGTTTATGTCCAATGGCGGATGAGCACCGATACGTTTTATCTATAATTTCTCTTCATTATTTCTCTTCATATGACAAGGATTAAAAAGGATTTGCCAGTAGATTGTCGACTTGATTCATGATGACTGCTAGCTAAGATTTTGAAAGCATGATGTTGACATGATCAGTCCAATCAAAGCTACTGTAGATTTAACGTGATTTGACGTCCTTTTATCTGTGGCCAATGACCTTGAGCCTTCTTGGATGGGCACTTCTAATGTAACTCTATGGCAGCACCCAAGGGGCTTGAATTTTCGAGCTCTATCCTTAGACTTGGCGGTGACGTAGTGTCCCCATGAGTGACAGAACACTGAGCCAATCACGGCGAAACTAGAGAACATTACCAACCCCTACGCTCTGTATTTTCCGCTGGCTGCCCCACCACCACAGAAAGCACTGAGCTAGGCTGAAACACCTGCATTTTGGAGCTGCCTTACTCAAGAAAGCAAAAAAAGAGACCATGTTTGTATGCTGCTTTATTAACTCAATGATTATTAATATTTTTTACATTGTTTGCAAACTGATATATGACACGTATTAATGGCAAAATAACAAGCAAAACAAGAGGCTTAGTAGATCAGGGATCATCAACTAGATTCAGCCGCGGGCCAATTTTTTCTAGAGCGGATGGTCGGGGGGCCAGAACATAATTACAAATCATTGTAGACTTCAATTTGACCGCAAGAATCCCAAACAGATAAAATATTTGACAAAAACATGACAATTTCAAACCTTGCTCACATTTGTATACGATCAAACTTGGTGGGGCAAATAAAAACACCGGCCCACGGGCCGCCAGTTGGGGAACCATGCTGTAGACTGTGGGAAGACTGTAGACTGTGGGAAGATTGTAGACTGTGAGGAGGCTGTAGACTGTGGGAAGATTGTAGACTGTGGGAAGATTGTAGACTGTGGGAAGATTGTAGACTGTGAGGAGGCTGTAGACCGTGCGCAGGCCGAATTCGGCCTGTGGGTGGTGTTTCCAATGACATCATCAACCAATTAGTAGACAATTAGTAGGCTATGGCTACTCACAATTGGTCAAAATCACACAATGCACACCGATGATGTCATTGGAAACACTTATCTTCCTCTATCTTCTTTACTACAAAACATAGAAAGGCTCAATTTTCCCAGATGTTGATGTTGGGGTGGTGCTGGAGATGATGAATATGAAGTTGAAACATGGTGAAGTTTCCCTTTAACATGTGAAAAGGCCTCAGTGATGTTGTTTTGCACCCGTGCATTTGACTTCTCCCTCAATGTAATCTCTCTCAGACAATCATTAAATCACACGAGTCATGGCTGAATATCTTATTATTCCTCTGTTTTCATATTGTTTTATTACGATCTATTTAAATTTCTTAATTAAACCACATCATATTTTTTTTGGGGGGGGGGACATTTAGAACTATGACAATGTATCTTCTATCATTTCCCTTAGTTGTTTGTCAAGCAAGCAACGTACCAAGTAGGCTACAGTTTTGCTGTCTATATCAGTGCACAGAATGCTTCTAACATGGACAAAGTTCGCCCACCCGGGGCACCGGGCGATGGAAAACAAACGCACCCACTTAAAAAGAGTGAAAGAGCGATTCAATAACCAATTACGCAACCATTTAACCAACGGCAAAGGTCGATTTTGGAAATTAAAACACAATGACCTTACGTTGAATATTTGGACGGCCAGAGAACTAACAGTAAGAGCTATACAGTCATTTAGGCCCGGGATTCAATCCAAACCTGTGACATTTAAAGACCATTTCCAACTGAGCCGACATCTGCAGTGTTTACCATGAATGTGATCACCCGGGGGGGAGCTGCGTTGTCGCCAAGCGGGATCGGATTGAACCCCGACCTAAATGAGTGTCTAGCTCTTACTGTTAGTTCTCTGGCCGTCAAAAAATCATGATACGTTTATTCAATGTTAGCGTCACTGGTGTAGGTCATTGTTTTTAAATTTCCATGAAAATGTACCTCGCCGTTGATTAATTGGTCATCTGTTGCCACCAACAACGCTCTGTATACTATAACAACACATCACTCCTCATTTACATATCGCATGTTCCCTAAAGCAGCTGAAGAAATTGCTTTGAAATTGGAATAGCTTCATACCAAGCTGAGGTATCTAGGCTAAGGCCCTTCTCATTAGGGACCTCCCCTGCCTAAATAGGAGGTTAAATCAAATGAAATAAAATGGTAACTATACAGTTGCCCCACACACTGAGGACGGCCAAGCTGAAACATTCCGTGTGTGGCAAGACATGTTGCTAGGAGATTAAGAAAAAGCTTCCATTGCAGCTTGTATCAAATGAGGGCTGGCATTTTTCATTTTGTTTGTGATTACATAATGATAACTGAAAAGGATATGGTTACGGGCTATGCGATAATGGATTTACGGATATCTGTTGACTTTGATATCGATAATATAACTTTGGATAGCCACACAGCGTGTCAAAACCTGCTTTTCATTACCACTAACTGGGTTATAAAACATTGTTGAGAAGTACTTTACTTATTCCGGCCAGTACTGGTTGGTCTATCGTCTGTGGCTCCCTGTGGTTCCTCCTGTACAGCTCAGTTGGTAGAGTAGGAGTAGGTCTCTTCCCTGTGGATAACTGTGGTTCCTCTGATGGATGTCTTCTTTATGTACAGCTCAGTTAGTAGAGCATTTCGCTTGCAACGCCAGGATTATGAACCTGTCAGACCTCAGATAGACAGTAATGAAGAAGAACCTGTCAGACCTCAGATAGACAGTAATGAAGAAGAACCTGTCAGACCTGGCTAGCTAGATTATTATGATTCACAGCTAGCTGATGATTATGAAGTAAATAGTTTGCTTTGTGTATATCTTGTTTGGTCTCTATTATTGCCATTGTCCTGGCTGGGAGAAGGTTCAGTGAATGGGGAGATGCAGCGTGAGGTAATACATTAGGGGGAGTGCGAGTGCTTCTCAAATGTTTTAATGCATTCTCCACACTCTCGTCCTCACAAGAACATACTCAGGAGAATACACTTGGAGCATGTGGGTGTGGAGCACGGTAGTATGCATATTGAGAAAGACCCACAGACTGACCAGGTGAATCCAGGTGAAAGCCATGATACCTTGTTGATGTCACTTGTTAAATCCACTTTAAAATCAGTGTAGATGAAGGGGAGGAGACAGGTTAAATAAGGATGTTTAAGCCTCGAGACAATTGAGACATGGTTACTTTGCCAAGTCAGCCATTAGAATTCTGTTTTCATATTGGTTGTGGAGGTTATTAATTGAACTGAGTACATTGAGAGGTTATTAATTGTACTGAGTCACCACTGGGTATGCTTTCTAAACAGGTCCCCACCCGAAAACACACACACACGTACACACACACACAGGCACACACACACACACACACACACAGGTATACACACACAGGTACACACACACAGGTACACACACAGACGCTGGCAGGCTGCAAACAGACACACAGACACAGGTTGGAGGCAGACAGAGGGCTGTTCTTAAAGTTTTTAATGTTGGTAGGTGGTCGTTTGGCGGCTTTTTCCTGACTACACCACATCACCTGTAGGACAACTGATCCTTCAGCTGCAGTGATTGGCCAGTTACAGCATGTCATGTCTGACATCACTATTGTTCACGATTTGCACCCATGCAGCTTGGCCACGGCATCCCCGTTTTGGTCATCTTTGCAGTGGAGAGACATTATCAATCATTTATTCAAATAACTAAAAAAAAGTGGAAACACGTTTGCACAGTAAGAAGTCAAGCTCTCCTTTTCAAAGTGGCTAGACTGGAGCAGTCAGAGGTTTTACCCAAGGTGAGTTGTCGGGCGGTTGTTGCCAGTGGTTGTCATGGGTTGTCAGAGCAGCACTGGACTCTCAGCTCCTCTCGCTCCCCAGAGTGATGTGATACAGTACTGTAGCAACACCAGAGAGATGGCAGGGGGTGTCAGTAGGACTGTGAGTGATGTGATAAAGTACTGTAGCAACACCAGAGAGATGGCAGGGGGTGTCAGTAGGACTGTGAGTGATGTGATACAGTACTGTAGCAACACCAGAGAGATGACAGGGGGTGTCAGTAGGACTGTGAGTGATGTGATACAGTACTGTAACAACACCAGAGAGATGGCAGGGGGTGTCAGTAGGACTGTGAGTGATGTGATACAGTACTGTAGCAACACCAGAGAGATGGCAGGGGGTGTCAGTAGGGCTGTGAGTGATGTGATACAGTACTGTAACAACACCAGAGAGATGGCAGGGCGTGTCAGTAGGGCTGTGAGTGATGTGATACAGTACTGTAGCAACACCAGAGAGATGGCAGGGGGTGTCAGTAGGGCTGTGAGTGATGTGATACAGTACTGTAGCAACACCAGAGAGATGGCAGGGGGTGTCAGTAGGACTGTGAGTGATGTGATACAGTACTGTAGCAACACCAGAGAGATGGCAGGGGGTGTCAGTAGGGCTGTGAGTGATGTGATACAGTACTGTAGCAACACCAGAGAGATGACAGGGGGTGTCAGTAGGGCTGTGAGTGATGTGATACAGTACTGTAGCAACGCCAGAGAGATGGCAGGGGGTGTCAGTAGGGGCTGTGAGTGATGTGATACAGTACTGTAGCAACACCAGAGAGATGGCAGGGGGTGTCAGTAGGGCTGTGAGTGATGTGATACAGTACTGTAGCAACACCAGAGAGATGACAGGGGGTGTCAGTAGGGCTGTGAGTGATGTGATACAGTACTGTAGCAGCACCAGGGGATGTGGTCCGCTGTATGAGGTGACAGGAGGTGTTAGTTGTAGTTGTCCATGGCACCAGGGGATGTGGTCCGCTGTATGAGGTGACAGGGGGTGTTAGTTGTAGTTGTCCATGGCACCAGGGGATGTTGTCCGCTGTATGAGGTGACAGGGGGTGTTAGTTGTAGTTGTCCATGGCACCAGTGGATGTGGTCCGCTGTATGAGGTGACAGGGGGTGTTAGTTGTAGTTGTCCATGGCACCAGGGAGTGTTAGTTGTAGTTGTCCATGGCACCAGGGGGTGTTAGTTGTAGTTGTCCATGGCACCAGGGGGTGTTAGTTGTAGTTGTCCATGGCACCAGGGGGTGTTAGTTGTAGTTGTCCATGGCACCAGGGGGTGTTAGTTGTAGTTGTCCATGGCACCAGGGGGTGTTAGTTGTAGTTGTCCATGGCACCAGGGGGTGTTAGTTGTAGTTGGCAATGGCACCAGGGGGTGTTAGTTGTAGTTGTCCATGGCACCAGGGGGTGTTAGTTGTAGTTGTCCAATGCTGGTTTCTAGGACAGAGGGTTGTCCAATGTAACAGTACCAGAGTGGATGGCAGGCGGTGTGAATGGGATTTTACCATGGGTGTGAATGGGATTTTACCATGGGTGTGAATGGAATTGTTCCATGGGTGTGAATGGGATTTTACCATGGGTGTGAATGGGATTTTACCATGGGTGTGAATGGGATTTTACCATGGGTGTGAATGGGATTTTACCATGGGTGTGAATGGGATTTTACCATGGGTGTGAATGGGATTTTACCATGGGTGTGAATGGGATTGTTCCATGGGTGTGAATGGGATTTTACCATGGGTGTGAATGGGATGCTACCATGGGTGTGAATGGGATTTTACCATGGGTGTGAATGGGATTGTGGCATGGGTGTGAATGGGATTTTACCATGGGTGTGAATGGGATTGTTCCATGGGTGTGAATGGGATTTTACCATGGGTGTGAATGGGATTTTACCATGGGTGTGAATGGGATTTTACCATGGGTGTGAATGGGATTTTACCACGGGTGTGAATAGGATTTGTTTCGGTTTCTAGGGCATGGGGTGTGTGACTGTGAGTGGTGCTTGTCCAGAGTTGCTCTCCGGGGCTCTGATGAGCGTCACCCAGCAGCTGCCTTTTATAACATGGGTGTGTCCCCAATGGCACCATATTCTCCACATGGCTCTGGCCGAAAGTAGTGCGCTATGTAGGGAATAGGGTGCCATTTGGAACGCATCCATGGAGCAGCTCGTTAGGCCACAGCTCCACAGATGGAGGGCTGCTAGCCAGGGCATGATGGGCCCAGGTCCGCCTCACGGCTGCTTATTAGCACGATGATGAGACCGATACTCCATGGGGTTATTGTGACGCGTACAAGTGGCATAGTGGTGGCTGCATCATGTTATGGGTATGCTTGTAATCGTTAAGGAAGGGAGTTTTTCAGGATAAAAAATACATGGAATGGAGCTAAGCACAGGCAAAATCCTAGAGGAAAACCTAGTTCAGTCTGCTTTCCAACAGACACTGGCAGATGAATTCACCTTTCAGCAGGACATAACCTAAATCACAAGGCCAAATCTACGCTGGAATTGCTTACCAAGAAGTGAATGTTCCTGAGTGGCAGAGTTACAGTTTTGACTTAAATCTGCTTGAAAATCTATGGCAATACTTGAAAATGGTTGTCTAGCAATGATCCACAACCATCTTGACGGAGCTTGAAGAATTCTGAAAATAATAATGTGCAAAATATTGTACAATCCAGGTGTGCAAAGCTCTTAGAGACTTACCCAGAAAGACTCCCAGCTGTAATCGCTGCCAAAGGTGATTCTAACCTGTAGGGATTCAGGGGTGTGAATACTTACGTAAATGAGATATTCAAGACATGACTAAAGATAGAATCCCAAGTGAAGAACATGATGCAACTGAATGAAGCCTATATCATGGAGCAGAGGGTATAACATCATATAACGGCACATAACATTTAGTGATTCAAATAATAAACAACTTTGTAACGTTTAATGACACAGATCAAAAGGAGGTAAATGGAGGTCATTATAAAATCCAAGGCACGCTTCAAATTTGTAAACATTTAAATGCAATGGTTTTATTTAAATTGGCATATACACAAGGACGAGTGACTCTGATTACGTCGAAATGAGCCCCAGTTCGCATATAAAGACATTTTAATTTGGACTAATTCACAGAGTGCCTTGGAATTGTATTGTGGAAAATTACTTTTATATTAACTTCATGTTGATGCGTATAAAAATCAGAAACTGTTGTCGAGGAAAGGTTAAAGCTACAAAATGTCTTCTTCTATGGCGGAGGCGGGAGCGTTTCTTGGGTGAGAACAAGTCGAGAAGATTATTATTTAAATTGTTCTGACCCAAGAACGACTTCCACCTCTGCCATTCTAAAAATACCTATTGTAATTATATAGCTTTAACTTTTTCCTCCAAAAGGTACAGTGAGGGAAAAAAGTATTTGATCCCCTGCTGATTTTGTACGTTTGCCCACTGACAAAGACATGATCAGTCTATAATTTTAATGGTAGGTTTATTTGAACAGTTAGAGACAGAATAACAACAACAAAATGTAATTACACTCTGAAGCACTTTCATACTTTCAAATACTTTTTTTGCATCCCAAATGGAACCCTATTGCCTACATTCATGTGACCAAGAAGTAGGAAGCAGGATGTTTGGAGTGGTGATACGGTTGGCTCTTGTAGCCAGGACCGCTATTTCTGACCTGAGTATAAGCATTTCAGACTCCTCTGTTTTGGAGACAGATCCGCAGATGGCCGGTCAAGCCATGAAATGCTAGAGCTGTGATATGTTTACCATAGTGAAAGAGGAAGAACTGACTGACATACATTTGTGAACTGTGTAAGTAACTCATTGCCACATAAGATCGGATCATTGAACTACTAGAGGAGAACAGGGTCCTAAAATAATGTCTCTCTCTGGCTAAGGAGACTTCAAGACTGCATGCTGTTGTTGCTGTGACAATTCTAACTGACCGAGGGGATAATCCAGGGTGCTCTATGAGATTGGGCTCCTGAGGATACTACCTTGGAACACTTTAACATATTAACACATTCCACCGACGAGAACAAGAGAACTACAGCGTCTTGCTCTCCACCATCGGAGGAAACGTGGAATGGAGTTGGAGGTAAGAGAGGAGGAATTTTCCAACGTATCCTCACGGCTCTGAACCCCACTTCACCGGGGCCCTCCGACGAGGTCCCCACTGCGGCTCCCCCAGTCCTTCCCAGCCCCACTTCACCGGGGCCCTCCGACGAGGTCCCCCTGCGGCTCCCCCAGTCCTTCCCAGCCCCGCTTCACCGGGGCCCTCCGACGAGGTCCCCCTGACTTCACCGGGGCCCTCCGACGAGGTCCCCCTGACTTCACCGTGGCCCTCCAACGAGGTCCCCCTGGGCTCCCCCAGTCCTTCCCAGCCCCACTTCACCGTGGCCCTCCGACGAGGTCCCCCTGCGGCTCCCCCAGTCCTTCCCACTCCACCATCGTACTGCTACAGGTATCCATATTCCCAGTGATTATTGACATTATGATTATTGACATTGTCAGTGATAATCATGTGGCCACAAATTTGAATTCCACTATTATCTCTGTTACTGTTAGCCTAAATGGGAAGTCAACTGTTAAAAAACAGATTTAAAAAACAGATAAAAATACACCTTGTGGAACAGCGGGGACTGTGAAGCAACACAAACATAGGCACATGCATATACACACACGATAACATACACACTACACACACACGTACACATGGATTATATGTTGTAGATATGTGGTAGTAGAGTAGAGGCCTGAGGGCACACACTTAATATGTTGTGAAATCTGTTATGAATGTATTGTAATGTTTTTGTAATGTTTTTAAAATGTATAACTGCCTTAATTTTGCTGGACCCCAGGAAGAGTAGCTGCTGCCTTGGCAGGAACTAATGGGGATCCATAATAAATACAAATACCAATCTCTGTTACTGTGAGCCCAAAATGGGAAGTCCACTGTAGTCAGCTCATCCAGTGCTATTATTTCAAATACCTACAGTTCCTTCAGAAAGGATTCACACCCCTTGACTTATTCCACATTTTGTTGTGTTACAGCTGGAATTCAAAATTGATTAAATATATGTTTTTTTCCCACCCATCAATTGTGCATTAATATATTTGCCATGCTCTTGTCCTCTCCTCTCTAAGCTTACTCTTCTGTCTTCCAGAGATGATTGGGGAGGCTGAGGTGCTTGAGGTCCAACCTGAAACCCCCTGAAACTAAGCAACATCTTCCCCAGGATGACAGGAATGACCAGTGTGATCAGAACGTCTCCTTTCCATTGTTATGCTTTTGTTTTCATGATAGATCCACCATCTGTACCTAATGTAGTTAGTGTGAAACATAGGATTACCTATTAGAAAATAGTCATTTAATAGGATCTCTAAACGTTATCTTATATACTAGTTCATCTGTATTATCATGAGCCACTATTATGTAACACAGTTGTTATGGTTGAATGGTTGTTACAGTGTCAAACAACTCTGAGACAATTTACTCAGATTATTGGGCCACTTTTGTGTGATTTTTGTATTATCATTTGCTTGGCATACTTTCTCTTACAGCCGTGTGTATCTAGCTGCTTGGCACGCAAAGCCAAGCTAGATAATGATATATAATGAGCTATCTGGATAAATAGGCTGTTTATTTCACAATGATTTATTATATCTCTGAAAATAGATGTGCAATATACAAAGCCTTTGAATGGTCCCCTACCCCTGGCCAGCAGGTTTCTATTCAATCCATTAAGCCCAATTAATTCATCCTGATTATATAAAACTGGGCATTATGCTAGCTTCAAAATCCATATATCTGGATGTTGGATTCTCTTTCACACATCTAAAACGTCTGAGCACAGCATGAACCCCTGTTTTGATCTTTACCATAGGCCTATACTTATAATGCTCCAAACAAAAAAAGAGTCATTAGGAAGTCCCCGGAACGTCATGAAATGGTTGCCTAAAGTCTTCAGGACGTTGTGTCATGGTGTCACGTTCGTTGAGAGAAGGGTCAGACCAAGGTGCAGCGTGGTATGCGAACATGTTTATTTAACTCAATAAACATAAACAAAACAAGAAACAACGTAACGTGAAGTCCTCAGGCTAAACACTGGTTTGGTGCGAGGAGCAGGGACGGGGCGTACCGGGCTGGCGACAGGCACCACTGGTTTGGTGTGAGGAGCTGGCACGGGCCGTACCGGCCTGGATACGCGCACCACTGGTTTGGTGCGGGGAGCAGGTACGGGCCGTACCGGACTGTGGAGGCGCACTGGAGGTCTGGAGCGTAGAGCTGGCACAACCCGTCCTGGCTGGATGCCCACTTCCGCACAGTACGTGTGTGGCGTTAGCACAGGACGCACTGGGCTGTGCACGCGCACTGGCGATACAGTACGTAGAACCGGCGCAGGATATGCTGGACCGAGGAGGCGTACTGGAGACCAGGAGCGTTGAGCCGGCACAAGGGTGTTCCATTTGTCCAGGTGGGAAAGGGCAGTGTGGAGTGCAATAGAGATTGCGTCATCTGTGGATCTGTTGGGGCGGTATGCGAATTGTAGTGGGTCTAGGGTATCTGGGATGATGGTGTTGATGTGAGCCATGACCAGCCTTTCAAAGCACTTCATGGCTACAGACGTGAGTGCTACGGGGCGGTAGTCATTTTGGCAGGTTACCTTGACGTTCTTGGGCACAGGGACTATGGTGGTCTGCTTGAAACATGTAGGTATTACAGACTCTGTCAGGGAATGGTTAAAAATGTCAGTGAAGACACTTGCCAGTTGGTCAGCACATGCGTCCTGGTAACCCATCTGGCCCTGCGGCCTTGTGAATGTTGACCTGTTTAAAGGTCTTACTCACATCGGATACGGAGAGCATGATCACACAGTCATCCGGAACAGCTGGTGCTCTCATGCATGGTTCATTGTTGCTTTCCTCGAAGTGAGCATAGAAGGCATTTAGCTAATCTGGTAGGCTCGCGGCACTGGGAAGCTTGCAGCTGGGTTTCCCTTTGTAATCCGTAATAGTATGTAAGCCCTGCCACACCCGACGAACGTCAGAGCCGGTGTATTAGGATTCAGTCTTAGTCCTGTATTGACGGTTTGCCTGTTTGATGGTTCGGCGGAGGGCATAGCGGGATTTCTTATAAGCGTCTGGATTAGTATCCCGCTCCTTGAAAGTGGCAGATCTAGCCTTTAGCCTGTAATCCATGGCTTCTGGTTGGGATATGTACGTACGGTCACTGTGGGGACGACGTCATCAATGCACTTATTGATGAAGCCGGTGACTGATGTGGTATACTCCTCAATGCCATCGGATGAATCCCGGAACATATTCCAGTCTGTGCTAGCAAAACAATCCTGTAGCTTAGCATCCGCGTCATCTGACCACTTCCGTATTGAGCGAGTCACTGGTAATTCCTGCTTGAGTCTTTTCTTGTAAGCAGGAATCAGGAAGATAGAATTATGGTCAGATCTGCCAAATGGACGTCTCTGTGTGTGGAGTAAAGGTGGTCTAGATTTTTTTTCCTTTGGTTGAACGTGATATGTTGGTAGAAATGAGGTAAAACGGATGTAAGTTTTCCTGCATTAAAGTCCCTGGCTACTAGCAGCGTCGCTTCTGGGTGAGCATTCTCTTGTTTGCTTATGGCCTTATACAACTCGTTGAGTGCGGTCTTAGTGCCAGCATCAGTTTGTGATGGTAAATAGACAGCTACAAAAAATATAGTAAATAGTATGTTCTACAGCTTATCATGATGTACCTCAGGCAAGCAAAACCTAGAGACTTCCTTAATAATAGAGCTGTTACTGACAAATAGACACAGACCACTACCCCTCGTCTTACCGAATGTTGCTGTTCTGTCTTGCGAATGCACGGGAAACCCAGCCAACTGTATATTATCCATGTCCTCATTCAGCTACGACTCGGTGAAACATAAGATATTACAGTTTTTAATGTCCCGTTGGTAGGATAGTCTGGAATGGAGCTCATCCAGTTTATTCTCCAGTGATTGCACGTTCGCCAGTAAGACGGACGGTAAAGGCGATTAACCACTCACCAACGAATTCTCACCAAGCACCCGGATCTGCAGCCCCTGTATCTGCGTGGATTTGGGCCTGGTCAGGGAGGAGACGTAAATCTTTCGCCTCTGATACGTTCAATAACTTTTTTTTCGTTCAGTCCGACGGTGAGTTATCGCTTTTCTGATGTCCAGA
The DNA here is from genome assembly GCF_964263955.1 of Coregonus lavaretus. NCBI lineage: Eukaryota > Metazoa > Chordata > Actinopteri > Salmoniformes > Salmonidae > Coregonus > Coregonus lavaretus. Next base: position 2,249,037 of record NW_028167175.1, on the reverse strand, counting down.
AGCTATTTTTGGTCATAAGAGATGGTGGCAGAAACATAATGTACATAAAAAGTTACAAACAATGTAAAAAAAAACACACACACAATTGGTTAGGAACCTGTATAACGCCAGCCATCCTGCTATGATCCTGGGACATCGCTGATAACCAGGTCTGGATGCTTTTAGGACCTTCTCAAGACATTCAGTGTATCAGTAGTTAGGTTGTTGCCTAATGGTCCCAAAGGAACATTACCACTCCCCAATGTTTCCTCTAAGCTGAGCGGCCACGCACCTCCTCCAGGACTGCCGCTCAGAGGAAATTTACATTTACATTATTTAGCATACGCTCTTATCCAGAGCGACTTACAGTTAGTGCATACATTATTCTTTTTTTATTTTCATACTGGCCCCCCGTGGGAATCGAACCCACAACCCTGGCGTTGCAAACGCCATGCTCTACCAACTGAGCTACCTCCCTGCCGGCCATTCCCTCCCCTACCCTGGATGACGCTGGGCCAATTGTGCGCCGCCCCATTGGTCTCCCGGTTGCGGCCGGCTACAGCAGAGCCTGGATACGAACCAGGATCTCTAGTGGCACAGCTAGCACTGCGATGCAGTGCCTTAGACCACTGCGCCACTCGGGAGAAATGCCATGCCTCGCAGAGATGCAAGAGATTGAACTTCACTGAGTTCACCCCATTAGTTTGTACTATATAGATCAACAACAACAAAACATCTGTGATCAAATCAACATTATATCAGTCCCTTTTTTAATGCAACAAACCAAAACAAATCTAACTTTGCAAGATTGAGTCTGTGATTTTGTTGTAAGCAGAGCCGGAGCGCAACGGAGGAGAATCCTATTGGCGTCTTTCAATCACCCAGGATGGAATTAGCTTTTCAGATTAGCTTTTTCAGATCAGATTAGCGTGTGCACATTTGTTGAAATTCTTTGCTAGTTAGCGAGTTATTAGGCCAGTTATAGATAAGTATAGGTCAGCAATGGAGAGTTACTGCTTTCTACAAGAGCACAAAACGTGTAGGCTACATTTCAAACTGTCTTTGAAAAGCCAGTCAGGTAAAAAGCTTATGTCTTAATTAAAGGGGCAGTGTTGTATTTTGAGACAGGCTTGAATATGCAAATAAGCCAATAGGCAGAGGGGTAGCCTACATTGCAGTGGTGACCCATCCTTCAGGGCAGGTGCAGTGCCCCACCTGTTTTGAGCCCCACCTGTTTAGCTATAAAAAAAAATAACATTTTTCGTTGTTGTTGCCTGTTTTGCATATCACATATCAGTTTGCAAAGAATGTAAAACATTTTTTGACTTAATAAAGCCACATACAAACATGGTCTCTTTTTTGCTTTCTTGAGTAAGGCAGCTCCAAAATGCAGGTGTTTCAGCCTAGCTCAGTGCTTTCTGTGGTGGTGGGGCAGCCAGCGAAAAATACTGTGTGTAGGTGTTGGTAATGTTCTCTAGTTGCGCCGTGATTGGCTCAGTGTTCTGTCACTCGTGGGGACCGTATGTCACTGCAACATCTACAGAGTGAGCTAGAAAGTTAAAGCCCCCTTGGTGCTGCCATAGATTTACATTAGAAGTGCCCATCCAAGAAGGTTCAAGGTCATTGGCCACAGATAAAATGTCAAATCACGTTATATCTACCGTAGCTTTTATTGGACTGATCATATCAACATCATACTTTCGAAATCTTAGCTAGCAAGCTAGACAAGCAGTCATCATCATGAATCACGTCAAAAATCAACTGGCAAATCCTTTTCGATCTTTGTCATATGAAGAGAAATTATAGATAAAACGTATCGCCATTGGACATAAACATTTCACAACAAGTTGGAAATCGCAAATTACACAATGAGTGGTTTGGAAGGAATCAGTAGCTAACTGCAAGCGTTGCAAAGCAATCACTATTTTGCTTCCTCTGCCTGCTATTCGGTGGAGAGGGTGTGTGGTCCAAGTCTGGATTTAAGGGTCTCCTTTCCAAGCTTAAAATGATAAAACATTCACACGCAACACCATGGACCAGAAAAGGTTGAATACATTGGCCATGCTGTCAATCCAGCATGACTTCTGCCGCGTTCAAAACAACTGGAAACCCGGAACTGGGAAATCGCAGACTTCTGAAAAAAACTAGCTCCGACTGGGAAAATAAGTTTTGAATGGTCCTCCAACTCGGAATTCCAAGTCAGGAAATCGGGCCTCTTTCTAGAGCTCCGACCTGAAGATCACTGACGTTATGATTCAACCTTGCTTTTTTTCAAGTTCCCAGTTGTCTTGAAAGCACCATAAATCCAGAGAATGACAGACTTTGATGACAAAGTTTAATGACAAAATTTGCCCAAAAGAAGGACTGCCGCACCACCTTCCTGTTCAAGTGAGCACAGCGTCCAAAAATATGTATTGTATGCTGCTGCATAAATGATGTAATATGCCAGGGAGATATGTATACTGTAGCTAAGAAAGTAATGCTAAGTGTATGTTGTGTAGTAAGCTGTTAGTAGCCCATGTGCCTCATCCTAATAATTTGGTCCCTTTTCCCCTCATAACTTAGCCTACTGTTCTGACTTGGTGGTGCACATGTAGCCTATAGCCTGTTTTAGAGAAATGTAATCATCGAATATTGTAAGAGCTTTCATTGTCTGCTTATATGCCCCCTTTATTTATCCTACGGTTCTGACTTGGTGTACAGGGAGAACACTGTAAGAACGGCCCATGTTCTGAATTCTGTCGCTGTACATTTCAAAAGTGCTGAACAAATAGTTATATTGACTACGTCTGTCCTAGCTCGCTCATTAATATCTTAATTAAAATTACGGATTGCCTCTTATCCGCTCATCGTTCCCTTATGCCATAGTTTGGACATCTCAATTGTCAGTAGAAACCACATTTGTTCAAGCAAGTCAGCCATGTTTTTTCAAAAGGCAGTAAATGAGGCTGAATGAACTGTTTCGCTGCCAGACAAGGCTCCGCTGATAGCCAGGTGTAGCGATTCACTCCATGGTGCTGAAAAGAAAGCTCTGCTGTTGGGACAGCTTTATGGAGGCCCTAACAGTTTGCGGGCACCGTTTGTCATCGTTATAGTGCAGTTAATGTATTGTTTAGTGTTGTGCTGTGTAGTGGCTTTGCTGGCATGCATAAACATTTTTGGGGGGAGTTTGCCCCCACCAAGATTGACATGCTAAAATTGCCACTGCTACATTGTGTAATTTTCTGTATGGTAATAATAATGTTATTTTGTAAAGTGGTTTCTTGCATCATACAAACACAATACAACGCAATTTACAGTCACCTATTTGGCCCATGGTGTTACAGACCAAGTAAAAAATCATTAATTAATGTCAAGCCCTTCATAATATCAAAACATGCAATGTAGGCCTGCATTGAACACCACATATAGGCTACTGTAGGCTATATCATAGAAATCAAAAGCTATTTCCATGTGAAAATGTAAATGAGATTTGCTCCATTGGTTTTGTTGGTAGGCCTACATTATGCTCAGATAGCCACAATAACCTGTTGACTACTGTCTAAAACTGTCAGGGTACAGCCTCAGTGTTCACTGGAAACACATGCCGGAAGTTGCACAAAATCCTCACAACGTTAAAGTTTCCGCTCACAAGACCAAACATTTGCTCAGTGCCCCAAAGGATTTGAGGGAACATTGCCCCTCCCCCCCAAAAAATTTTTTTGACCGACCTACCTGGGCAAGCGCACTCTCGTTTCCATTACACATCACCCCTCCTTGTTACTGTTGCAGAACCCATCAAAGCCCTGATTGGTGAACCACTGATGCATTCACAGCTCTTTGTCTGTTGTCTTTGTCTGTTGGAAACAAACAGCTGTTTTATGACATAGAGGGTCCAGCCAAAAGGCAGAATGCTGTGCTGTGCATTACCGCTGGATTTCTACAAATGTTACAGACGGGAGATGACGTGCACCTGCGTGTACGTAGCAAACTTACTTGGAACCAAAAACCCACAAGAATAAACCAGCAGATCAGTGTCAAGTGATTATGACACCAGACAGCTGAATCTAGGTTCTCTGCTCTCACCCCCAATGAAATATGGACCTATCAGGAGCATCAGAAACCATAAGGCTGATGAATGTTAAACTCATTAGAGTATAACAATATAGAAATAGAAAATGTATTTAATTCAAACATTTCACCTTAAAATTGCTAAATAATACAATAGAAGCCATTTGAAATAACCTTTTGAGGTTCCATTTTCATTTGATAAAAAATATAGGTTATAGAACTCAATCACGACTGTCTTGATTTAGTTACATATTTCAAACAAACATGGACAGTCCAGGGATATTTTACCCCCAATCTTGATAAGAAATGACAATACCAGACAATTTTATTTAAATACAGAAATTGGAAACAAAATAAAATAATATGAGTAGTCTACACCAACATTAGTGAAAAATATAGCGCCACCAGGTGGTGGGGGACTCAGAAAGGTAATGTGAAATATATACCGCCACCTGGTGGTGGGGGACTCAGAAAGGTAAAGTAAAAAAATATAGCGCCACCTGGTGGTGGGGGACTCAGAAAGGTAATGTGACAAATATAGCGCCACCTGGTGGTGGGGGACTCAGAAAGTTAAAGTAAAAAGATATAGCGCCACCTGGTGGTGGGGACTCAGAAAGGTAACGTAAAAAATATAGCGCCACCTGGTGGTGGGGGACTCAGAAAGGTAAAGTGAAAAATATAGCGCCACCTGGTGGTGGGGGACTCAGAAAGGTAAAGTGAACAATATAGCGCCACCTGGTGGTGGGGGACTCAGAACGGTAAAGTGAACAATATAGCGCCACCTAGTGGTGGGGGACTCAGAAATGTAACGTGACAAATATAGCGCAACCTGGTGATGGGGGACTCAGAAAGATAAAGTGAAAAATATAGCGCCACCTGGTGGTGGGGGACTCAGAAAGGTAATGTGAAAAATATAGCGCCACCTGGTGGTGGGGGACTCAGAATGGTAAAGTAGTAAAGTAAAAAATATAGCGCCACCTGGTGGTGGGGGACTCAGAAAGGTAAAGTGAAAAATATAGCGTCACCTGGTGGTGGGGGACTCAGAAAGGTAATGTGAAAAATATAGCGCCACCTGGTGGTGGGGGACTCAGAAAGGGAAAGTGAAAAATATAGCGCCACCTGGTGGTGGGGGACTCAGAAAGGTAAAGTGAAAAATATAGCGCCACCTGATGGTGGGGGACTCAGAAAGATAAAGTGAAAAATATAGCGCCACCTGGTGGTTGGGGACTCAGAAAGGTAAAGTGAAAAATATAGCGCCACCTGGTAGTGGGGGACTCAGAAAGGTAAGGTGCCGGTTACTATATTTGCACACACTGTATATATATATATTTTCTGTTGTATTTTTGACTTTATGTTTTGTTTACCCCATATGTAACTCTGTGTTGTTATTGTTTTTATCGCACTGCTTTGCTTTATCTTGGCCAGGTCGCAGTTGTAAATGAGAACTTGTTCTCAACTGGCTTACCTGGTTAAATAAAGGTGACATTTTTTTTACAAAATAAAGAGGCACAATGAAGAATAGGACACAGACTCAAGTTTAACCCTTTATTGCCTCAGATGAAAGAATAGTCCATGAACAGCAGTCTAGTGGGTGGCGTTGTCCTCTCCCTGGAAGAGGTCATCCTGAGTCTAGCCCGGCCCAGCTCACCTCTTATGGTCCTTTGTAGCTCAGTTGGTAGAGCGTGGTGCTTGTAACGCCAGGGTAGCGAGTTCGAATCCTGGGACCACCTATACGTAAAATATATGCACGCATGACTGTAAGTCGCTTTGGATAAAAGCGTCTGCTAAATGGCATGTATTTTCTACTGGTCCCGGCCTGGCATTGTAAATGGTCCAGGGCCAAGGTGGGCAGGGTCAAGTCACGGGTCCTGTGAGAGGTCAGAGGTGTGACCTGTAATTGGATACTTTGACACCTCTGGGGTGGAGATCTCCCCCTGCAGCAGATCTGTGTCCAAAACAAGATTTGACTGGAAGAGTTTTCCACCATTAGTTTTCCATTCATACAACGTGTATGTTTCCATAGCAATCACATTTACATTTACGTCATTTAGCAGACGCTCTTATCCAGAGCGACTTACAAATTGGTGCAATAATCAAAAACTTGAACTAAGTTGTTCTGATGATAACACCCACCAGAGGGCGAACATATCTTGAAAGACTTTGGTAGCAAGCAGGACTACGTTTTTAGGGAGCGGTAATGAGGTGACCAATAATGGTTGCAATTGAGATCAACTGTGCGGGTGAATTTATAGCGCGTATTGAAGGTTTAACGAGAGATAAACTGGTGATGATCTCAGTGGTAAACTACATTTTAGATCAACTAGTGATAATCTCAGTGGTCAACTACATTTTAGATCAACTGGTGATAATCTCAGTGGTAAACTACATTTTAGATCAGCTGGTGATAATCTCAGTGGTAAACTAAACTTTAGATCAACTGGTGATAATCTCAGTGGTAAACTAAACTTTAGATCAACTGGTGATAATCTCAGTGGTAAACTACATTTTAGATCAGCTGGTGATAATCTCAGTGGTCAACTAAACTTTAGATCTTTACAGTACGGAGCTGTAGACACACATCATTCATCTCTTTACAGTACGGAGCTGTAGACACACATCACTCATCTCTTTACAGTACGGAGCTGTAGACACACATCACTCATCTCTTTACAGTACGGAGCTGTAGACACACATCACTCATCTCTTTACAGTACGGAGCTGTAGACACACATCACTCATCTCTTTACAGTACGGAGCTGTAGACACACATCATTCATCTCTTTACAGTACGGAGCTGTAGACACACATCACTCATCTCTTTACAGTACGGAGCTGTAGACACACATCACTCATCTCTTTACAGTACGGAGCTGTAGACACACATCATTCATCTCTTTGTGGACATTCAGAGAAAGAGGTCACATCCAACAGAATGGTTGTTTAATCAGTGTGTGTGTGTACAGGTGCTCCTGGGATGAACAGAGCTTTCCATGTATCTGTGTAGAGCGTTGAAGAGGTCTGGATCAGCAGGTGAAGTTCACTGCTCACGTCATCTGCAGCCCTCACACAAGGACACCTGTTAGAGCCTCTGATAAGAAGCAGATATTCCTTCTTTTTTTTTTCTCTCTCTCTCTCTCTCTCTCTCTCTCTCTCTCTCTCTCTCTCTCAATTTAAGGGCTTTATTGGCATGGGAAACATATGTTAACATTGCCAAAGCAAGTGAAGTAGATCAACAATAAATATTAACAGTAAACATTACACTCAGAAGTTCAATTTCAATTTTCAATTCAATTTAAGGGCTTTATTGGCATGGGAAACGTGTGTTAACATTGCCAAAGCAAGTGAAGTAGATAGTAAACAAAAGTGAAATAAACAATAAATATTAACAGTAAACATTACACTCAGAAGTTTCAAAAGAATAAAGACATTTCAAATGTCATATTATGTATATATACAGTGTTGTCAGTCAGGGAGGATTGAGAGAGAGGGAGAGCCCATTACAAGTTCAATCTGACTGAGTATCCATGTATAACTGCTGAACTGGAACCCTCCTATCCAGCAAGCCTCTGGGTCAGAAATAAAAATTGTAAGGTGTGAAGGTTTTTAATCTTTGATGCTTGAAACTTGGTAATCTTTTAATAGGGGTTTGAAGGCAGGCCTGCGGGCAATGTTGTACGATGTAGTCAATATCAACCAAATAAATATTGAATCTATGTAAATCTATATCTCATAATAAGTCAGAACAGTGAAGCGCAACACAGGAACGTGTTGCACACCGTACATGTATTCTCATCACTCAAATGCATGATTGTACGCACACACAGGCGCTCGAGCGAACAAACACACACACAGGCAAACACACTCTCTCTCTCTCTCTCTCTCTCTCTCTCTCTCTCTCTCTCTCTCTCTCTCTCTCTCTCTCTCTCTCTCTCTCTCTCTCTCTCTCTCTCTCTCTCTCTCTCTCTCTCTCTCACTGTAATCACTGAAGGATTATCAGTAACCCTGTTTCTATGAAGAACCGTTACAGATGCTCCAGGACCTCTCAAGATGAAAGACTGTTGTTTTGCTGTGTGATCTTTTTCTAGGAAATGCAACTCATCTCCCTTTTCTCATTACGATCAACTAAAGTATTCTAACAATCCTCAAAAGCTGTGTGAATTGAAATGTTCACTGCTCGTTCATTTCTAATGATTGCTTGTTTGTTGGTTTGTCCGTTTGTTTTCATGTGTGTGTGCATGCGTGCACTGTGTGTGTGTGTGTCAGAAAATAACAGTAAATAAATGGGTTTTCTCTGCAGCATGGAAAAATACAAAGTAACGCTCAGGAGGGAGCCCACCTTGATATAATCAACCATTACTCCAATCAATCTGTGGACATTCATCTCAGCAGGGAGCCCACCTTGATATAATCAACCATTCCTCCAATCAATCTGTGGACATTCATCTCAGCAGTCTGGAATCGGTCCATTTAAAATCAGAAAACTACATGTCATGTAGGAGTACAGTACATTGAGGTAAGAGGCTCAACTCACTTGCATGCAGGTACAGTACATTACTGTATAAATGGGCCATGCAGGTACAGTACATTACTGTATAAATGGGCCATGCAGGTACAGTACTTTACTGTATAAATGGGCCATGCAGGTACAGTACTTTACTGTATAAATGGGCCATGCAGGTACAGTACATTACTGTATAAATGGGCCATTAGGCGGCAGGTAGCTCAGTGGTTAAGAGCGTTGTGCCAGTAACCGAAAGGTCGCTGGTTCTAATCCCCGAGCCGACTAGGTGAAAAATCTGTCGATGTGCCCTTGAGCAAGGCACTTAACCCTAATTGCTCCTGTAAGTTGCTCTGGATAAGAGCGTCTGCTAAATGACCTATTTATTTATTTCAACACAAACACTAGGGATGCATCACAAATGGCTCCCTGTTTAATGCACTACTTTTGACCAGATCCCTATGGGCTATGTAGGGAGTAGGGTGTCATTTGGGATGCACACGGTTCAGGCTGTGGCTGTTGGCCTTCAGATTGTTTGGACCATTACTCACTAGGCTGAGCTATTCTACAGCATTGTCTTTTTGATCACATTAAAGGAGCTATATGGAATATTTTTTTGCATTGTAATTCCTGAAAATGTCCTTAATATACATCTTGTTGACAAGTCATGGTCCTCTGTAGCTCAGCTGGTAGAGCACGGTGCTTGTAACGCCAAGGTAGTGGGTTCGATCCCCGGGACCACCCATACACAAAAATGTATGCACGCATGACTGTAAGTCGCTTTGGATAAAAGTGTCTGCTAAATGGCATATTATTATTATTATAAGTCGATAACAAGAGATTTGCTGGCCCCAGTCAATTTGACAACAAGAGACGGTTCGTTGTTGAATTGTAACATGCAGTCACTATTATTATATTTGTGTTGTGGCAACCCGTTGCCTAGACCCATTGGATTAACCCAACTCAAAATATATCTTTGTTCAATACTTAGAGTAATACAGTGACATCTCCACCTATATGGCTATCTTTTAAGTTGGAAGTACTTAAGTGTTTTGAGTTTCATGAACTTTTTGACACTAAATTACATGACGTATTCTGAACTACAACACTTGAAATTACTTGAACATTAATATTTATTCTAGGGAACATTAAAATGTAGGGTACCTTCTACTTCAATTATTAACCTTCATTACTTTTATTTATTTCATGTGTAAGTAGTAAGTAGTTCTGATTAGTAATGTTCAGTGGTCGTGTCTTAATGTTGAACATTGTTTCATGTATTTGACCATTTCAACCCAGCTTGGCAGTCATTGTTGAGCACAGTGCTCATCCTCTAGCAGTAACTGGAGGTAGAGATGCTGTAACCAGTCATTGTTGAACACAGTGCTCATTCCTCTAGCAGTAACTGGAGGTAGAGATGCTGTAACCAGTCATTGTTGAACACAGTGCTCATTCCTCTAGCAGTAACTGGAGGTAGAGATGCTGTAACCAGTCATTGTTGAGCACAGTGCTCATTCCTCTAGCAGTAACTGGAGGTAGAGATGCTGTAACCAGTCATTGTTGAGCACAGTGCTCATTCCTCTAACAGTAACTGGAGGTAGAGCTGTAAGCAGTCATTGTTGAGCACAGTGCTCATTCCTCTAACAGTAACTGGAGGTAGAGATGCTGTAACCAGTCATTGTTGAACACAGTGCTCATTCCTCTAACAGTAACTGGAGGTAGAGCTGTAACCAGTCATTGTTGAGAACAGTGCTCATTCCTCTAACAGTAACTGGAGGTAGAGATGCTGTAACCAGTCATTGTTGAACACAGTGCTCATTCCTCTAGCAGTAACTGGAGGTAGAGATGCTGTAACCAGTCATTGTTGAGCACAGTGCTCATTCCTCTAACAGTAACTGGAGGTAGAGCTGTAACCAGTCATTGTTGAGCACAGTGCTCATTCCTCTAGCAGTAACTGGAGGTAGAGCTGTAACCAGTCATTGTTGAACACAGTGCTCATTCCTCTAACAGTAACTAGAGGTAGAGCTGTAACTAGTCATTGTTGAACACAGTGCTCATTCCTCTAACAGTAACTGGAGGTAGAGCTGTAACCAGTCATTGTTGAGCACAGTGCTCATTCCTCTAACAGTAACTGGAGGTAGAGATGCTGTAACCAGTCATTGTTGAACACAGTGCTCATTCCTCTAACAGTAACTGGAGGTAGAGATGCTGTAACCAGTCATTGTTGAACACAGTGCTCATTCCTCTAACAGTAACTGGAGGTAGAGCTGTAACCAGTCATTGTTGAGAACAGTGCTCATTCCTCTAACAGTAACTGGAGGTAGAGATGCTGTAACCAGTCATTGTTGAACACAGTGCTCATTCCTCTAGCAGTAACTGGAGGTAGAGATGCTGTAACCAGTCATTGTTGAGCACAGTGCTCATTCCTCTAGTAGTAACTGGAGGTAGAGCTGTAACTAGTCATTGTTGAACACAGTGCTCATTCCTCTAGCAGTAACTGGAGGTAGAGATGCTGTAACCAGTCATTGTTGAACACAGTGCTCATTCCTCTAACAGTAACTGGAGGTAGAGCTGTAACCAGTCATTGTTGAGAACAGTGCTCATTCCTCTAACAGTAACTGGAGGTAGAGATGCTGTAACCAGTCATTGTTGAGCACAGTGCTCATTCCTCTAGCAGTAACTGGAGGTAGAGCTGTAACCAGTCATTGTTGAACACAGTGCTCATTCCTCTAACAGTAACTAGAGGTAGAGCTGTAACCAGTCATTGTTGAACACAGTGCTCATTCCTCTAGCAGTAACTGGAGGTAGAGCTGTAACCAGTCATTGTTGAACACAGTGCTCATTCCTCTAGCAATAACTGGAGGTAGAGCTGTAACCAGTCATTGTTGAGCACAGTGCTCATTCCTCTAGCAGTAACTGGAGGTAGAGCTGTAACCAGTCATTGTTGAACACAGTGCTCATTCCTCTAGCAGTAACTGGAGGTAGAGATGTAACCAGTCATTGTTGAACACAGTGCTCATTCCTCTAACAGTAACTGGAGGTAGAGCTGTAACCAGTCATTGTTGAGCACAGTGCTCATTCCTCTAGCAGTAACTGGAGGCAGAGCTGTAACCAGTCATTGTTGAGCACAGTGCTCATTCCTCTAACAGTAACTGGAGGTAGAGCTGTAACCAGTCATTGTTGAACACAGTGCTCATTCCTCTAGCAGTAACTGGAGGTAGAGCTGTAACCAGTCATTGTTGAACACAGTGCTCATTCCTCTAACAGTAACTGGAGGTAGAGATGCTGTAACCAGTCATTGTTGAGCACAGTGCTCATTCCTCTAACAGTAACTGGAGGTAGAGATGCTGTAACCAGTCATTGTTGAGCACAGTGCTCATTCCTCTAGCAGTAACTGGAGGTAGAGCTGTAACCAGTCATTGTTGAACACAGTGCTCATTCCTCTAACAGTAACTGGAGGTAGAGATGCTGTAACCAGTCATTGTTGAACACAGTGCTCATTCCTCTAACAGTAACTGGAGGTAGAGCTGTAACCAGTCATTGTTGAACACAGTGCTCATTCCTCTGGCAGTAACTGGAGGTAGAGCTGTAACCAGTCATTGTTGAACACAGTGCTCATTCCTCTAACAGTAACTGGAGGTAGAGCTGTAACCAGTCATTGTTGAACACAGTGCTCATTCCTCTAACAGTAACTGGAGGTAGAGATGCTGTAACCAGTCATTGTTGAGCCCAGTGCTCATTCCTCTAACAGTAACTAGAGGTAGAGATGCTGTAACCAGTCATTGTTGAGCCCAGTGCTCATTCCTCTAACAGTAACTAGAGGTAGAGATGCTGTAACCAGTCATTGTTGAGAACAGTGCTCATTCCTCTAACAGTAACTGGAGGTAGAGATGTAACCAGTCATTGTTGAACACAGTGCTCATTCCTCTAACAGTAACTGGAGGTAGAGCTGTAACCAGTCATTGTTGAACACAGTGCTCATTCCTCTAGCAGTAACTGGAGGTAGAGATGCTGTAACCAGTCATTGTTGAGCACAGTGCTCATTCCTCTAACAGTAACTGGAGGTAGAGCTGTAACCAGTCATTGTTGAACACAGTGCTCATTCCTCTAACAGTAACTAGAGGTAGAGCTGTAACTAGTCATTGTTGAACACAGTGCTCATTCCTCCAGCAGTAACTGGAGGTAGAGATGCTGTAACCAGTCATTGTTGAACACAGTGCTCATTCCTCTAACAGTAACTAGAGGTAGAGCTGTAACCAGTCATTGTTGAACACAGTGCTCATTCCTCTAACAGTAACTAGAGGTAGAGCTGTAACCAGTCATTGTTGAGCACAGTGCTCATTCCTCTAGCAGTAACTAGAGGTAGAGCTGTAACCAGTCATTGTTGAACACAGTGCTCATTCCTCTAGCAGTAACTGGAGGTAGAGATGCTGTAACCAGTCATTGTTGAACACAGTGCTCATTCCTCTAACAGTAACTGGAGGTAGAGCTGTAACCAGTCATTGTTGAACACAGTGCTCATTCCTCCAACAGTAACTGGAGGTAGAGCTGTAACCAGTCATTGTTGAGAACAGTGCTCATTCCTCTAGCAGTAACTGGAGGTAGAGATGCTGTAACCAGTCATTGTTGAACACAGTGCTCATTCCTCCAACAGTAACTGGAGGTAGAGCTGTAACCAGTCATTGTTGAACACAGTGCTCATTCCTCTAACAGTAACTGGAGGTAGAGCTGTAACCAGTCATTGTTGAACACAGTGCTCATTCCTCTAGCAGTAACTGGAGGTAGAGATGCTGTAACCAGTCATTGTTGAACACAGTGCTCATTCCTCTAGCAGTAACAGGAGGTAGAGCTGTAACCAGTCATTGTTGAGCACAGTGCTCATTCCTCTAACAGTAACTGGAGGTAGAGATGCTGTAACCAGTCATTGTTGAACACAGTGCTCATTCCTCTAGCAGTAACTGGAGGTAGAGATGCTGTAACCAGTCATTGTTGAGCACAGTGCTCATTCCTCTAGCAGTAACTGGAGGTAGAGATGCTGTAACCAGTCATTGTTGAACACAGTGCTCATTCCTCTAGCAGTAACAGGAGGTAGAGCTGTAACCAGTCATTGTTGAGCACAGTGCTCATTCCTCTAACAGTAACTGGAGGTAGAGATGCTGTAACCAGTCATTGTTGAGCACAGTGCTCATTCCTCTGGCAGTAACTGGAGGTAGAGCTGTAACCAGTCATTGTTGAACACAGTGCTCATTCCTCTAGCAGTAACTGGAGGTAGAGATGTAACCAGTCATTGTTGAACACAGTGCTCATCCTCTAGCAGTAACTGGAGGTAGAGATGCTGTAACCAGTCATTGTTGAGAACAGTGCTCATTCCTCTAGCAGTAACTGGAGGTAGAGATGCTGTAACCAGTCATTGTTGAGAACAGTGCTCATTCCTCTAACAGTAACTGGAGGTAGAGATGCTGTAACCAGTCATTGTTGAGCACAGTGCTCATTCCTCTAACAGTAACTGGAGGTAGAGATGCTGTAACCAGTCATTGTTGAACACAGTGCTCATTCCTCTAACAGTAACTGGAGGTAGAGATGCTGTAACCAGTCATTGTTGAGCACAGTGCTCATTCCTCTAGCAGTAACTGGAGGTAGAGCTGTAACCAGTCATTGTTGAACACAGTGCTCATTCCTCTAGCAGTAACTGGAGGTAGAGATGCTGTAACCAGTCATTGTTGAGCACAGTGCTCATTCCTCTAGCAGTAACTGGAGGTAGAGCTGTAACCAGTCATTGTTGAACACAGTGCTCATTCCTCTAGCAGTAACTGGAGGTAGAGATGCTGTAACCAGTCATTGTTGAACACAGTGCTCATTCCTCTAGCAGTAACTGGAGGTAGAGCTGTAACCAGTCATTGTTGAGCACAGTGCTCATTCCTCTGGCAGTAACTGGAGGTAGAGCTGTAACCAGTCATTGTTGAACACAGTGCTCATTCCTCTAGCAGTAACTGGAGGTAGAGATGCTGTAACCAGTCATTGTTGAACACAGTGCTCATTCCTCTAGCAATAACTGGAGGTAGAGATGCTGTAACCAGTCATTGTTGAACACAGTGCTCATTCCTCTAGCAGTAACTGGAGGTAGAGATGCTGTAACCAGTCATTGTTGAACACAGTGCTCATTCCTCTGGCAGTAACTGGAGGTAGAGCTGTAACCAGTCATTGTTGAACACAGTGCTCATTCCTCTGGCAGTAACTGGAGGTAGAGCTGTAACCAGTCATTGTTGAACACAGTGCTCATTCCTCTAACAGTAACTGGAGGTAGAGATGTAACCAGTCATTGTTGAGAACAGTGCTCATTCCTCTAACAGTAACTGGAGGTAGAGATGTAACCAGTCATTGTTGAACACAGTGCTCATTCCTCTAACAGTAACTAGAGGTAGAGCTGTAACCAGTCATTGTTGAGCACAGTGCTCATTCCTCTAGCAGTAACTGGAGGTAGAGCTGTAACCAGTCATTGTTGAACACAGTGCTCATTCCTCTAGCAATAACTGGAGGTAGAGCTGTAACCAGTCATTGTTGAACACAGTGCTCATTCCTCTAGCAATAACTGGAGGTAGAGCTGTAACCAGTCATTGTTGAGCACAGTACTCATTCCTCTAACAGTAACTGGAGGTAGAGATGCTGTAACCAGTCATTGTTGAACACAGTGCTCATTCCTCTAACAGTAACTGGAGGTAGAGATGCTGTAACCAGTCATTGTTGAACACAGTGCTCATTCCTCTAGCAGTAACTGGAGGTAGAGATGCTGTAACCAGTCATTGTTGAGCACAGTGCTCATTCCTCTAACAGTAACTAGAGGTAGAGCTGTAACCAGTCATTGTTGAACACAGTGCTCATTCCTCTAGCAGTAACTGGAGGTAGAGATGCTGTAACCAGTCATTGTTGAACACAGTGCTCATTCCTCTAGCAGTAACTGGAGGTAGAGATGCTGTAACCAGTCATTGTTGAACACAGTGCTCATTCCTCTAGCAGTAACTGGAGGTAGAGATGCTGTAACCAGTCATTGTTGAACACAGTGCTCATTCCTCCAGCAGTAACTGGAGGTAGAGATGCTGTAACCAGTCATTGTTGAACACAGTGCTCATTCCTCTAGCAGTAACTGGAGGTAGAGATGCTGTAACCAGTCATTGTTGAGCACAGTGTTCATTCCTCTAGCAGTAACTGGAGGTAGCACTGTAAGCATTGCAGGATGCTGCACTAGCCTCTGTCATTAAGAGTGGAGTGCACGACCCTGTTGATGGTGGGAATGGCTTGTCTCATTATTGAACGTCAATTTACCTGCTGGTCTTGATATGATTGATATTGATATGATTACACCTCATAGCACAGCAAACCGCTTAAAGCAATTTTATAAATATTATTTTATTTCTTCAAACATGCATACAACATTGTGTAAAAGTATCGTAACGTCAACAATTTTGGAATTACCCACAATCCTCTAAAAACAGAGCCATGTGGCACTATTAAGTATTCATAACTTTAAAAATGTCATAATTCGTTTTAAGTAAAGACGTAAAACATAATAGAATAAAGTAAGAACAACTGATTTAATAAATGTTAGATTGACTTAAAAATATTAAATAATCGTAACTTGTAAAAACTCAATAACTTTAGATTAGCAGAACACAAATAAATTAAGTTATATTTACTCAATTACCTAATATTTGTTACATGATTTGAGTTCTACTGACAGTTGGAGATGTTTAAGTAGCCACTACTCAGTTTCTTTAATGGTGTTAGGCAGTACATTTTTACAGTGTATGTTTAAATGTTTTTAGTCAATGTAATTGTGTATATGTCAATAAATGGAATCCCACCTATATCCCGTGGGGCATCTCTTTGAATACATTCCTGACATGAAATATGGTTTTAGGACGAACATACAGTGCCTTCGGAAAGTATTCAGACCCCTTGACTTTTTCACACATTTTGTTACGTCACAGCCTTATTCTAAAATGGATTACATTTTTTACAATCCTCAGCAATCTACACACAATAACCCATAATGACATGAAAACATGCATGAAATTAGTTTGAATAGGACATATAGCAAAATGCATAGGAAAAGTAGTCATTGACAAGGTTAGAAATAATGATTTTTAATAGAAATAATAATTGTGTCCTTCAAACTTTGCTTTCGTAAAAGAATCCTTCATTTGCAGCGATTACAGCCTTGCAGACCTTTGGCATTCTAGTTGTCAATTTGTTGAGGTAATCTGAAGCGATTTCACCCCATGCTTCCTGAAGCACCTCTCACAAGTTGGATTGGCTTGATGAGCACTTCTTACGTACCATACGGTCAAGCTGCTCCCACAACAGCTCAATAGGGTTGAGATCCGGTGACTGTGCTGGCCACTCCATTATAGACAGAATACCAGCTGACTGCTTCTTCCCTAAATAGTTATTGCATAGTTTGGAGCTGTGCTTTGGGTCACTGTCCTGTTGTAGGATTGGCTCCAATCAAGCGCCGTCCACAGGGTATGGCATGGTATTGCAAAATGGAGTGATAGCCTTCCTTCTTCAAGATCCCTTTTACCCTGTACAAATCTCCCACTTTACCACCACCAAAGCACCCCCAGACCATCACATTACCTCCACCTTGCTTGACAGATGGTATCAAGCACTCCTCCAGCATCTTTTCATTTGGTCTGCGTCTCACAAATGTTATTCTTTGTGATCCGAACACCTCGAACTTCGATTAGTCTGTCCATAACACTTTTTTCCAATCTTCCTCTGTCCAGTGTCTGTGTTCTTTTGCCCATCTTAATCTTTTCTTTTTATTGGCCAGTCTGAGATATGGATTTTTCTTTGCAACTCTGCCTAGAAGGTCAGCATCCCGGAGTCGCCTCTTCACTGTTGACGTTGAGACTGGTGTTTTGTTGGTATTATTTAATGAAGCTGCCAGTTGAGGACCTGTGAGGCGTCTGTTTCTCAAACTAGACACTCTAATGTATTTGTCCTCTTGCTCAGCTGTGCACCGGGGCCTCCCACTCCTCTTTCTATTCTGGTTAGAGCCAGTTTGCGCTGTTCTGTGAAGGGAGTAGTACACAGCGTTGTACGAGATCTTCAGTTTCTTGGCAATTTCTCGCATGGAATAGCCTTCATTTCTCAGAACAAGAATAGACTGACGAGTTTCAGAAGAAAGTTATTTGTTTCTGGCCATTTTGATTCTGTAATCGAACCCATAATTGCTGATGCTCCAGATACTCAACTAGTCTGAAGAAGGCCAGTTTTATTGCTTATTTAAATCAGCACAACAGTTTTCAGCTGTCCTAACATAATTGTAAAAGGGTTTTCTAATTACCAATTAGGCTTTTAAAATGATGAACTTGGATTAGCAAACACAACGTGCCATTGGAACACAGGACTGATGGTTGCTGATAATGGGCCTCTGTACACCTATGTAGATATTCCATAAAAAATCAGCCGTTTCCAGCTACAATAGCCATTTACAACATTAACAATGTCTACACTGTATTTCTGATCAATTTGATGTTATTTTAATGGACAAAAAAATTGCTTTTCTTTCGAAAACAAGTATATTTCTAAGTGACCCCAAACTTTTGAACAGTAGCGTATTCAGACCCTTTGCTATGAGAATCGAAATTGAGCTCAGTTGCATCCTGTTTCCATTGATCATCCTTGAGATGTTTCTACAACTTGATTGGAGTCCACCTGTGGTAAATTCAATTGATTGGACATGATTTGGAAAGGCACACATGTCTGTATAAAGTCCCACAGTTCACAGTGCATGTCAGAGCAAAAACCAAGCCATGAGGTCGAAGGAATTGTCCGTAGAGCTCCGAGACAGGATTGTGTCGAGGCACAGATCTGGGGAATGGTACAAAAACATTTCTGCAACATTGAACGTCCCCAAGAACACAGTGGCCTCCATCATTCTTAAATGGAAGAAGTTTGGAACCACCAAGACTCTTCCTAGAGCTGGCCGCAATGGTCACTCTGACAGAGCTCCAGAGTTCCTCTGTGGAGATGGGAGAACCTTCCAGAAGGACAACCATCCCTGCAGCACTCCACCAATCAGGCCTTTATGGTAGAGTGGCCAGACGGAAGCCACTCCTCAGTAAAAGGCACATGACAGCACGCTTGGAGTTTGCCAAAGGCACTTAAAGTCTCTCAGACCATGAGAAACAAGATTCTTTGGTCTGATGAAACCAAGATTGAACTCTTTGGCCTGAATGCCAAGCGTCATGCCTGGAGGAAACCTGGCACCATCCCTACGGTGAAGCATGGTGGTGGCAGCATCATGCTGTGGGAATGTTTTTCAGCGGCAGGGATTGGGAGACTAGTCAGGATCGAGGGAAAGCTGAACGGAGCAAAGTACAGAGAGATCCTTGATGGAAACCTGCTCCAGAGCGCTCAGGACCTCAGACTAGGGCGAAGGTTCACCTTCCAAGAGGACAACGACCCTAAGCACACAGCCAACACATCGCAGGAGTGGCTTCGGGACAAGTCTCTGAATGTCCTTGAGTGGCCCAGCCAGAGCCCAGACTTGAACCCGATCGAACATCTCTGGAGAGACCTGAAAATAGCTGTGCAGCGACGCTCCCCATCCAACCTGACAGAGTTGAGAGGATCTGCAGAGAAGAATGTGAGAAACTCCCCAAATACATGTGTGCCAAGCTTGTAGCATCATACCCAAGAAGACTCAAGGCTGTAATCGCTGTCAAAGGTGCTTCAACAAAGTACTGAGTAAAGGGTCTGAATACTTATGTAAATGTACATTTTTGCTTTGTCATTATGGGGTATTGTGTGTAGATTGATGAGGGGAATTTTTTCAAATCAATTTTAGAATAAGGCTGTAACCTAACAAAATGTGGAAAAAGTCAAGGGGTCTGAATACTTTCCGAAGGCACTGTATTGTAGTTTTGCCACGCGCTAACAACTGCCCCTTGAGGATTAATTAAGTTATTGAATTGATTTTAATGAAATTAAGTCAGTAAAAGCAAAATCCCATTTCAATAATTGAATATATATATATATATATGTGGTCCTCTGTAGCTCAGCTGGTAGAGCACGGCGCTTGTAACGCCAAGGTAGTGGGTTCGATCCCCGGGACCACCCATACACAAAAAAAAATGTATGCACGCATGACTGTAAGTCGCTTTGGATAAAAGCGTCTGCTAAATGGCATATTATTATTATATATACAGTACCGTTCAAAAGTTTGGACACACCTACTCATTCAAGAGTTTTTCTTTATTTCTACTATTTTCTACATTGTAGAATAATAGTGAAGACATAAAATCTATGAAATAAGACATTTGGAATCATGTAGTAAACGAAGAAGTGTTAAACAAATCAAAATATATTTGAGATTCTTCAAAGTAGCTGTCATCAAGGCAAAAGGTGGCTACTTTGAAGAATCTCAAACATAAAATATATTTGGATTTGTTTAACACTTTTTTGGTTACTACATGATTCCATAAGTGTTTTTTCATAGTTTTGATGTCTTCACTATTATTCTACAATGTAGAAAATAGTAAAAATAAAGAAAAACTGTTGAATGAGTAGGTGTGTCCAAACTTTTGACGGGTACTGAATATATATTTTTTAATGGAGAAGCTATTAATTCCAAACGTTTTTCAATTTTAGAATTTGTACTTAAAATCAGTATCTGAATTGAGTGACTTCAATTCAAATGGACCCTAACACAGCTGTACACTATTGCAAACAAAACATAAATCTCATGCAGTACAATACGACATCACTTTTTTTACATAATTAACTTCTCTTGATGTGTGACTGCTGTCCTTAAGAGGGGAAACGGTCTTAATCTCATTCTGTGTTTTCATGGTCACATTTCAGGTCTTTGTCCAAAAGGCAAGAATGCTCAGAAACCTCTGGAATGCCTCATTCACGGCATTACAGGTCCATCCCACCGAGTCTCTCACACACACACACACACACACACACACACACACACACACACACACACCCTCGCACACACACACACACACACACACACACACACACACACACACACACACACACACACACACACACACACACACACACACACACACACACACACACACACACACACACACACACACACACACACACACACCCTCGCACTCACACACACACACACACACACACCCTCGCACACACACACACACACACACACACACACACACACACACACACACACACACACACACACACACACACACTTCCCTTGACAAGCAGTGAGTAAAGTGTGTATGAACATTCTGTTGTTTGGCCTCCATTATCTTCCAATGGCCTTTGATCCACTATGTAATATCAAATCAAATCAAAAGTTATTGGTCACATACACGTGTTTAGCAGATGTTACTGCGGGTGTAGCGAAATGCTTGTGCTTCTAGCTCCGACAGTGCAGTAATATCTAACAAGTAATATCTAACAATTTCACAACATACACCCAATACACACAAATCTAGTAAGGTAATGGAATTTAAGAATATATACATATATGGACAAGCAATGACAGAGCGGCATGGACTAAGATGCAGTAGAATATTATAGAATAGAATACAGTATACAGTGAGGGAAAAAAGTATTTGATCCCCTGCTGATTTTGTACGTTTGCCCACTGACAAAGAAATGATCAGTCTATAATTCTAATGGTAGATGGTAGGTTTATTTGAACAGTGAGAGACAGAATAACAACAAAGAAATCCAGAAAAATGCATGTCAAAAATGTTATAAATTGATTTGCATTTTAATGAGGGAAATAAGTATTTGACCCCTCTGCAAAACATGGCTTAGTATTTGGTGGCAAAGCCCTTGTTGGCAATCACAGAGGTCAGACGTTTCTTGTAGTTGGCCACCAGGTTTGCACACATCTCAGGAGGGATTTTGTCCCACTCCTCTTTGCAGATCTTCTCCAAGTCATTAAGGTTTCGAGGCTGACGTTTGGCAACTCGAACCTTCAGCTCCCTCCACAGATTTTCTATGGGATTAAGGTCTGGCTAGGCTACTCCAGGACCTTAATGTGCTTCTTCTTGAGCCACTCCTTTGTTGCCTTGGCCGTGTGTTTTGGGTCATTGTCATGCTGGAATACCCATCCACGACCCATTTTCAATGCCCTGGCTGAGGGAAGGAGGTTCTCACCCAAGATTTGACGGTACATGGCCCCATCCATCGTCCCTTTGATGCGGTGAAGTTGTCCTATCCCCTTAGCAGAAAAACACCCCCAAAGCATAATGTTTCCACCTCCATGTTTGACGGTGGGGATGGTGTTCTTGGGGTCATAGGCAGCATTCCTCCTCCTCCAAACACGGCGAGTTGAGTTGATGCCAAAGAGCTCCATTTTGGTCTCATCTGACCACAACACTTTCACCCAGTTCTCCTCTGAATCATTCAGATGTTCATTGGCAAACTTCAGACGAGCCTGTATATGTGCTTTCTTGAGCAGGGGGACCTTGCGGGCGCTGCAGGATTTCAGTCCTTCACAGCATAGTGTGTTACCAATTGTTTTCTTGGTGACTATGGTCCCAGCTGCCTTGAGATCATTGACAAGATCCTCCTGTGTAGTTCTGGGCTGATTCCTCACCGTTCTCATGATCATTGCAACTCCACAAGGTGAGATCTTGCATGGAGCCCCAGGCCGAGGGAGATTGACAGTTCTTTTGTGTTTCTTCCATTTGCAAATAATCGCACCAACTGTTGTCACCTTCTCACCAAGCTGCTTGGCGATGGTCTTGTAGCCCGTTCCAGCCTTGTGTAGGTCTACAATCTTGTCCCTGACATCCTTGGAGAGCTCTTTGGTCTTGGCCATGGTGGAGAGTTTGGAATTTGATTGATTGATTGCTTCTGTGGACAGGTGTCTTTTATACAGGTAACAAGCTGAGATTAGGAGCACTCCCTTTAAGAGTGTGCTCCTAATCTCAGCTCGTTACCTGTATAAAAGACACCTGGGAGCCAGAAATCTTTCTGATTGAGAGGGGGTGAAATACTTATTTTCCTGATTAAAATGCAAATCAATGTATAACGTTTTTGAGATGCTTTTTTCTGGATTTTGTTGTTGTTATTCTGTCTCTCACTGTTCAAATAAACCTACCATTAAAATTATAGACTGATCATTTCTTTGTCAGTGGGCAAACGTACAAAATCAGCAGGGGATCAAATACTTTTTCCCCCTCACTGTATATAGTGCAATATATGTAAACATTATTAAAGTGACTAGTGTTCCATTTCTTAAAGTGGCCAGTGGCAGCATTGGAATAGCAGTTGAAATGTGACGTATGAGGTGAAATGTTTTTGTTGTGGAGAACATAAATATGTCATGAGAAGTGTTGACAACCAATGTCAGTGGTGACGACCAAACACAACTTTGATTTGATTTCATCCCAGTAGTTCATCAACGGATGGTTCACTGAACCATGTGTTCTACTATGGTCAATAACAGAAAAAGTTTGTGTGAAATAACAGGTTCTACAAGTTATTGGAGAACATTTTAGAAAAGACAGCACAACACCATAGCATGACCCTCAAGTCCTTTGTTTGGGACGGGGCTAAGAGCTTTCATTTACTGGCAGCAGTCTGAGAGAAAGGACTATAGAGAATCTATCTATAGAAGTGCCCAGTGCATCATTGAACATCTCGAACTACAATAGCAAGGACATAGAGATCAATAGTAGAGAGGTAAATGAGAGAACATATTTTTCAGGGTGGGGTTCAACCACAGTCGGCTTCAACCACAGTCGGGTTCAACCACAGATCAGGTGCACTGTGTGTCCATGACAACCCTCCATCGCCTCCATTCCATCTCCTCAGAGGAGAAACATTCAGAAATTATTATTTCCATTGCCACCCACATAAGCTTTCCAAAACTATAGCTGCTGCATGGTTATTACTTCCTATATCAGGGGCCGAGTATCAAATGGGACCCTACTCCTTCCCTATATCGTGCACTACTTTTGACCAAATCCCTATGTGCCCTGGTCTAGAGTAGTGCACTATAAAGGGAATAGGGTACCATTTGGGACTCGGGCAGGTTCACTATTTTCTGCCTTTTTTTTTTTTTTTTAGCTTATTAATGATAATAGCCGATAATTATGTGCAAATTAAACCCATGGAGGTTGATGTGATGTGTGAAGTGTAATATAAAACATTGGAGAGGGGCAAGCCGAGGCACTTTACCTCTTTTAGATTACAGCCCTCAGTTGACGAGAGGTTTTAAAATGTCTCTATCCCCCTCTGTGCCCAATTCATTCTGACTCCTCCAGGTAGCTATGGTTCATAGCAACAGTCATTACAAGAGTTCCCTGCACATTCTGCTGCAGAATTCACAGAACAGAGAGTACATATTGTAGCCTCTGTATATTTACATTACAAATATATCAACTGTACAATATGGAGTTTGGTATAGTTAATGTTGAGGATGTAATGACCAGACCGGTGGTTCCCAACCAGGGGTACTAGGACCCCTTGGGGTAGTGTACTTAGCCTATCCACAGGGGGTACTTGAGAAGACTCATGAGACCATAGGCTTACTGGTAAAATGCACATGCGGGGGTATTTCAGGGGTACTGCGGAGAGAGCAGAACTCAGTCGGTAGTACAGTAAATGATAAAGGGGCCAGAGAATATGCAGAGACAAAGCTGCAGAGAAAAACTAAAAAAAACGGGAAAACAGTTTTTGAAAACATTGGTATTGGAAAAGCGTTGGACACATGCTCTCTGTAATGACGGGGGTTTTCTGCAGCACAGTTATGAGGCCCCTGCAATAGACTGGCGTCTTGTCCAGGGGCTGCACCTGTACACCAAGCTGCTTCACGCTACAAAACCAGGAGAGCTCCTGCACCTATGAGCTGTTCTGGTTCACACAAGACAAGGCTACTTACTGGTTCACACAAGACAAGGCTACTTACTGGTTCTGCATCCTGGGCTGACCAATCACCACTATACACAACTGTTCTGCATCCTGGGCTGACCAATCACCACTATACACAACTGTTCTGCATCCTGGGCTGACCAATCACCACTATACACAACTGTTCTGCATCCTGGGCTGACCAATCACCACTATACACAACTGTTCTGCAGCCTGGGCTGACCAATCACCACTATACACAACTGTTCTGCATCCTGGGCTGACCAATCACCACTATACACAACTGTTCTGCATCCTGGGCTGACCAATCACCACTATACATAACTGTTCTGCATCCTGTTCTGCATCCTGGGCTGACTACAAAGACATACTTTAATGTTGCATCAGCTTCATGGGGTTTAACAAAACATAGCCTCCTCTCTAGTTTATTTTTCATAGTTTATCAAGGGTGTTGTGACTCTTCTGTTCTCGTTCTGTTCGTCCGTTTCATCTCAGACTCCAGTCTTCCAGTCTCTCTCTCTCTCTCTCTCTCTCTCTCTCTCTCTCTCTCTCTCTCTCTCTCTCTCTCTCTCTCTCTCTCTCTCTCTCTCTCTCTCTCTCTCTCTCTCTCTCTCTCTCTCTCTCTCTCTCTCTCTCTCTCTCTCTCTCTCTCTCTCTCTCTCTCTCTCTCTCTCTCTCTCTCTCTCTCTCTCTCTCTCTCTCTCTCTCTCTCTCTCTCTCTCTCTCTCTCTCTCTCTCTCTCTCTCTCTCTCTCTCTCTCTCTCTCTCTCTCTCTCTCTCTCTCTCTCTCTCTCTCTCTCTCTCTCTCTCTCTCTCTCTCTCTCTCTCTCTCTCTCTCTCTCTCTCTCTCTCTCTCTCAACAACCTTGGGGCCAGAATTCTGTTTGCCATCCTATCTTCTAACCCAGAATTTACCAACCTTGGTTTTGCCCTAGCACTACACAGCTAATTCAAAGAATCAAAGCTTGATAATTTAGGGCTCTATTCAATCTGTATAGCTGAAGTGTTTACTGTGAATGCTGTCTCCGCTAAAGCAGGAACATTGCCTTTGAATTTCAATCATGCTGTAAAGCTGAACTTATTGATGTGGATTGAATAGAGTCCTTAGTGTTAATTCCCTTCATTTTGTATCATTCCATCCATTACAACGATTCTTGTACCTTAATCTGCTTCCTCTGTAAATGATGTCAGGTCCGTGTGGTTGTAGCTGAAGATCACCACTAGCAAATGGGGGATAATATTTAGGACTCTATTCCATCTGTAGCGCTGAAGCGGTACGGATAGCGTGCTAGAAATGTAAAGGTCATTTTCTATTGAGCTGACATCTACAGCGTTGACAGTGAATGCTGTCTCCTCTAACGCGGGAGCATTGCCTTTTAAATTTATATCACGCAGTAACGCTGAATTTCCATGATAAAGGAGTGAACAGAGCCCTTAATAAAAAAAACATTGACATGAAGGCTGATTAAATAATTATGGAGCACAGATCAAACCGTTATTACAGTTATACTTCGTTGATCTCCATATTCTAAACACATTCTCCATAGCCTACATTCTAGTGTTGTGCCGATCAAATTCAAATTAAAAAAAGGTACACAGTTTTTAAAAGGGCTTGCTTTAAATAAATGAACGGAAAAGCACATTTAATGAAAGCTTCCTGATCAATTCTGTCGGGCCACCCAATGGGTGTGTTTTCGGGGGCTGAATTAAATGTATTCAGTGCGTGCAAATGAGCCACACCCGCATAGCTCACTAGGCACCTGCATAAGGTAAGTCTGAATTACAACAACTGAGAAAGAGTTATCTGCTCCTCTGCGTCTGCAGTCCCTGCCCATAGCCAGTTCAGAGCCCTCAGCCTCAGCTGGCCCTCAGCCTCAGCTGGCCCTCAGCCTCAGCTGGCCCTCAGCCTCAGCTGGCCCTCAGCCTCAGCTGGCCCCGTCTCCTGCTCAGCTAGATTCTCAGTCTCAGCTAGGTTCTCAGTCTCCTGCTCAGCTGGGTTCTCAGTCGCCTGCTCAGCTAGATTGTCCGTCTCAACTGGGTCCTCAGTCTCCTGCTCAGCTGGCTCCTCAGTCTCCTGCTCAGCTGGCTCCTCAGTCTCCTGCTCAGCTGGCTTCTCAGTCTCCTGCTCAGCTGGCTTCTCTGTCTCCTGCTCAGCTGGCTTCTCAGTCTCATGCTCAGCTGGCTCCTCAGTCTCCTGCTCAGCTGGCTCCTCAGTCTCCTGCTCAGCTGGCTTCTCGGTCTCCTGCTCAGCTGGCTTCTCAGTCTCCTGCTCAGCTGGCTTCTCTGTCTCCTGCTCAGCTGGCTTCTCAGTCTCCTGCTCAGCTGGCTCCTCAGTCTCCTGCTCAGCTGGCTTCTCAGTCTCCTGCTCAGCTGGCTTCTCAGTCTCCTGCTCAGCTGGCTTCTCAGTTTCCTGCCATACATGGCTTGCAGTCCTCCGTCTAGGTAGTAGGTGCTAAGTCCCTTACCCTGTCAGGCTTTTTATACATGACCCTAAGCATGATGGGATGTTAATTGTTTAATTAACTCAGGAACCACACCTACCGTATGTGGAAGCACCTGCTTTCAATATACTTTGTA
This sequence comes from Coregonus lavaretus, assembly GCF_964263955.1. Taxonomy (NCBI): domain Eukaryota; kingdom Metazoa; phylum Chordata; class Actinopteri; order Salmoniformes; family Salmonidae; genus Coregonus; species Coregonus lavaretus. Next base: position 2,222,052 of record NW_028167175.1, on the reverse strand, counting down.
TCCCTCATTTACTCAAGTGTTTCCTTTATTTTGCCAGTTACCTGTATGTTGCCAACAGTGGTGTAAACATACTTTTAGGTAGTTTTTTTGGGTATCTGTACTTTGCATTAATATTTATATTTTTGACAACTTTGACCTTTACTTCACTACATTCCTAAAGAAAATAATGTACTTTTTACCCCAATACATTTTCCCTAACACCCAAAAGTACTCGTTAGATTTTGAATGCTTAGCAGGACAGGAAAGTGGTCCAATTTACGCACTTATCCAAAGAACATACCTGTTCATCCCTACTGCCTCTGATCTGGCAGACTCACTAAACACAAATGCTTCGCTTGAAAATTGTTTCTGAGTGTTGGAGTGTGCCTCAGGCTATCTGTAAATTTAAAAAACTAGAAAATTGTGCCGTCTGGTTTGCTAAATATAAGGAATTTAAATGATTTATACTTTTGCTTTTGATAATTAAGTATATTTTAGCATTTACATTTACTTTTGATACTTAAGAATATTTAAAACCAAATACTTTTAGACTTTTACTCAAGTAGTATTTTACTGGGTGAGTTTCACATATACTTGAGCCATTTTCTATTAAGATAGCTTTACTCAAGTATGACAATTGGGTACTTTATTTTACTTTTTCCACCACTGGTTGCCAGTAGAACTGTCTATCACATGGTACCGCAGTGATTTATGTAACATTACATGCTACTGTTATTAGCAGGGTGCCATTCTATAGTTTCTGGAATTTTCCAGCCTTATCCAGCTTGCTCTCATGATCCAGCGAATGTACAGTGGCCATGCCTCCAGATAACATCTAGCCAGGACAGCGAGAGGGACATACAGTTGAAGTCGGAAGTTTAACATACACCTTTGCCAAATACATTTAAACTCAGTTTTTCACAATTCCTGACATTTAATTCTAGTAACAATTCCCTGTTTTAGGTCTGTTAGGATCACCACTTTATTTTAAGAATGTGAAATGTCAGAATAATAGTAGAGAGAATGATTTATTTCAGCTTTTATTTCTTTCATCACATTCCCAGTGGGTCAGAAGTTTACATACACTCAATTAGTATTTGGTAGCATTGCCTTTAAATTGTTTAACTTGGGTCAAACGTTTCGGGTAGCCTTCCACAAGCTTCCCACAATAAGTTGGGTGAATTTTGACCCATTCCTCCTGACAGAGCTGGTGTAACTGAGTCAGGTTTGTAGGCCTCCTTGCTCGCACACGATTTTTCAGTTCTGCCCATACATTTTCTATAGGATTGAGGTCAGGGCTTTGTGATAGCCACTCCAATACCTTAACTTTGTTGTCCTTAAGCCATTTTGCCACAACTCTGGAAGTATGCTTGGGGTCATTGTCCATTTGGAAGACCCATTTGCGACCAACCTTTAACTTCCTGACTGATGTCTTGAGATGTTGCTTCAATATATCCACATAATTTTCCTTCCTCATGATGCCATCTCTTTTGTGACGTGCACAGGTCCCTCCTGCAGCAAAGCACCCCCCAGCATAATGCTGCCACCCCAGTGCTTCACGGTTGGGATGGTGTTCTTCAGCTTGCAAGCATCCCCCTTTTTCCTCCAAACATAACGATGGTCATTATGGCCAAACAGTTCTATTTTTGTTTCATCAGACCAGAGGACATTTCTCCAAAAAGTACAATCTTTGTCCCCATGTGCAGTTGCAAACCGTAGTCTGGCTTTTTTATGGCGGTTTTGGAGAAGTGGCTTCTTCCTTGATGAGCGGCCTTTCAGGTTATGTCGATATAGGACTCGTTTTACTGTGGATATAGATAATTTTCTACCTGTTTCCTCCAGCATCTTCAAAGAGGCACTGAGTTTGAAGGTAGGCCTTGAAATACATCCACAGGTACACCTCCAATTGACTCAAATGATGTCAATTAGCCTATTAGAAGCTTCTAAAGCCATGACATAATTTTCTGGAATTTTCCAAGCTGTTTAAAGGCACAGTCAAACTTCTGACCCACTATAATTGTGATACAGTGAATTATAAGTGAAATAACCTGTCTGTAAACAATTGTTGGAAAAATTACTTGTGTCATGCACAAAGTAGATGTCCTAACCGACTTGCCAAAACTATAGTTTGTTAACAAGAAATTTGTAGAGTTGTTGAAAAACGAGTTTTAATGACTCCAACCTAAGTGTATGTAAACTTCCGCCTTCAACTGTACATCTTAATGGGGCCTTGTAGTTGACAAAGCAAAAACAGGTTGAGAAATTTTTGTAAATGTATTAGGAAAAAAAACCTTAGGGTCGTTGTCCTGTTGGAAGATGAACCTTCGCCCCAGTCTGAGGTCCTGAGCGCTCTGGAGCAGGTTTTCATCAAGGATCTCTCTGTACTTTGCTCCGTTCAGCTTTTTCCCTCGATCCTGACTAGTCTCCCAGTCCCTGCTGCTGAAAAACATTCCCACAGCATGAGGCTGCCACCACCATGCTTCACCGTAGGGATGGTGCCAGGTTTCCTCCAGACGTGATGCTTGGCATTCAAGCCAAAGAGTTCAATCTTGGTTTCATCAGACCAGAGAATCTTGTTTCTCATGGTCTGAGAGTCTTAAGGTGCCTTTTGGCAAACTCCAAGCGGGCTGTCATGTGCCTTTTACTGAGGTGTGGCTTCCGTCTGGCCTGATTGGTGGAGTGCTGCAGAAATGGTTGTCCTTCTGGAAGTTTCTTCCATCTCCACAGAGGAACTCTGGAGCTCTGTCAGAGTGACCATTGGGTTCTTGGTCACCTCCCTGAGCAAGGCCCTTCTCCCCGATTGCTCAGTTTGGCCGGGCAGCCAGCTCTAGGAAGAGTCTTGGTGGTTCCAAACTTCTTCCATTTAAGAATGATGGAGGCCACCATGTTCTTGGGGACCTTCAATGCTGCAGAAATGTTTTGGTACCCTTCCCCAGACCCGTGCCTCGACACAATCCTGTCTCGGAGCTCTACGGACAATTCCTTCCACCTCGTGGCTTGGTTTTTGCTCTGACATGCACTGTCAACTGTGGGACCTTTTATAGACAGGTGTGTGCCTTTCCAAATCATGTCCAATCAATTGAATTTACCACAGGTGGACTCCAATCAAGTTGTAGAAAAATCTCAAGGATGATCAATGGAAACAGGATGCACCGGAGCTCAATTTCAAGTCTCATAGCAAAGGGTCTGAATACTTACGCAAATAAGGTATTTCTGTTTTTTATTTGTAATACATTTGCAAAAATGTCTAAAAACCTGTTTCGCTTCGTCATTATGGAGTATTGTGTGTAGACTGATGAGGATTTTTATTTATTTAATACATTTTAGAATAAGGCTGTAACGTAACAAAATGTGGAATGCACTGTATGTACAGTGGGGGAAAAAAGTATTTAGTCAGCCACCAATTGTGCAAGTTCTCCCACTTAAAAAGATGAGAGAGGCCTGTCATTTTCATCATAGGTACACGTCAACTATGACAGACAAATTGAGAAAAAGAAATCCAGAAAATCACATTGTAGGATTTTTTATGAATTTATTTGCAAATTATGGTGGAAAATAAGTATTTGGTCACCTACAAACAAGCAAGATTTCTGGGTCTCACAGACCTGTAACTTCTTCTTTAAGAGGCTCCTCTGTCCTCCACTCGTTACCTGTATTAATGGCACCTGTTTGAACTTGTTATCAGTATAAAAGACACCTGTCCACAACCTCAAACAGTCACACTCCAAACTCCACTATGGCCAAGACCAAAGAGCTGTCAAAGGACACCAGAAACAAAATTGTAGACCTGCACCAGGCTGGGAAGACTGAATCTGCAATAGGTAAGCAGCTTGGTTTGAAGAAATCAACTGTGGGAGCAATTATTAGGAAATGGAAGACATACAAGACCACTGATAATCTCCCTCGATCTGGGGCTCCACGCAAGATCTCACCCCGTGGGGTCAAAATGATCACAAGAACGGTGAGCAAAAATCCCAGAACCACACGGGGGGACCTAGTGAATGACCTGCAGAGAGCTGGGACCAAAGTAACAAAGCCTACCATCAGTAACACACTACGCCGCCAGGGACTCAAATCCTGCAGTGCCAGACGTGTCCCCCTGCTTAAGCCAGTACATGTCCAGGTGCGTCTGAAGTTTGCTAGAGTGCATTTGGATGATCAAGAAGAGGATTGGGAGAATGTCATATGGTCAGATGAAACCAAAATATAACTTTTTGGTAAAAACTCAACTCGTCGTGTTTGGAGGACAAAGAATGCTGAGTTGCATCCAAAGAACACCATACCTACTGTGAAGCATGGGGGTGGAAACATCATGCTTTGGGGCTGTTTTTTTGCAAAGGGACCAGGACGACTGATCCGTGTAAAGGAAAGAATGAATGGGGCCATGTATCGTGAGATTTTGAGTGAAAACCTCCTTCCATCAGCAAGGGCATTGAAGATGAAACGTGGCTGGGTCTTTCAGCATGACAATGATCCCAAACACACCGCCCGGGCAACGAAGGAGTGGCTTCGTAAGAAGCATTTCAAGGTCCTGGAGTGGCCTAGCCAGTCTCCAGATCTCAACCCCATAGAAAATCTTTGGAGGGAGTTGAAAGTCCGTGTTGCCCAGCAACAGCCCCAAAACATCACTGCTCTAGAGGAGATCTGCATGGAGGAATGGGCCAAAATACCAGCAACAGTGTGTGAAAACCTTGTGAAGACTTACAGAAAACGTTTGACCTGTGTCATTGCCAACAAAGGGTATATAACAAAGTATTGAGAAACTTTTGTTATTGACCAAATACTAATTTTCCACCATCATTTGCAAATAAATTCATAAAAAATCCTACAATGTGATTTTCTGGATTTATTTTTCTCATTTTGTCTGTCATAGTTGACGTGTACCTATGATGAAAATTACAGGCCTCTCTCATCTTTTTAAGTGGGAGAACTTGCACAATTGGTGGCTGACTAAATACTTTTTTCCCCCACTGTATGTATGCATTTATGTATGTATCCAACAGATCCACAGATGATGCAATCTCTATTGCACTCCACACTGCCCTTTCCCACCTGGACAAGAGGAAAACCTACGTGAGAATGCTATTCATTGACTACAGCTCAGCATTCAACACCATAGTACCCTCAAAGCTCATCACTAAGCTAAGGACCCTGGGACTAAACACCGCCCTCTGCAACTGGATCCTGGACTTCCTGACGGGCCGCCCCCAGGTGGTAAGGGTAGGTAACAACAGCTTCTACCTCCAAGCCATAAGACAGCTAATCATGGCTACACAGACTATTTGCATTGCCCCCCCACCCCACCCCCTCTTTTACACTGCTGCTACTCTCTGTTTATTATCTATGCATAGTCACTTTAACTCTCCCCCAATTTTTCTTAAAACTGCATTGTTGGTTAAGGGCTTATAAGTAAGCATTTCACTGTAAGGTCTACACACCTGTTGTATTCGGCGCATGTGGCAAATAAAATATGATTTGATTAGATTTTTCTATGTACACTTCTCATTCTGCAGTAGTTATATAGGATGAGCCGTCACTAGAATACAGGGCACCCTATATGTAGACTTGTCATTCTGATAATGGTCGTGGATTATTATTGTATACATGGATCCTCATGATTTATTCTCTCCTTTCTCATTCCACACATAAAATAGCTCTAAAGGAAGCAGCTGTGTGTCTTTAACAACAACCTTGGGGCCAGAATTCAGTTTTACAATCCTATCCTCTAACCGATCCCCTTATCTCCTCTCTTGTCCTTCAGAGGTCCTATAAAAGCCCGGAGCCTGGCAGACTCCAGCTGCCGTCGCTGTCGCCAACATTACAGTAATGCTGCCTGCCGTAGTGAAGCTCTGCTGTGGAATCTCCTACCCTCACCTCAGGACCATGGCAGGTAAAAAACATACAACTATATCATCTTGGTTGTGTCCCAAATGGCCTCCTATTTCCTATGTAGTGCACTACTTTTTATCCAGGGCCCTATTGGGGGCCATTTTGGATGCAGCACTGGAGAGAAACATCACATTTCTCTCATTCCTTAGATTGTAGGATTACCGTGTCGTGCACAATGCACGTAGCCTGGTCCCAGATCAGTTTCTGCTGCCTTGCCAACTCCCTCTTATGGTCGTTGCAAGACAGCACAAACAGGTCTGGGACCAGCCAGTGCACGTGCGTCTGGATGGAGTTATCTATTGTTGCTGTTATTACTATGGCGTCTTGGCTGTGACTAGTAGTAGTCTTTGTTTCCTGACAAGTCCTTTAAGTCCCCATCAACAACTCTGCCAAGTGTACATCACTTTGAGTTGCAGAATGGATCAAATCCATCCTGAGTGGCAGTCTGTGTCATGGTAAACATGTTTGGCTTGATAATGAGAAATGGAGTTGACAGGCTATATGAAAATGTGCTGACTGTTATTATCGTTGTTGTTGTTGTTGTTGTTGTCCCATGACAGGACTGCAACGGCCAGCTATCGCAGCGATCGGCCAGGAACTTGCTCACATGCAGAGGAGTGGGCAGACCCAACTACCAGCATGGACCAACCATACGGGTTGGCAGACTGGCACCGCTCAGCATCAGCACAGTGGTAAGCCTGGGAATGACACACAGATTACACACATTTTCAACGGCATTATTATTTTACACAGAGCACAAACTGCCCTTATCATAGTTATATTGACATATTTTCCAAGGGCATTACTTTTTTTACTATAAAACTTTTACTGACCATTGAATATTAAACAGCTTCAATTACAACTGGATCGAAGTGAGCGCTGCTGTGAGGGGCCCCTTTATCATGTGTATGTAAACGTGTTACAGAGAGCTCCAGAAGAGAGATAGCCAACCCAGTCCCATTGAAGGAGGATGAGCTGCTGTACATAAGGCGAGGCCACGAGGCGCTGACCAAGGCTCTGGACATTGTGGAGGATAAGGACGGATGGGAAACAGAACTCACAGAGGTAGTGCATCATCCATACAACCGTCTAGCGTTGATTAAAGAGGCAATACAGAATTGGTACATTGATTTTTGGCAAACCATCATGTATTGTCCCTTTAAAATGTGTTGCTTCCTGTGTAAAATGCTTCCAAAAATAGCTATTGCTAATGAAACCTTATACTGATGCCAAACCACCAAACTGTCATATAGGACAAGGGGGTAGGTACATGATCTGACTATAGGACAAGGGGGTAGGTACATGATCTGACTATAGGACAAGGGGGTAGGTACATGATCTGAATAGCTATCGCCATTGTATCCCGTCTTCAAAACCCATCAAATCTAATTGACATAGGCCATTGTTGCCACAATGTCAAACCTTTTAACATTTTTACCTTTTAGTCAATTAGCAGACGTTCTTATCCAGAGCAACTTAACAGCCAAGTGCATTCAACTTAGTTCAGAAGGGACCCTTTTTGACTTGTAGGAGAAAATACACTTTGTATAAAATCTCAGAACCCAGAACCAAATGTGCTATTAGTTATTTAAATTGGCTGTTCCAAAAGCAGTAGCTACATTTTTACACTGACTTACAGTTTTAGTGAGTGCATACATTTTCATACTGGCCCCCCCGTGGGAAACGAATCCACAACCCTGGCGGTTGCAAGCGCCATGCTCTACCAACTGATCTACAGGGGACTTAGCTACTCTTACGCTCAGAGTCTCTCACAAGACGTTCTTTCTGTAACTATGTCTTGTGGGATGCATACTATTGCCACATTGCCAAACTTTCTCTTTCCGTTACTTTGACATTTAGGTAAAAACTGGGACTTGATCTAAATAGCTATTGGCATTGAAAATCTTGTACCGGTATATGCATATAGATGCCTCACTGCCAAAACGTTATAACTCTGGAGTAGAGAAACTTTCTGTAATCTCAGAACCAAATGGAAGTAGAAAGACTATCACAAGAGAACGTTCAGTAATTGTGTTGTATAGGAAACCATGGACATCGTTAGAAACCTTCCTGAAAAAAACCGTTGTTGTTAAAAAAGGAAACCATATGGACGCCACATTCCAAAACGTCTTGTAACTTTCCGTAAACACTGTTGTGTTGTCATAGGAGAACGGGGATGTGGTCTACAGTAAAGTGTTGTCGGGGGACAGGAAGGTCTTCAGACTGGAGACTGTGTTAGAAGCCACCCCAGAAGAGATACATCACATCCTGTGGAAGGTCGAGGAGATGCACCAGTGGAACCCAAGCATCAAAAACATCAAGGTAACTGTTCCGTCATAGTAGGGCAGCTGTTGGTCAGTGTGTAATCTTAACACCTCCCCTTAGGATATCATTGATGACTGTAAGTTGCTTTGGATAAAAGCGTCTGCTAAATGGAATATTATATTATTATTATTATTATTATTATTATTATTATTATTATATTATTATTATAATAATTATATTATTATTATAATTATATTATAATTATAATTATATTATTATTATTATTATATTATTATTATATTATTATTATATTATTATTATTATAATAATTATATTATTATTATTATATTATTATTATTATTATTATTATTATATAATTATAATTATAATTATAATTATAATTATAATTATATTATGATTATTATTATTATTATTATCTTCTGTTCTCCTTCCTCTATCTATTACGGCATCCTTTACATTTATATTCTACACGTGTTATTATCCAACTGGTATTGTATTTACCTTCTAAGTATGTGTATCAGGGCGTCTGTAAACTGTAAAATATTTGTAACAAGGTGTTTCTAAAACTCTCATGCACAATTTAGGCATATTTTATAACTACAGTGGCAAGAAAAAGTATGTGAACCTTTTGGAATTACCTGCATTTCTGCATAAATTGGTCATACAATTTGATCTGATCTTCATCTAAGTCACAAAAATAGACAAACACAGTCTGCTTAAACTAATAACACACAAACATTTATAAGTTTTCATGTCTTTATTGAACATACCGTGTAAACATTCACAGTGCAGGGTGGGAAAAGTATGTGAACCCTTGGATTTAATAACTGGTTGACCCTCCTTTGGCAGCAATAACTGTCACGCCCTGACCTATAGGCTCTAGTTAGTTTGGTCAGGGTGTGAATATATGTGGGGGTTTTTCTATGTGGGGGATTCTATGTTTGTATTTCTATGTTTGGCCGGGTGTGATTCCCAATCAGAGGCAGCTGTCGCTCGTTGTCTCTGATTGGGGATCATACTTAGGCAGCCAGTTTTTCTGCCTGGGTTGTGGGATCTTGTTTGTGTTCGGTGAGTTTTGGCTTGTTCGTGTATAGCCTTCCGACGTCACGTTTCGTTGTCTTTTGTTGTTTTTGTATGTTTATAAACATGTATGCATTTCACGCTGCGCCTTGGTCTGGCCCGTTTATCAACGACCGTGACAGAAGATCCCACCAAAAATGGACCAAGCAGCGTGCCCAGGAGCAGACACCCTGGACACAGGTGGGGAAGTCATTTTGGACTTGGGAGGAGATATTGGCTGGTGGAGGACCCTGGGCGAAGGTGGAAGCCCAGGCAGGAGAGGAGCAATGGCAACACAGAAGGCGCCGGCCGAGGAGGAAGCCCGAGAGACAGCCCCAATAATTTTTTTGGGGGGGCCTAAAAGGGTGATCGGGGATCGACAGAGAAGAGCCCCGACCACTGCACTCGTAGGGGCTCAGGGAGGAGTCCTCACGGGAGGAGGACTGGGCGCGGAGAGTGAAAGACTGGTACAGTCAGAGATCTCTAACGTCAGTTCCCAGTCTGGTACACCTCGTGCCTGCGTCTCGCAACAAGCTAGTGGTGCGTGTTCCCAGTCCAGTACGGCCCGTCCCTGTTCCTCGCACCAAACCAGTGGTGCGTGTCGCCAGCCCGGTACGCCCCGCACCTGCTCCCCGCACCAAACCAGTGGTGCGTGTCCCCAGTCCGGTCCGGCCCGTTCCTGCTCCTCGCACCAGACCTGTGGTGTGTGTCTCCAGTCCGGCCCGTTCCTGCTCCTCGCACCAGACCTGTGGTGCGTGTCTCCAGTCCGGCCCGGCCCGTACCTGCTCCTCGCACCAGACCAGGGGTGCGTGTTCCCAGTCCGGCCCGGCCCGTTCCTGCTCCTCGCACCAGGCCAGTGGTGAGTGTTCCCAGTCCAGTCCGGCCCGTGCCTGCTCCTCGCACCAGACCTGTGGTGCGTGTCTCCAGTCCGGCCTGTGCCTGCTCCTCGCACCAGACCAGTGGTGCGTGTTCCCAGTCCGGTCCGGCCCGTGCCTGCTCCTCGCACCAGACCAGTGGTGCGTGTTCCCAATCCGGCCCGGCCCGTGCCTGCTCCTCGCACCAGACCAGTGGTGCGTGTTCCCAGTCCGGTCCGGCCCGTGCCTGCTCCTCGCACCAGACCAGGGGTGCGTGTTCCCAGTCCGGCCCGTTCCTGCTCCTCGCACCAGACCAGTGGTGCGTGTTTCCAGTCCGGCACGGTCAGGACTCTGACTGGGCCACTCCAGAAGGCGTATTCTCTTCTGTTGAAGCCATTCTGTTGTTGATTTACTTCTGTGTTTTGGGTCGTTGTCCTGTTGCATCACCCAACTTCTGTTGAGCTTCAATTGGCGGACAGATAGCCTTACATTCTCCTGCAACATTGGGATGAGGTTTTGATGTTGGTGTGCTGTGCCTTTTTTTCTCCACACACAGTGTTGTGTTCCTTCCAAACAACTCAACTTTAGTTTCATCTGTCCACAGAATATTTTGCCAGTAGCGCTGCGGAACATCCAGGAACATCGCGAACTTCAGACGTGCAGCGAAGTCCCATGAACACCGTTCTTGTTTAGTGTTTTACGTATCGTAGACTCGTCAACAGAGATGTTAGCATGTTCCAGAGATTTTCTGTAAGTCTTTAGCTGACACTCTATCCTCTAATTTTGTGAGTGTTTTTTAGGGCAAGGCAGCTCTAACCAACATCTCCAATCTCGTCTCATTGATTGGACTCCAGGTTAGCTGACTCCTGACTCCAATTAGCTTTTGGAGACGTTATTAGCCTAGGGGTTCACATTTTTTTCCAACCTACACTGTGAATGTTTAAATGATGTATTCAATATAGACAAGAAAAATCCAATAATTTGTGTGTTATTAGTTTAAGCACACTGTTTGTCTATTGTTGTGACTTAGATGAAGATCAGATCAAATTTTATGACCAATTTATTCAGAAATCCAGGTAATTCCAAAGGGTTCACATAATTGTATTATTATTATTATTATTATAACAATTATTATTATTTTATTTGTATTACTTTGATTCTTTATTTTAACGTTTTTTTTTTTTTTTTTTGCTCTGATTTTCGGGGTGAGGGGGAGTGGGAGACATTGGGATGGGTGGGAAACAGGGAGGGGGTCAGGGATCAATAGGGAAGGATTAGGGGAAAAAAGAAAAAGAAAAAGGAACGTGCAAATTATTGTATGTTTATCTTTCTTCTTCAATCAAATATTATGAAAATTGTTTAAAAAACATCAAGGTAAGCAGACTCATCTAAGCTGACATATGGAATTGTTTTAAGATGGGCATACTATGGATCATTCAGCTTTTTGATTTTGAATTTTAGGACCCCTTTAGGTATAAACAAAATATATTACCAAATTATTTGATAAAATATTGAGTTTGGCCTTTACTACTATAGCCCAGAGAAACGCATTGAACAACACATTCATTAAATGGCAAAACAAGACAGTCAAAAAAGAAACCATGAGAAACAAGGTTATTGAGTGTCTGTCCTATATCTAGGAGATACAGTACCAGTCAAAAGTTTGGACACACCTACTCATTCAAAGGTTTTTCTTTATTTTCACTATTTTCTACATTGCAGAATAATAGTGAAGACATCAAAACTATGACATAACACATATGGAATCATGTAGTAACCTAAAAAAGTGTTAAACAAATCAAAAATATATTTTATATTCTTCAAAGTAGCCACCCTTTACCTTGATGGCAGCTTTGCACACTCAGCCAGCTTCACCTGGAATGCTTTTTCCAACAGTCTTGATGGAGTTCCCACATATGCTGAGCACTTGTTGGCTGGTTTTCCTTCGCTCTGCGGTCCAACTCATCCCAAACCATCTCAATTGGGTTGAGTTCGGGTGATTGTGGAGGCCAGGTCATCTGATGCAGCACTCCATCACTCTCCTTCTTTGTCAAATAGCCGTTACACAGCCTGGAGGGGTGTTGGGTCATTGTCCTGTTGAAAAACAAATGATAGTCCCACTAAGCCCAAACCAGATGGGATGGCGTATCGCTGCAGAATGCTGTGGTAGCCATGCTGGTTAATTGTGCCTTGAATTCTAAATAAATCACAGACAGTGTCACCAGCAAAGCACCCCCACACCATCACACCTCCTCCTCCCTGCTTTACGGTGGGAAATACACATGCGGAGATCATCTGTTCACCCACAACGCGTCTCACAAAGACACGGCGGTTGGAACCAAAAATCTCCAATTTGGACTCCAGACCAAAGGACACATTTCCACCGGTCTAATGTCCATTGCTCGTGTTTCTTGGCCCAAGCAGGTCTCTTCTTGTTATTGGTGTCCTTTAGTAGAGGTTTCTTTGCAGCAATTCGACCATGAAGGCCTGATTCACGTAGTCTCCTCTGAACAGTTGATGTTGAGATGTGTCTGTTACTTGAACTCTGTGAAACATTTATTTGGGCTGCAATTTCGGAGGCTGGTAACTCTAATGAACTTATCCTCTGTAGCAGAGGTAACTCTGGGTCTTCCATTCCTGTGGCGGTCCTCATGAGAGCCAGTTTCATCATAGCGCTTTATGGTTTTTGTGACTGCGCCTACATTTACATTTTACATTTTTGTCATTTAGCAGACGCTCTTATCCAGAGCGACTTACAGTTAGTGAGCGCATACATTTTTATTTGTTATACTGGAATCGAACCCACAACCCTGGCGTTGCAAATGCCATGATCTACCAACTGAGCTACATCCCCTGCCGGCCATTCCCTCCCCTACCCTGGACGACACTGGGCCAATTGTGCGCCGCCCCATGGGTCTCCCGGTCGCTTGAAGAAACTTTCAAAGTTCATGACATTTTCTGGACTGGCTGACCTTCATGTCTTAAAGTAATGATGGACAGTTGTTTGTCTTTGCTTATTTGAGCTGTTCTTGCCATAATATGGACTTGGTCTTTTACCAAATAGGGCTATCTTCTGTATAGCCCCCCCCTCCCACCTTGTCACAACACATCTGATTGGCTCAAACGCATTAAGAAGGAAAAAAATTCCACAAATTAACTTTTAAGAAGGCACACCTGTTAATTGAAATGCATTCCAGGTGAAGCTGGTTGAATGAATGCCAAGAGTGTGCAAAGCTGTCATCAAGGCAAAGGGTGGCTACTTTGAAGAATCTAAAATCTATTTTGATTTGTTTTACACTTTCTTGGTTACTACATGATTCCATATGTGTTATTTCATAGTTTTGATGTCTTCACTATTATTCTACAATGTAGAAAAGAGTAAAAATAAAGAAAAACCCTTGAATGAGTAGGTGTGTCCATACTTTTGACTGGTACTGTATATATATTTTTTTTCACACATATTTAACCCTTTTTTTGGGTAGGCATAGAACTACCTTCATACTTCCATTCATTTTTTAAAAACCGGTACAGGTTACCTTCAGAAGAGTCCCGTGACACTTGTGGCAGTCATCGAGAACACTATCGTTTTCGTGAGAATCTCCCCTTTCCACAGTGGGGTCACATTAGTTTGTAGCCCAAACGGTTCGGACGCTACAAACAGAAGTTGGCACATCGACGGTACCGACTTCAGACGAGTCCCCTGACACTTGTGGGGGTCGTAGAGCGTTCGGACGCTACAGAGACTTTTGTGAGAAGACCGATTTGGTCGGGATGTCTCATGGTCTGACAAACACCGCTCTAGCTCTGCCACCTTTCACCTCAGATGTGCAAATGCGACATCGGCGGATGCGGTGGATTGAGACGCATCCGACGCTTAAACTGACGGATTTTGATGGGGATTTTTTTTATTATGTTATTTAGATTGACACGCCGGTGCGTCAATCGACTCAAGGGGTTTCAATAATTCAGTAATGACTAGGAAAAATGATGGCAATCGTGTTTTTAAATCGGCAGTAAGAAACTGCTAGCCATTGGCTGCTAACAGCTGAGAACTGCTAGCTAACTGGCAAGCGTAAAACAGTCAACAACTTCGGGACTACAGACCCCCAGACATCGTCTGACCTGCCAGAAATGCACAGTCAAAGAGGAGATTAATGCTTTTTTTTTATAGAGGCAAACTAAAACAAGAAACGTTACACAGTGTGTAAATGATAACACATTATTGCAGGAAATGAAGACATGTATATAAAATGCTGGAATTAAACAATTAACTATGCAAATTAGCTAAAGCTGTACGCATTAAGGAAATAGACGCCTGGCTCAAATAGAATCCTGTCTCTAATAAGCGACTGTTGTGTTCAGTGATTGAAGCAAATAAACGCCCGGGCTATTAATTGAAGTTTTACGGTAGACATGGACACACACAGTGTCGATAGTCTTTACAACGCCAGGATATCACACTTGTCTCAGGGCATTCTGATGAGGGAAGAACAAAACTACTACGGCAGATCCTGTGTCTTCAGCTGGCATTATGAAGTCCGCGTCCCAAATGCCACCCTATTCCCTATACAGTGCACTAGTTTTGACAAGAGAAAGTAGTGCACCATATAGGGAATAGGGTCCTATTTGGGAACACGTAGCAGTACATTGAATGAGATTGTATTGGTCTGTCTCTTGTGTTGAAGGTTCTAAAGCAAGCTGGCCCGGAAACCATGGTTACGCATGAGGTGTCAGCAGAGACAGCCGGCAACCTGATAGGCCAGAGAGACTTCCTGAGTGTGAGACACTTCTCCAGACAGGAGTCATGTATCTATCTGGGGGGAGCAGCCACGCACCTGGAGTCCTTCCCTCCTCAGAAAGGCTTCGTCAGGTAACACCAACACCGGCTTTGCTCGGATAACCCTGGCTCATAGAGTTGGATAGAGGGAGCGCTTGGACCAAAGCCTGTTTATGGCTCATGCTGTCACAGAAGTGCCATTGCAAAGATATGAGATGAGCTCTCTAGTTAATCTCTATGTCCTGGCTACTGTACAACACATCCCCTCAACTCCCTATGTCCTGGCTACTGTTCAACACATCACCCCAACTCTCTATGTCCTTTCTACTGTTCAACACATCCCCTCAACTCCCTATGTCCTGGCTACTTTACAACACATCCCCTCAACTCTCTATGTCCTGGCTGCTGTTCAACACATCCCCTCAACTCTCTATGTACTGGCTACTGTTCAACACATCACCTCAACTCTCTATGTCCTGGCTACTGTTCAACACATCACCTCATCTCTCTATGTCCTGGCTACTGTACAACACATCCCTTCAACTCTCTATGTCCTGGCTACTGTTCAACACATCACCTAAACTCTCTATGTCCTGGCTGCTGTTCAACACATCACCTCAACTCTCTATGTCCTGGCTACTGTTCAACACATCCCCTCAACTCTCTATGTCCTGGCTACTGTTCAACACATCCCCTCAACTCTCTATGTCCTGGCTACTGTACAACACATCACCTCAACTCTCTATGTCCTGGCTACTGTTCAACACATCCCCTCAACTCTCTATGTCCTGGCTACTGTTCAACACATCACCTCAACTCTCTATGTCCTGGCTACTGTTCAACACATCACCTCAACTCTCTATGTCCTGGCTACTGTTCAACACATCACCTCAACTCTCTATGTCCTGGCTACTGTTCAACACATCCCCTCAACTCTCTATGTCCTGGCTACTGTACAACACATCACCTCAACTCTCTATGTCCTGGCTACTGTACAACACATCCCCTCAACTCTCTATGTCCTGGCTACTGTTCAACACATCCCCTCAACTCTCTATGTCCTGGCTACTGTTCAACACATCACCTCAACTCTCTATGTCCTGGCTGCTGACCAACACATCCCCTCAACTCTCTATGTCCTGGCTACTGTACAACACATCCCCTCAACTCTCTATGTCCTGGCTACTGTTCAACACATCACCTCAACTCTCTATGTCCTGGCTACTGTTCAACACATCCCCTCAACTCTCTATGTCCTGGCTACTGTTCAACACATCCCCTCATCTCTCTATGTCCTGGCTACTGTACAACACATCCCTTCAACTCTCTATGTCCTGGCTACTGTTCAACACATCACCTAAACTCTCTATGTCCTGGCTGCTGTTCAACACATCACCTCAACTCTCTATGTCCTGGCTACTGTTCAACACATCCCCTCAACTCTCTATGTCCTGGCTACTGTTCAACACATCCCCTCAACTCTCTATGTCCTGGCTACTGTACAACACATCCCCTCAACTCTCTATGTCCTGGCTACTGTTCAACACATCACCTCAACTCTCTATGTCCTGGCTGCTGTTCAACACATCACCTCAACTCTCTATGTCCTGGCTACTGTTCAACACATCACCTCAACTCTCTATGTCCTGGCTACTGTTCAACACATCACCTCAACTCTCTATGTCCTGGCTACTGTTCAACACCCACAACACATCACCACAGCTTACCTTGAATAAGATGTATTTTTGCTGTATTCTGCTGTATAGCCAACTGTTGTGGTAATTGGCATGACAGCGACCATAGCTGTTGGTTATAGAGCAGGAACAGATCTGGGACCAGGTTGTTGTTTGATGCACTGCTCTGAAACCTTTGGCATTGATATAAAAAGGTTATTTGAGGTTGAGTTAATACCATGCTGTAGGTTTGTATACATTACATCAGTAATATAGTTTTTTACTGAGTGATTTTGTTGACTTGATCTGAACAGAGCGGAGGATGGCCCAACTTGTATTATCATCGAGCCCCTGGCAAACCAAACAGGAAGGAGTCACTTTACCTGGCTCCTCAACATGGATGTTAAGGTAGAGATAGATAAATATATACATACACACACACACATATATATATATATATGTGTGTGTGTGTGTGTGTGTGTGTGTGTGTGTGTGTGTGTGTGTGTATGTATGTATGTATGTATGTATGTATGTATGTATGTATGTATGTATGTATATATACAGTGGGGGAAAAAAGTATTTAGTCAGCCACCAATTGTGCAAGTTCTCCCACTTAAAAAGATGAGAGGCCTGTAATTTTCATCATAGGTACACGTCAACTATGACAGACAAAATGAGATTTTTTTTCTCCAGAATATCACATTGTAGGATTTTTAATGAATTTATTTGCAAATTATGGTGGAAAATAAGTATTTGGTCAATAACAAAAGTTTCTCAATACTTTGTTATGTATCCTTTGTTGGCAATGACACAGGTCAAACGTTTTCTGTAAGTCTTCACAAGGTTTTCACACACTGTTGCTGGTATTTTGGCCCATTCCTCCATGCAGATCTCCTCTAGAGCAGTGATGTTTTGGGGCTGTTGCTGGGCAACACAGACTTTCAACTCCCTCCAAAGATTTTCTATGGGGTTGAGATCTGGAGACTGGCTAGGCCACTTCAGGACCTTGAAATGCTTCTTACGAAGCCACTCCTTCGTTGCCCGGGCGGTGTGTTTGGGATCATTGTCATGCTGAAAGACCCAGCCACGTTTCATCTTCAATGCCCTTGCTGATGGAAGGAGGTTTTCACTCAAAATCTACGATACATGGCCCCATTCATTCTTTCCTTTACACGGATCAGTCATCCTGGTCCCTTTGCAGAAAAACAGCCCCAAAGCATGATGTTTCCACCCCCATGCTTCACAGTAGGTATGGTGTTCTTTGGATGCAACTCAGCATTCTTTGTCCTCCAAACACGACGAGTTGAATTTTGACCAAAACGTTCTATTTTGGTTTCATCTGACCATTTGACATTCTCCCAATCCTCTTCTGGATCATCCAAATGCACTCTAGCAAACTTCAGACGGGCCTGGACATGTACTGGCTTAAGCAGGGGGACACGTCTGGCACTGCAGGATTTGAGTCCCTGGCGGCGTAGTGTGTTACTGATGGTAGGCTTTGTTACTTTGGTCCCAGCTCTCTGCAGGTCATTCACTAGGTCCCCCCGTGTGGTTCTGGGATTTTTGCTCACCGTTCTTGTGATCATTTTGACCCCACGGGGTGAGATCTTGCGTGGAGCCCCAGATCGAGGGAGAATATCAGTGGTCTTGTATGTCTTCCATTTCCTAATAATTGCTCCCACAGTTGATTTCTTCAAACCAAGCTGCTTACCTATTGCAGATTCAGTCTTCCCAGCCTGGTGCAGGTCTACAATTTTGTTTCTGGTGTCCTTTGACAGCTCTTTGGTCTTGGCCATAGTGGAGTTTGGAGTGTGACTGTTTGAGGTTGTGGACAGGTGTCTTTTATACTGATAACAAGTTCAAACAGGTGCCATTAATACAGGTAACGAGTGGAGGACAGAGGAGCCTCTTAAAGAAGAAGTTACAGGCCTGTGAGAGCCAGAAATCTTGCTTGTTTGTAGGTGACCAAATACTTATTTTCCACCATAATTTGCAAATAAATTCATAAAAAATCCTACAATGTGATTTTCTGGATTTTTTTTCCTCAATTTGTCTGTCATAGTTGACGTGTACCTATGATGAAAATTACAGGCCTCTCTCATCTTTTTAAGTGGGAGAACTTGCACAATTGGTGGCTGACTAAATACTTTTTTTCCCCACTGTATATATATATATATATATATATATATATATATATATATATATATATATATATATATATATATATATATATATATACACTACCAGTCAAAAGTTTGGACACACCTACTCATTCAAGGGTTTGTCTTTATTTTTACTATTTTCTACATTGTAGAATAATAGTGAAGACATCAAAACTATGAAATAACACATATGGAATCATGTAGTAACCAAAAAAAGTGTTAAACAAATCTAAAAATATTTTATATTTGAGATTCTTCAAATAGCCACCCTTTGCCTTGATGACAGCTTTGCACACTCTTGGCATTCTCTCAACCAGCTTCATGAGGTAGTCACCTTGAATGCATTTCAATTAACAGGTTAATTTGTGACATTTCTTTCCTTCTTAATGCGTTTGAGCCAATCAGTTGTGTTGTGACAAAGTAGGGGGGGTATACAGAAGATATCCCTACTTGGTTAAAGACCAAGTCCATATTATGGCAAGAACAGCTCAAATAAGCAAAGAGAAACGACTGTCCATCATTACTTTAAGACATGAAGGTCAGTCAATATGGAACATTTCAAGAACTTGGAAAGTTTCTTCAAGTGCAGTCGCAAAAACCATCAAGCGCTATGATGAAACTGGCTCTCATGAGGACAACCACAGGAATGGAAGACCCAGAGTTACTTCTGCTGCAGAAGATAAGTTCATTAGAGATACCAGCGTCCGAAATTGCAGCCCAAATAAATGCTTCACAGAGTTCAAGTCACAGACACATCTCAACAGCAACTGTTCAGAGGGGACTGTGTGAATCAGGCCTTCATGGTAAAATTGATGCAAAGAAACCACTACTAAAGGACACCAATAAGAAGAAGAGACCTGCTTGGGCCAAGAAACACAAGCAATGGACATTAGACCGGTGGAAATGTGTCCTTTGGTCTGGAGTCCAAATTGGAGATTTTTGGTTCCAACCGCTGTGTCTTTGTGAGACGCGGTGTGGGTGAACGGATGATCTCCCCATGTGTAGTTCCCACCGTAAAGCATGGAGGAGGAGGTGTTATGGTGTGGGGGTGCTTTGCTGGTGACACTGTCTGTGATTTATTTAAAATTCAAGGCACACTTAACCAGCATGGCTACCACAGCATTCTGCAGCGATACGCCATCCCATCTGGTTTGGGCTTAGTGGGACTGTCATTTGTTTTTCAACAGGACAATAACCCAACACCCCTCCAGGCTGTGTAAGGGCTATTTTACCTAGAAGGAGAGTGATGGAGTGCTGCATCAGATGACCTGCCTCCACAATCACCCGACCTCAACCCAATTGAGATGGTTTGGGATGAGTCGGACGGCAGAGTGAAGGAAAAGCAGCCAACAGGTGCTCAGCATATGTTGGAACTCCTTCAAGACTGTTGGAAAAAGCATTGCAGGTGAAGCTGGTTGAGAGAATGCCAAGAGTGTGCAAAGCTGTCATCAAGGCAAAGGGTGGCTACTTTGAAGAATCACCAATATAAAATATATTTTGATTTGTTGAACGCTTTTTTTGGTTACTACATGATTCCGTATGTGTTATTTCATAGTTTTGATGTCTTCACTGTTATTCTACAATGTAGAAAATAGTTAAAAAAATAAAGAAAAACCCTGGAATGAGTAGGTGTGTCCAAACTTTAGACTGGTACTGTATATATATATATTATGATATTTTTGTATCCACTTATTGAATTGAGTGACTTGAATTAGAATTGATTGACCCCAACTTGTTAGGCTACACATTGACTAGGATGTTATCAAATGTCAGTTTAGCTCTTGAATATCAATTCAGACCTGTGCTAAAGTACCAGTCTGTTTGTGCCGTCACGCTAAACAAGTTCGCATGACAGCACAGACAGACGGGCGCTCAGGCTACTTAAGGGGGGGTCTGAATTGATATTCAAGGCCACCATCTACAACTAAAGCTGCTGTGAAAATGACCTATAGCTAATAGCAGTCAGTAGGCTGCTGTACTATCGAATAATCAAACAAACTGACGGCTCTATTCACTCCGTTTGCACACACTCACACTCACACCAACACACCTCCTGCTGCTGCCATTGGGGTTTTTATCTTCCTCTAAAGACTTTCTGTCAATTTAAGCTAAGCGTGATGTTTCACAGGAAATGTAGCTTTCATTTTCAGCTTCTGGAACCTTCTATAGGTCTTCAGGTTGCTAAGACTGCTGTACTAGTAAGTCATAGAACTTCCTTAAGAGAACATGTATGACCAAGCAAGCCCATCCAATGAAATGCAAGCACACGACTATGCATGTGCAGGAAATGGAACACCGCTGAAGCAGCTGTCTTCCTGAGGCTCGGCTGTCTTCCTGAGGCTCGGCTGTCATAGTGTGCACTTCACAGTTCTTCATAAGACTAAACACGACAAAAGGCAAATTAATCTTCCAATCCTTCCACCATGATGACACCTCATTTACACGTAGGGTGAGATATGGTCTACCTTCGTCACCATGATGACACCTCATTTACACATAGGGGTCTGAAGGATGAATCTGTATGTATTTTCAGGGCTGGTTGCCAAAGTCAATCGTCAATCAAGCGTTGCCGCGAGCGCAGGTGGATTTCACCCGGTGTCTGCGCAGACGGCTGGCCGAGGGACCCACTCAGCGACACACACACCACCATGCTCCCACAGAGTCCGGAGCCAGACAACCACCACACTAATTGGAGTTGAGTGCTTGAGGGCAGAGACAGAGACAGAGACAGACGTAGAGAGCGACTGCAGACCAGGCTGCCATTCACACACAAGAGAGACAGAACCGTCTGCAGGCTGGCTCTGGCCTTTCACTAGGAGCACCCAGAGGAGAGCCACCGCCGCTGTGAAGACATGCCAGGGTGCCCTCTTTGCCACGGCGTGTGACACGCGCACACACACGCACGGGAAGTGTTGGAGAAGCTACTCTGAAAATACAGATTACCAAGCTACCAATTACTTCACACTGGAAGAAGTTAAGCTACACTAAAGCTACCCTTAAGAAAAAATAGAATTTACCTAACTAAAGTTACTTTGTACAAGTAGTTCACTACATCCAAACTACTTTGTGATAAATTATCATATCTACATCTGAAACGTCATAGACTACACATTGCAAAGATAGTTCACTTGGGGGTCATATGTTAACAGAATGTGTAACTTTGCCTGTTAAAAGACAACAAAACAATGTTTCAAGTGAAAATTAGGCAGGTGGGATGCCGAAAAAGAAAGGAAATGATTGCCTACTTTACCCGTATTTTATTATAGAAAAAGAAGTAGTGTGTAATTCCAGTAGTTAGCTACACCACTACAAAACAGTAGTGTGTAATTCCAGTAGTTAGCTACACCACTACAAAACAGTAGTGTGTAATTCCAGTAGTTAGCTACACCACTACAAAACAGTAGTGTGTAATTCCAGTAGTTAGCTACACCACTACAAAACAGTAGTGTGTAATTCCAGTAGTTAGCTACACCACTACAAAACAGTAGTGTGTAATTCCAGTAGTTAGCTACACCACTACAATAAAGTAATGAGCTCAACTACCACCAAGCTACTGCAAAATGTAGTTACATTACATGTAGTTCACACTCCCCAACACTGCGCACCGGCACACACACACACACACACACACACACACACACACACACACACACACACACACACACACACACACACACACACACACACGCACACACACACGTCTGCCTGTCTGAGAGAACAAGCTGAGCTCATAATAGGAATTAATGAATAATATACTGTACCACACAAACCTCATGACAATGTATTTCTGTGTCTTCTGTAACTCTGCTACTGCTTGAAACACCTACAAAAGAAATGCCTTTCAGTCTACCATCAAATGGAATATTAGTAGCTGACCGTACAGTATGATGTGGTGCATTCTGGAGAGGAAAATAAAATAACCTTTATGGTCTTCAAATATTGCTTCCAGCAGAGTATTTTCCAAACCCAGTTCTTTGTACATTTTAGTAGACGCTTTTATCTAGAGCAATTAGAGTTAAGTGCCTTGCTCAAGGGCACATCGACAGATGTTTCACCTAGTCGGCTCGGGGATTAGAACCAGCGTCCTTTCGATTACTGGCACAACGCTCTTAACCACTAAGCTACCTTCCATGTCATAAAGACAACATTAATAAAGTGGCGGACAGAGAAGAGGATGAACAGCTAATAATGGTTTTAGTGCAGCAGGGAGGACAAGCAGCATCGCAGTATTGGAAACAAAGGCTGTTCTCAGGGCAGGCCTGGTTGTGGCTAGATATGTTCAAGTAGCGTCGGGGGATAAATTGTAGCATTTTAGGCAGTGTTGTAGTACAGTCCGGTCTCGAGACCACATATTGGTCGGTGTCGGATTCATTTATATTTGTATAGGGCCGATGGAAAGACAGCAGTCACACAGCATGATGTTAAAGGATAAGCAGTCACACAGCATGATGTTAAAGGATAAGCAGTCACACACAGCATGATGTTAAAGGATAAGCAGTCACACAGCATGATGTTAAAGGATAAGCAGTCACACAGCAGGATGTTAAAGGATAAGCAGTCACACAGCATGATGTTAAAGGATAAGCAGTCACACACAGCATGATGTTAAAGGATAAGCAGTCACACAGCATGATGTTAAAGGATAAGCAGTCACACAGCAGGATGTTAAAGGATAAGCAGTCACACACAGCATGATGTTAAAGGATAAGCAGTCACACAGCATGATGTTAAAGGATAAGCAGTCACACACAGCAGGATGTTAAAGGATAAGCAGTCACACACAGCATGATGTTAAAGGATAAGCAGTCACACAGCAGGATGTTAAAGGATAAGCAGTCACACAGCATGATGTTAAAGGATAAGCAGTCACACAGCATGATGTTAAAGGATAAGCAGTCACACAGCATGATGTTAAAGGATAAGCAGTCACACAGCAGGATGTTAAAGGATAAGCAGTCACACAGCAGGATGTTAAAGGATAAGCAGTCATACACAGCAGGATGTTAAAGGATAAGCAGTCACACAGCATGATGTTAAAGGATAAGCAGTCACACACAGCATGATGTTAAAGGATAAGCAGTCACACAGCATGATGTTAAAGGATAAGCAGTCACACACAGCATGATGTTAAAGGATAAGCAGTCACACAGCATGATGTTAAAGGATAAGCAGTCACACACAGCATGATGTTAAAGGATAAGCAGTCACACAGCATGATGTTAAAGGACAAGCAGTCACACAGCAGGATGTTAAAGGATAAGCAGTCACACAGCAGGATGTTAAAGGATAAGCAGTCACACACAGCATGATGTTAAAGGATAAGCAGTCACACAGCAGGATGTTAAAGGATAAGCAGTCACACACAGCATGATGTTAAAGGATAAGCAGTCACACAGCAGGATGTTAAAGGATAAGCAGTCACACACAGCATGATGTTAAAGGATAAGCAGTCACACACAGCATGATGTTAAAGGATAAGCAGTCACACAGCATGATGTTAAAGGATAAGCAGTCACACACAGCATGATGTTAAAGGATAAGCAGTCACACACAGCATGATGTTAAAGGATAAGCAGTCACACAGCATGATGTTAAAGGATAAGCAGTCTCACAGCATGATGTTAAAGGATAAGCAGTCACACAGCATGATGTTAAAGGATAAGCAGTCACACAGCATCATGTTAAAGGATAAGCAGTCACACAGCATGATGTTAAAGGATAAGCAGTCACACAGCAGGATGTTAAAGGATAAGCAGTCACACACAGCAGGATGTTAAAGGATAAGCAGTCACACAGCAGGATGTTAAAGGATAAGCAGTCACACAGCAGGATGTTAAAGGATAAACAGTCACACAGCATGATGTTAAAGGATAAGCAGTCACACAGCATGATGTTAAAGGATAAGCAGTCACACAGCATGATGTTAAAGGATAAGCAGTCACACACAGCATGATGTTAAAGGATAAGCAGTCACACAGCATGATGTTAAAAGATAAGCAGTCACACACAGCATGACGTTAAAGGATAAGCAGTCACACAGCATGATGTTAAAGGATAAGCAGTCACACACAGCATGATGTTAAAGGATAAGCAGTCACACACAGCATGATGTTAAAGGATAAGCAGTCACACACAGCAGGATGTTAAAGGATAAGCAGTCACACACAGCAGGATGTTAAAGGATAAGCAGTCACACAGCATGATGTTAAAGGATAAACAGTCACACACAGCAGGATGTTAAAGGATAAGCAGTCACACAGCATGATGTTAAAGGATAAGCAGTCACACACAGCAGGATGTTAAAGGATAAGCAGTCATACACAGCAGGATGTTAAAGGATAAGCAGTCACACAGCAGGATGTTAAAGGCTAAGCAGTCACACAGCATGATGTTAAAGGATAAGCAGTCACACACAGCATGATGTTAAAGGATAAGCAGTCATACACAGCATGATGTTAAAGGATAAGCAGTCACACAGCAGGATGTTAAAGGATAAGCAGTCACACAGCAGGATGTTAAAGGATAAGCAGTCACACAGCATGATGTTAAAGGATAAGCAGTCACACAGCATGATGTTAAAGGATAAGCAGTCACACAGCATGATGTTAAAGGATAAGCAGTCACACAGCATGATGTTAAAGGATAAGCAGTCACACAGCATGATGTTAAAGGATAAGCAGTCACACAGCATGATGTTAAAGGATAAGCAGTCACACAGCATCATGTTAAAGGATAAGCAGTCACACAGCATCATGTTAAAGGATAAGCAGTCACACACAGCAGGATGTTAAAGGATAAGCAGTCACACAGCAGGATGTGTTTGTGAGCGCCGACATGGTGCCTGTGCTCTAGCAAAGGAAGCGCTGTCTTCCTCACAGAGACGGATGAAACTGTAATTATGACAACCAGGCTGTTTCTCGTTCACTGCAGCCAGGTGACCAAGTTCTTGTATTGTTGCCTGTGCCAGGAGCGTCATTGTCAGCACGTTTCTCTGGTCCTTATGTAATTGAAAAGAAACTAAGTGAAACTGACTACGTGATACAGACTCCTGATAGAAAACGCCAATCTCGTGTGTGCCACATTAACATGTTGAAGACGTACCACACCAGACCCGTCACTCAGATAGACGGTCCAGAGAAACTGGCCGAGACGGCTGTCTCTATTGGCTGCTGCGGCTGTAGAGGGAGGTCATGTTAATGATGTGGACGGAGACGGTTTGGAGTTGCGCAATACTCAGCAGCAGTGTGCTAGATTGCCCAATTCAGAGATACTGCTGTCTCTCCTGTCAAGCCTGATTCATTTAACGGACGGACAGACAGATGATATTGTGAGACTATTACACAGCTTTCCATGTCTTTTTTAATGACGTTCCTACACGCACAAATGTGTTAGAACATGACATTAATGTTGGAAACGCTGCACCTATCAAGCAACATGCTTATCGTGTCAACGTCTCTAAAAGAAAGATAATGAGGGATGAGGTCGGTTATTTGCTGGAGAATAACCTGGCTATGACGAGTTCAAGTCCTTGGAGTTCTTCGTACATTTTGGTTCCCAAACCTGATGGGACATCCAGGTTATGTACGGACTATCGAAAGGTCAATGCTGTCACAGTGCCCGACTCGTTCCCCAGACTGGATGACTGTATTGACACTGTTGGTGCTGCTACTTATGTAACCAAACTAGATCTTCTAAAAAGGTTACTGGCAGGTGCAGTTAACCTCACGTGCCTCCGACATCTCTGCCTTTGTGACTCCAGACCACTTCCTACAATATGCTGTCATGGCATTTGGGATGCGGAACGCACCAGCCCCTTTCCAACGCCTGGTTAACACAGTATTGGCTGGAGTTCCTAATTGTAGTGCTTACCTTGATGATCTGGTAATTTATTCAACTGAGTGGTCAGATCATATTAACACTCTAAGGGTAGTGTGTGAACGTCTAGCAGCCGCTTCTCTAACCCTGAACTTAGCAAAGTGCGAGTTTGGGAAGGCCACTGTTACTTATCTCGGTAAACAGGTCGGCCATGGTCAGGTGCGCCCTGTAGATGCCAAAGTCTCAGCTATAAATGCATTTCCCACACCTACCAACAGAAGAGAGCTATGCCGCTTTTTAGGGATGGTTGGCTACTACCGTAGTTTCTGTAAAAATGTATCTGCGGTAGTTGCTCCATTAACGGATTTGCTCAGTCCGGCGAGAAAATGTGTTTGGTCTGAAGATTGTCACACTGCTTTTAACACTGCTAAAGCACTCTTATGCACTACCCCTGTTCTTGCTGCGCCAGATTTTGAACGACCGTTTAAACTGGAGGTAGATGCAAGTGCCAGAGGTGCTGGTGCTGTTCTACTGCAGCCGGACCAGAGTGGAGTGGACCATCCTGTCTGTTATCTTTCACGGAAATTTAACAAATGTCAGACGAACCATTCCACCATTGAACAAGAAGCTCTAGCTTTGTTGTTAGCTCTGCAGTACTTTGAAGTCTATGTTGGTTCCAGTGCATTACCAGTGATAGTGTATACTGACCATAACCCCTTAGTTTTCCTCCACCGTATGTACAACCAGAACCAACGCGTTATGCGTTGGGCACTCGTAGTGCAAAATTATAATTTGGAGATCCGCCACAAAAAGGGTTCGGATAATGTGTTTGGCAGATGCTTTGTCTCGTGTTTAGAGATCTAGTAGTTTTTTTTATCCCGTCAGGATGCTGTTGATCTTTGAATCTTTGGTTGTTGTGATAGTATGTGTGTCGCAAAACCATTGTGGTTTGCTCTTTTAAGGGTGGGAGTGTTACGGATACAGGTATCCTGTGTGTGTTTTTCCTCTCCTTCTGCCCTAATCACAGGTGTCCTTTATGTTCCTGATTGGTGGTCGTTGGGGTGTCCCACCTGTCCGACATCGTTTGTCTGCTGATTGCTGAGGTGGACATTCCTCTGCATTGCACCACCTGTTTCTGGTTTTTCACTCACATCACCACATCCCATTGTTTTAAAAGCCAGTCAGTTGCGTTTGCTGACAGAGACTCTTTTCATTTGTGAGTATGGATACTGTGGTGTCCTGTTTTTTGTGTACTCACTCATTTGCTGATTACTCTGTATGGTAACTATATTGTGTAAGTCGCTCTGGATAAGAGCGCCTGCTAAATTATGCAAATGTAAATGTGTGTTCCTGGGAAAAGGGGGATTTAGCAAGTTGCATACATTACCTGTAGAAATAACATTGTCTAAAAACACTAGTTAGATCTGAGCAGACCACCCACTGTATTTTTGTATGGTTAGCAGTAGCTTAGCGGTTCTTGAGGCAGGCAAGATCAGTTTAGGGGTTTTTGACATTATTGTTTAATTCCTTGGGTCCTGCTCAGCCCTTTTTACCAAACCTTTACCGTGTGTTCATAATAAACATTTTGTGTTTGACGGTAGCTTATGGTTGTCGGTGTATTTTTGTTCTCACTGTTTCCGTGTCACTATTCTAATTTGCATGAGTTATGTTACGGGTCTCTTTTCCATCCACCCTAGACTTTTAAAGCCACGGGGTTCGTAACACACACAGCATGATGTTAAAGGATAAGCAGTCACACAGCAGGATGTTAAAGGATAAGCAGTCACACAACATGATGTTAAAGGATAAGCAGTCACACACAGCAGGATGTTAAAGGATAAGCAGTCACACACAGCATGATGTTAAAGGATAAGCAGTCACACACAGCAGGATGTTAAAGGATAAGCAGTCACACACAGCAGGATGTTAAAGGATAAGCAGTCACACAGCATGATGTTAAAGGATAAGCAGTCACACACAGCAGGATGTTAAAGGATAAGCAGTCACACAGCAGGATGTTAAAGGATAAGCAGTCATACACAGCAGGATGTTAAAGGATAAGCAGTCACACACAGCAGGATGTTAAAGGATAAGCAGTCACACAGCAGGATGTTAAAGGATAAGCAGTCATACACAGCAGGATGTTAAAGGATAAGCAGTCACACAGCAGGATGTTAAAGGATAAGCAGTCACACAGCAGGATGTTAAAGGATAAGCAGTCACACAGCAGGATGTTAAAGGATAAGCAGTCACACAGCAGGATGTTAAAGGATAAGCAGTCACACAGCAGGATGTTAAAGGATAAGCAGTCACACAGCAGGATGTTAAAGGATAAGCAGTCACACAGCAGGATGTTAAAGGATAAGCAGTCACACAGCATGATGTTAAAGGATAAGCAGTCACACAGCATGATGTTAAAGGATAAGCAGTCACACAGCATGATGTTAAAGGATAAGCAGTCACACAGCATGATGTTAAAGGATAAGCAGTCACACAGCAGGATGTTAAAGGATAAGCAGTCACACAGCAGGATGTTAAAGGATAAGCAGTCACACAGCATGATGTTAAAGGATAAGCAGTCACACAGCAGGATGTTAAAGGATAAGCAGTCACACAGCAGGATGTTAAAGGATAAGCAGTCACACAGCATGATGTTAAAGGATAAGCAGTCACACAGCATGATGTTAAAGGATAAGCAGTCACACAGCATGATGTTAAAGGATAAGCAGTCACACAGCAGGATGTTAAAGGATAAGCAGTCACACACAGCAGGATGTTAAAGGATAAGCAGTCACACAGCAGGATGTTAAAGGATAAGCAGTCACACAGCAGGATGTTAAAGGATAAGCAGTCACACAGCAGGATGTTAAAGGATAAGCAGTCACACAGCATGATGTTAAAGGATAAGCAGTCACACAGCAGGATGTTAAAGGATAAGCAGTCACACAGCAGGATGTTAAAGGATAAGCAGTCACACAGCAGGATGTTAAAGGATAAGCAGTCACACAGCAGGATGTTAAAGGATAAGCAGTCACACAGCATGATGTTAAAGGATAAGCAGTCACACAGCAGGATGTTAAAGGATAAGCAGTCACACAGCATGATGTTAAAGGATAAGCAGTCACACAGCAGGATGTTAAAGGATAAGCAGTCACACAGCAGGATGTTAAAGGATAAGCAGTCACACAGCATGATGTTAAAGGATAAGCAGTCACACAGCAGGATGTTAAAGGATAAGCAGTCACACAGCAGGATGTTAAAGGATAAGCAGTCACACAGCATGATGTTAAAGGATAAGCAGTCACACAGCAGGATGTTAAAGGATAAGCAGTCACACAGCATGATGTTAAAGGATAAGCAGTCACACACAGCATGATGTTAAAGGATAAGCAGTCACACAGCATGATGTTAAAGGATAAGCAGTCACACAGCAGGATGTTAAAGGATAAGCAGTCACACACAGCATGATGTTAAAGGATAAGCAGTCACACAGCATGATGTTAAAGGATAAGCAGTCACACAGCATGATGTTAAAGGATAAGCAGTCACACAGCATGATGTTAAAGGATAAGCAGTCACACAGCATGATGTTAAAGGATAAGCAGTCACACAGCAGGATGTTAAAGGATAAGCAGTCACACAGCAGGATGTTAAAGGATAAGCAGTCACACAGCAGGATGTTAAAGGATAAGCAGTCACACAGCAGGATGTTAAAGGATAAGCAGTCACACAGCAGGATGTTAAAGGATAAGCAGTCACACAGCATGATGTTAAAGGATAAGCAGTCACACAGCAGGATGTTAAAGGATAAGCAGTCACACAGCATGATGTTAAAGGATAAGCAGTCACACAGCATGATGTTAAAGGATAAGCAGTCACACAGCATGATGTTAAAGGATAAGCAGTCACACAACATGATGTTAAAGGATAAGCAGTCACACAGCATGATGTTAAAGGATAAGCAGTCACACAGCAGGATTTTAAAGGATAAGCAGTCACACAACATGATGTTAAAGGATAAGCAGTCACACAGCATGATGTTAAAGGATAAGCAGTCCATAAACTCAGACATAAGCCAGTATATCCCAATCATAAGAATACAAAAACACAACCATTAAGCATTTCCCAATCGAAATGTACACCTACTACTTCCCTTTGCAAAAAAGCATTTCACTTTTAGCACACAAAGTAACCTGTGACCTAAAGTTTAAAGTGGAACTGACAGCGTTTTAACTACTTTGCAGATATGAAACAATCAGACAATCATAATTTTAGTCACAAATTCCCAGTTTATGCCACAAAACCAACTTCTTAAGAGGTTTTAAAAATAGGTTATTTTCGACTCAACGTTCCATGGCGTACACTAAGGCATTGTTGGCAGAATAGATGGATGCAGTTCAATACATGTATAATATAATTCACCAATACATTTCTAGACAAAAACGGACTAATGTAACTAAGGCTGGGAATGTTAATACAATCAAACTAGTAAGGGCAACGATCACAAGTGAGTTGTAACGTGGCTAATAGGCTAGCGTATCTATTTATGTAGCAAGCTAAAAACACAGAGCCTAGAGTTAGCTAGCTAGCTAGCTGCTAGGAGGATGTAATGCCATTGGAGGAGTGGGTGAGTGACTGACTTTTTCCCCTCATATCGTTTTTCGGTGGATATCCACAGCTAGAGATGCATCTTTAGCCAGTTAGCTTGGGTGCTTGGTTGGGACAAGCATGCATTGGCAGGCAAGCTGCAGAAGGACGAGGAGGCTACTATTCCCCATCGTTTATCAGTGCAATTTTGACGGCCAACTAGCTGGGTTTATCTAAATGTTCCTTCGTTAGATTTTAGCTCATCTTGCGCTGGCTAACATTAGTTGTTGATCTTGTTGTTGTTGTTGATGTGCAAAACTGAGGGAGAGAGAGCTTACCTTTTCATGGTTGTTTGATCAATTTGACTGTAAAGTTCCCAAATGTAAGAGGACTCCCATGGTGTTTACATATTTGCAGAAATCCATTCAGGTGTATTTTTTGGCGAATGCATTCTAATGATCTAAAGTCGCGCTGTTGCAACTTCCTGTAAACACACAGTCCAGTTCAAAGTGAATGATGGCAGGCCCGTGTGACAAATGGTTTGTTTTTATAAAGGTCTTCTGTAGCTCTGATTGGCTATAGTGCACCAGTCTGTGTGTAGACTCCGGTCCTGGACAAGACATATGTTTTTATTAGGTTTTATTTACTGCAGTGTCTATTAATTGTCCAAACGCACAGCCGCTTTCTCGCTCTATACTGCTATAGAATTTTCACAAATGCATTAGTATATGTAATTCCCAAACGTTCTAAGAATTTATGAAAACGTGGAAATTACCATATCTAAGTGGTCGCTTGTCAGATTCTTTTTTTTAAGTGTCATATTCTTCCTGGGGGTGTACATGAACAGAATTTGGCCCAGTGTCGTCCGGGTTTGGCCAGTGTAGGCCGTCTTTGTAAATAAGAATTAGTTCTTAACTGACTTGCCTACTATTGGTCGCCAAACCCACTGGCTCCAGGCCATCTATAAATCACTGCTAGGCAAATCCCCACCTTATCTTAGCTCATTGGTCACCATAGCAACACCCACCCGTAGTATGCCCTCCAGCGGGTATATCTCACTGGTCATCCCCAAAGCCAACACCTCCTTTGGCCGCCATTCCTTCCAGTTCTCTGCTGCCAATGACTGGAACGAATTGCAAAAATCTCTGAAGCTGGAGACTCTTTTATCTCCCTCACTAACTTTAAGCATCAGTTGTCAGAGCACCTTACCGATCACTGCACCTGTACACAGCCCATCTGAAATTAGCCCACCCAACTACCTCATCCCTATATTGTTATTTATTTTTGCTCATTTGCACCCCAGTATCTCTATTTGCACATCATCTCTTGCACATCTATCATTCCAGTGTTAATACTAATTGTAATTA
Source organism: Coregonus lavaretus (assembly GCF_964263955.1). Lineage (NCBI taxonomy): Eukaryota > Metazoa > Chordata > Actinopteri > Salmoniformes > Salmonidae > Coregonus > Coregonus lavaretus. Next base: position 2,189,604 of record NW_028167175.1, on the reverse strand, counting down.
TTTTGCACTATAGCCTATTTTTTGCCTTACCTCCATAACTTGCTACATTTGCACACACTGTATATATATTTTCTGTTGTATTTTGGACTTTATGTTTTGTTTTACCCCATATGTAACTCTGTGTTGTTTTTATCGCACTGCTTTGCTTTATCTTGGCCAGGTCGCAGTTGTAAATGAGAACTTATTCTCAACTGGCTTCTTACCTGGTTAAATAAAGGTGAAATAAAAATAAATAAATAAAAAGTTAAATAAAGGTTAAATAAAAATGTAATAAGATTTAATGTTGCTAAAATGCTGTCAGTTCCACTTAAAATGCGAACGTATGGAAATGTCTGCCTTCTTGAAGGCTAACATGTCACTGCGCAATAGCAAGCGGTAGTTTACCCACGGTCTAGCTATCTAGCTAGCTTTTGTTGTCAGCGGCTGCAGCAGCTGTTATCAAAGAGGATGTTGTTGCTAATTTGTTAGCTTCTCCCTTTTCAAGAATAACTTTTAACAAGTTAAGTTTCAAATGATCATCATCTGGTGAGTGGAACTGTGTTTTTTATTGCAGCGTGCTTGCTGTTGTTAGCCATCTCTTTGAAAATAACTTGTGGTAAAAACGGTCCCACTCATTAAGTCAAAATGTGATTGGTTGATTCCACTGTCACTCCAAAATGTTGCCCTAATACAGTTGAATAGCAGACGCCTTTATCTTGCTTCTGATGGCCTAGCCAATGGCTGATTTAGCTAGCTAGATCTGATTGGATCTTTTTTTCCTCTTATATGCCATTTAGCAGACTCTTTTATCCTCTTCAGTGTTAACCCTTTCCATTCCAACAAAAACTGAAGAGATTAAATCAGAACATCATTGAAAATAATATTATTATAATTATAATATTATTATAATCATTATTTTATCAATTCTTAGCCCTTCTCTGAAGGCGTAGAAGGCCCATTGTTCCCCACTGTGTTTGGGTTAGTAATAATTTGTAGAGTGGCTCTATTTTCCCTCAGCATGCATTTTTTTCACTAATCTGAATGTCTAAAGAATCCATATGTTCTGAAATATGAACACAGAAATACTGGACATTTTGAACTATTATTATGGTGGTGATTTGACAAAATTAATATCATGGTCTTGAATTGGTCCCCCCCCCCCCGTCCCCCGTCCCCCCCGTCCCCCCTCTTCCAATAACACGATACTCCACACGACAACCCGTCACCATCATCATTCAGAATCTCCGTTAATACCTAGCGCTAACATGTCATGTGTCCTGATATTGTCCACATTCTGATTGTGATATTTTATGAGAAGTGCCTATACACGGTATTAAAATGGATCTCTTATCCGCCCACTGTGTCTGCATTGTGACCTCATTTCCTGGTCCCTCCCTGTCAGAATTTTTTTCTCTCACAGCTAGTCCTTCAAAAACAATATTGATGTATTTATTTGAAGACACAAATGATTGGCATAAGTCAATGGGGCCACCTGTCAATGATTTTAGAGGGGGGGGGATAAGGATAATGTAAATGACTTCACTGTACAGATCTGTCTAAACGTGTAAGAAGATATCCAAACACAATGGGTCCCTGGCTAGATCTGGAGGTGGTCAGGAAGATCTGAACACAATCAGATCACAGTGTGTCTTGCCATGCCAGTTATGTCTGAATAAGGTTTCAGAAGGAGCCATGCCAGTTATGTCTGAATAAGGTTTCAGAAGGAGTTATGCCATGCCAGTTATGTCTGAATAAGGTTTCAGAAGGAGTTATGCCAGTTATGTCTGAATAAGGTTTCAGAAGGAGCCATGCCATGCCAGTTATGTCTGAATAAGGTTTCAGAAGGAGTTATGCCAGTTATGTCTGAATAAGGTTTCAGAAGGAGTTATGCCAGTTATGTCTGAATAAGGTTTCAGAAGGAGCCATGCCAGTTATGTCTGAATAAGGTTTCAGAAGGAGTTATGCCAGTTATGTCTGAATAAGGTTTCAGAAGGAGTTATGCCAGTTATGTCTGAATAATGTTTCAGAAGGAGCCATGCCAGTTATGTCTGAATAAGGTTTCAGAAGGAGTTATGCCAGTTATGTCTGAATAAGGTTTCAGAAGGAGTTATGCCAGTTATGTCTGAATAAGGTTTCAGAAGGAGCCATGCCAGTTATGTCTGAATAAGGTTTCAGAAAACTGAGGGAGAGAGAGCTTACCTTTTCATGGTTGTTTGATCAATTTGACTGTAAAGTTCCCAAATGTAAGAGGACTCCCATGGTGTTTACATATTTGCAGAAATCCATTCAGGTGTATTTTTTGGCGAATGCATTCTAATGATCTAAAGTCGCGCTGTTGCAACTTCCTGTAAACACACAGTCCAGTTCAAAGTGAATGATGGCAGGCCCGTGTGACAAATGGTTTGTTTTTATAAAGGTCTTCTGTAGCTCTGATTGGCTATAGTGCACCAGTCTGTGTGTAGACTCCGGTCCTGGACAAGACATATGTTTTTATTAGGTTTTATTTACTGCAGTGTCTATTAATTGTCCAAACGCACAGCCGCTTTCTCGCTCTATACTGCTATAGAATTTTCACAAATGCATTAGTATATGTAATTCCCAAACGTTCTAAGAATTTATGAAAACGTGGAAATTACCATATCTAAGTGGTCGCTTGTCAGATTCTTTTTTTTAAGTGTCATATTCTTCCTGGGGGTGTACATGAACAGAATTTGGCCCAGTGTCGTCCGGGTTTGGCCAGTGTAGGCCGTCTTTGTAAATAAGAATTAGTTCTTAACTGACTTGCCTACTATTGGTCGCCAAACCCACTGGCTCCAGGCCATCTATAAATCACTGCTAGGCAAATCCCCACCTTATCTTAGCTCATTGGTCACCATAGCAACACCCACCCGTAGTATGCCCTCCAGCGGGTATATCTCACTGGTCATCCCCAAAGCCAACACCTCCTTTGGCCGCCATTCCTTCCAGTTCTCTGCTGCCAATGACTGGAACGAATTGCAAAAATCTCTGAAGCTGGAGACTCTTTTATCTCCCTCACTAACTTTAAGCATCAGTTGTCAGAGCACCTTACCGATCACTGCACCTGTACACAGCCCATCTGAAATTAGCCCACCCAACTACCTCATCCCTATATTGTTATTTATTTTTGCTCATTTGCACCCCAGTATCTCTATTTGCACATCATCTCTTGCACATCTATCATTCCAGTGTTAATACTAATTGTAATTATTTTGCACTATAGCCTATTTTTTGCCTTACCTCCATAACTTGCTACATTTGCACACACTGTATATATATTTTCTGTTGTATTTTGGACTTTATGTTTTGTTTTACCCCATATGTAACTCTGTGTTGTTTTTATCGCACTGCTTTGCTTTATCTTGGCCAGGTCGCAGTTGTAAATGAGAACTTATTCTCAACTGGCTTCTTACCTGGTTAAATAAAGGTGAAATAAAAATAAATAAATAAAAAGTTAAATAAAGGTTAAATAAAAATGTAATAAGATTTAATGTTGCTAAAATGCTGTCAGTTCCACTTAAAATGCGAACGTATGGAAATGTCTGCCTTCTTGAAGGCTAACATGTCACTGCGCAATAGCAAGCGGTAGTTTACCCACGGTCTAGCTATCTAGCTAGCTTTTGTTGTCAGCGGCTGCAGCAGCTGTTATCAAAGAGGATGTTGTTGCTAATTTGTTAGCTTCTCCCTTTTCAAGAATAACTTTTAACAAGTTAAGTTTCAAATGATCATCATCTGGTGAGTGGAACTGTGTTTTTTATTGCAGCGTGCTTGCTGTTGTTAGCCATCTCTTTGAAAATAACTTGTGGTAAAAACGGTCCCACTCATTAAGTCAAAATGTGATTGGTTGATTCCACTGTCACTCCAAAATGTTGCCCTAATACAGTTGAATAGCAGACGCCTTTATCTTGCTTCTGATGGCCTAGCCAATGGCTGATTTAGCTAGCTAGATCTGATTGGATCTTTTTTTCCTCTTATATGCCATTTAGCAGACTCTTTTATCCTCTTCAGTGTTAACCCTTTCCATTCCAACAAAAACTGAAGAGATTAAATCAGAACATCATTGAAAATAATATTATTATAATTATAATATTATTATAATCATTATTTTATCAATTCTTAGCCCTTCTCTGAAGGCGTAGAAGGCCCATTGTTCCCCACTGTGTTTGGGTTAGTAATAATTTGTAGAGTGGCTCTATTTTCCCTCAGCATGCATTTTTTTCACTAATCTGAATGTCTAAAGAATCCATATGTTCTGAAATATGAACACAGAAATACTGGACATTTTGAACTATTATTATGGTGGTGATTTGACAAAATTAATATCATGGTCTTGAATTGGTCCCCCCCCCCCCGTCCCCCGTCCCCCCCGTCCCCCCTCTTCCAATAACACGATACTCCACACGACAACCCGTCACCATCATCATTCAGAATCTCCGTTAATACCTAGCGCTAACATGTCATGTGTCCTGATATTGTCCACATTCTGATTGTGATATTTTATGAGAAGTGCCTATACACGGTATTAAAATGGATCTCTTATCCGCCCACTGTGTCTGCATTGTGACCTCATTTCCTGGTCCCTCCCTGTCAGAATTTTTTTCTCTCACAGCTAGTCCTTCAAAAACAATATTGATGTATTTATTTGAAGACACAAATGATTGGCATAAGTCAATGGGGCCACCTGTCAATGATTTTAGAGGGGGGGGGATAAGGATAATGTAAATGACTTCACTGTACAGATCTGTCTAAACGTGTAAGAAGATATCCAAACACAATGGGTCCCTGGCTAGATCTGGAGGTGGTCAGGAAGATCTGAACACAATCAGATCACAGTGTGTCTTGCCATGCCAGTTATGTCTGAATAAGGTTTCAGAAGGAGCCATGCCAGTTATGTCTGAATAAGGTTTCAGAAGGAGTTATGCCATGCCAGTTATGTCTGAATAAGGTTTCAGAAGGAGTTATGCCAGTTATGTCTGAATAAGGTTTCAGAAGGAGCCATGCCATGCCAGTTATGTCTGAATAAGGTTTCAGAAGGAGTTATGCCAGTTATGTCTGAATAAGGTTTCAGAAGGAGTTATGCCAGTTATGTCTGAATAAGGTTTCAGAAGGAGCCATGCCAGTTATGTCTGAATAAGGTTTCAGAAGGAGTTATGCCAGTTATGTCTGAATAAGGTTTCAGAAGGAGTTATGCCAGTTATGTCTGAATAATGTTTCAGAAGGAGCCATGCCAGTTATGTCTGAATAAGGTTTCAGAAGGAGTTATGCCAGTTATGTCTGAATAAGGTTTCAGAAGGAGTTATGCCAGTTATGTCTGAATAAGGTTTCAGAAGGAGCCATGCCAGTTATGTCTGAATAAGGTTTCAGAAGGAGTTATGCCAGTTATGTCTGAATAAGGTTTCAGAAGGAGCCATGCCAGTTATGTCTGAATAAGGTTTCAGAAGGAGCCATGCCAGTTATGTCTGAATAAGGTTTCAGAAGGAGTTATGCCAGTTATGTCTGAATAAGGTTTCAGAAGGAGCCATGCCAGTTATGTCTGAATAAGGTTTCAGAAGGAGTTATGCCATGCCAGTTATGTCTGAATAAGGTTTCAGAAGGAGTTATGCCAGTTATGTCTGAATAAGGTTTCAGAAGGAGCCATGCCATGCCAGTTATGTCTGAATAAGGTTTCAGAAGGAGTTATGCCAGTTATGTCTGAATAAGGTTTCAGAAGGAGTTATGCCAGTTATGTCTGAATAAGGTTTCAGAAGGAGCCATGCCAGTTATGTCTGAATAAGGTTTCAGAAGGAGTTATGCCAGTTATGTCTGAATAAGGTTTCAGAAGGAGTTATGCCAGTTATGTCTGAATAATGTTTCAGAAGGAGCCATGCCAGTTATGTCTGAATAAGGTTTCAGAAGGAGTTATGCCAGTTATGTCTGAATAAGGTTTCAGAAGGAGTTATGCCAGTTATGTCTGAATAAGGTTTCAGAAGGAGCCATGCCAGTTATGTCTGAATAAGGTTTCAGAAGGAGTTATGCCAGTTATGTCTGAATAAGGTTTCAGAAGGAGCCATGCCAGTTATGTCTGAATAAGGTTTCAGAAGGAGTTATGCCAGTTATGTCTGAATAATGTTTCAGAAGGAGCCATGCCAGTTATGTCTGAATAAGGTTTCAGAAGGAGTTATGCCAGTTATGTCTGAATAAGGTTTCAGAAGGAGTTATGCCAGTTATGTCTGAATAATGTTTCAGAAGGAGCCATGCCAGTTATGTCTGAATAAGGTTTCAGAAGGAGTTATGCCATGCCAGTTATGTCTGAATAAGGTTTCAGAAGGAGTTATGCCATGCCAGTTATGTCTGAATAAGGTTTCAGAAGGAGTTATGCCAGTTATGTCTGAATAAGGTTTCAGAAGGAGTTATGCCAGTTATGTCTGAATAAGGTTTCAGAAGGAGCCATGCCAGTTATGTCTGAATAAGGTTTCAGAAGGAGCCATGCCAGTTATGTCTGAATAAGGTTTCAGAAGGAGTTATGCCATGCCAGTTATGTCTGAATAAGGTTCCAGAAGGAGTTATGCCAGTTATGTCTGAATAAGGTTTCAGAAGGAGTTATGCCATGCCAGTTATGTCTGAATAAGGTTTCAGAAGGAGTTATGCCAGTTATGTCTGAATAAGGTTTCAGAAGGAGTTATGCCAGTTATGTCTGAATAAGGTTTCAGAAGGAGTTATGCCAGTTATGTCTGAATAAGGTTTCAGAAGGAGTTATGCCAGTTATGTCTGAATAAGGTTTCAGAAGGAGCCATGCCAGTTATGTCTGAATAAGGTTTCAGAAGGAGTTATGCCAGTTATGTCTGAATAAGGTTTCAGAAGGAGTTATGCCAGTTATGTCTGAATAATGTTTCAGAAGGAGCCATGCCAGTTATGTCTGAATAAGGTTTCAGAAGGAGTTATGCCAGTTATGTCTGAATAAGGTTTCAGAAGGAGTTATGCCAGTTATGTCTGAATAAGGTTTCAGAAGGAGCCATGCCAGTTATGTCTGAATAAGGTTTCAGAAGGAGTTATGCCAGTTATGTCTGAATAAGGTTTCAGAAGGAGCCATGCCAGTTATGTCTGAATAAGGTTTCAGAAGGAGTTATGCCAGTTATGTCTGAATAATGTTTCAGAAGGAGCCATGCCAGTTATGTCTGAATAAGGTTTCAGAAGGAGTTATGCCAGTTATGTCTGAATAAGGTTTCAGAAGGAGTTATGCCAGTTATGTCTGAATAATGTTTCAGAAGGAGCCATGCCAGTTATGTCTGAATAAGGTTTCAGAAGGAGTTATGCCAGTTATGTCTGAATAAGGTTTCAGAAGGAGTTATGCCAGTTATGTCTGAATAAGGTTTCAGAAGGAGTTATGCCAGTTATGTCTGAATAAGGTTTCAGAAGGAGTTATGCCAGTTATGTCTGAATAAGGTTTCAGAAGGAGTTATGCCAGTTATGTCTGAATAAGGTTTCAGAAGGAGTTATGCCATGCCAGTTATGTCTGAATAAGGTTTCTCAAGGCTTCATTACTTTAACACCAGGACATCCATCCATACTGAGTAAATACAGACGCATTTAAGCGGCAATCTGCAGTTCGAACAATTACAAAGGAGACACCCCGCCACTGATATGGTAAACAGCTGAGGGAGAAATGTGACCACTTTCAAATTCATAGACAGAGCTGTGGATGACCATCCATGACACTGTATCACAATGATAGTTTGCCCATGTTTCAGGCTGTACAGTGTTTGTTTACATGGACATTGTTTACAAACTAAATAGTTAAGACAAGCTTATACACTGAGTGTACAAAACATTAGGAACACCCGCTCTTTCCATGACAGACTGACCATGTGAATCCAGATGAAAGCTATGATCCCTTATTGATGTCACCTGTTAAATCCACTTCAAATCAGTGTTGATGAAGGGGAGGAGACAGGTTAAAGAAGGATTTTTAAGCCTTGAGACAACTGAGACATGGATTGTGTATGTGTGCCATTCAGAGGGTGAATGGGTAAGACAAAATATGTAAGTGCCTTTGAACGGGGTATGGTTGTAGGTGTCAGGCGCACTGGTTTGAGTGTGTCAAGAACTGCAACGCTGCTGGGCTTTTCACATTTAACAGTTTCCCGTGTGTATCAAGAATGGTCCACCACCCAAAGGACATCCAGCCATCTTGACACAACTGTGGGAAGCATTGGAGTCAACATGGGCCAGCATCCCTGTGGAACGCTTTTGACACCTTGTAGGGTCCACGCCCACGACGAATTGAGGCTGTTCTGAGGGCAAAAGAGGATGCAACTCAATGTTAGGAAGGTGTTCCTAATGTTTTGTACACTCAGTGTATTTTGAGTTCTGATGGGGTACGAAAGTTGAACTAAGCTAATGAGGCAACTGTAAGTTATATTCTTCAAGAATCAATGGGTATACATCATCAATATTTAGAAGTCTAAAAAAATGGATGTAGCTACTGCAGATTGTCCCTTTAAGATGTTGTCTGGGTATGAACTGAATCCTGCTGTTAGTATAAAAAAAAAGGTTGAACAAAGGAAAAAAGATTTTGAACCACAGGGTATTGTCCTAATCTGACTGAGCTTTCCCACCAGCTAATTAGCTCTCGACTCGGACCAGGACGATGCAAAAAAAAGAACTTTTACATTCTTCTTTCAAACATTATTTCTCCCTACCATTTAAACATTTAATAAATATTAACATTTAAAGCTTTTCATTCATGTATATACAAGAACTATACAATACACATAAGGATGTTATGAACTGCAAGACAGGAATGAGGTAATGCACAACTTGAAACAGCGTGACATCAGACCAACCGCTCTGCAGACTTACAGCATTCTCTCTCAACTTCTCAATGACGTCATCATACTTTACATTCCGTTGGCTGGCTGTTAGTTTCTTAGATAATAATATGCTGCTGAAATTTACACTATATACAAAATTACTTGAAAAATATATCAAAAAAATATCAATAATGTTTTTTCTTTTTATCTTTTAAAGCATATGTGAGTTTTTCCACAAAGGCAATGTGCATGCTACAGTGGGGTTGGCTTTGCAAACAGACTTGACCTGTTGACCTTTTGATGACCTCTGGAGGTCAATCTCTTGTAAATGGTTGTTTGAGAAGCACATCAACAATAAGAGCACCAATGGGGAGAGGTTACAAAGCTCCCTGGAGGAAGTGACATCATCACCAAGACTTTGCAACATCATCACCAAGACTTTGCGACATCATCACCAATACATTGTGGCATCGTCACCAAGACTTTGCGACATCATCACCAATACATTGTGACATCATCACCAAGACTTTGCGACATCATCACCAATACATTGTGACATCATCACCAAGACTTTGCGACATTATCACCAAGACTTTGCAACATTATCTCCAATACCTGTGACATCCTCAACAAGATTTGTGAAATCACCAAGACTTTGCGACATCATCACTACAACTTGTGACAGCCCCCAAAGTAAAGGTTTTTGTCCGTGCCACATAATATCTTCACAATATTAAGTTCAATAAGTAGTTCTGATGCACTTTCAAAATATGTTTGCACAACTCTACACAGATCAGGAAGTAATGGCAGCCAATGCAGTCGTCACATTGTTTAACATGTACACAGATTAGGAAGTAATGGCAGCCAATGCAGTCGTCACATTGTTTAACATGTCTTGTAGTCATTTTAGTTTCAGCACCTTTTTATTTTCTTGTTTTTCTTCCATTTCTTAACTGAAGCAGAGAGGGCTGAGTGATGCAGTGCAAATGCATAGAGATCGCTCTGCTGGTTCGATGAGGTAACCATTACTGGTCTAAGTCCACTGGCATGTTAATTTATTCTTGCAGCAATCGGTTGAGAGTCCAGTCCAGGATAATCCCTCAGATGGTTGTAATAATGTTGTAACGTTGTAATAAAGTTGTCACATTGTAACATTGTCACATTGTAACATTGTAACGCTGTAACACTGTAATGCTGTAACAACGTTGTAATAACGTTGAGCTGACGGAAGTCATGGTGGACCATATTACTGAGCAGCAAGTCACAGGATAAGTCAGGGATCATGTCACCACATGGGACATGGTTCTGGTTGTTCTGGTTCTGTGAGCTGAGTCCCTCTCTGATCCTACATCCTCCCTTCTTGACCTGGCAGCAGCCACGCCAGCCACAGCTCCAGCAGGCCCGGGTTCAGGGCCGGGGCCGGCGGCTTGGCCTAAAGAGCGGTTGTTTGGACTGCTGTGCTCTTTAGATGGCGATAAAGCAGGGTCTCCATTGGAGTCTGGAGCAGCGTTGGGCCAGAGCCGGGGCCGGAGAGGCGGGCTGGGACCTGGAGGTAGAGAAGGGAGCACAGGGACCGAGTCTCCATCCCCGACCCCCAAGGAAGGACCCTTGGGAGGGACCGCACCCGCCGACGGTGAGGTGGTCAGGCCCTGGGCAGTGGAGCGAGGCCGTCTAGGGGTCTTAGTGGTTCGGGGTGGGCTCTGGGTAGTGGTGGGGGGGAGCGGGGTGTCTGATGGTAGGGTGGTGGAGGCGGTGGGGTTCGGCTGGGTGGAGGTCTCCTGGTCTGAGCCAGTCTCAGAGTCTGAGGATTCTCCAGTCTTGTGGAGGTCTGGGGATGGAGAGAAGAGGGTGGTGAAGCCTTCCTTCTTGTTGCAGGATTCACAGCACAGTTTGTTGTAGCCAGGGATGGAACAGTAGCGGGCTAGGACCTCCATCTGGCAGAATATAGACTTGTCCCCAAGACATGGCTCATCTGTGGGGTGAGAGCATAACACAGTCAGAACAGACACGTAGACATTACCGCTCTCTCCTCACGCTGTAGTGACCTTAACCCAACACCTAGCAACCTCTTCAACCGTATCCCGTTCCGTTGGCATTCACTGAAAACTTGTGGCTTTCTCGTGGCTTTTCTTTTGCAAAATAACTATGAATTAACTGTCTTATTTTCAAATAAATGTGTATTACATATAACATCACGTTAAGGTGAGGGCTATTCTCTGTATTACAAGGAACAATAGCAGGTCTACTTCTCTCCAGTAGCTGGCATATTCTGTCCGTTCATAATTCACCGGTGGGAACATGGCGGCTCTCAACACCCATGAATGATAAGAGGCCATCTGCGCTCTTTTAATGTCCTTACTACTGAATAGTGTCACACGCTGTCGAAATAATGAATAAATCCAAAACTGAGGCTTGAATGCAAAATAAAGATGTTTATTAAAACACCCGACAACTGAAATAGTTGGCCAATACTATCCGAGAGATTGTTCGTGAGGACATTACCTCTCCCTTTGACTTGCAATTAAAACCGATAAATGAATCTCTTGCACTGCTGTGGATACCTACTCAACTGAAGTGGAAAGTTTGGAGACAGTGGCCAATGTGACAGAGAAGTGACTCCATGACCTGGATGGGGAACGACCAATGGCTGGGTTTCCCTGTGGGTCCTGTTTTTTGTTTCACTAATGATTTCATACCATTATCTACACATCTCATTTCTTTCATCAAGAAAATAGAAATTCGACATATGAGCTTGTCTGACCACCACACTTACTACTGCCTACTTCAAATTTCTGCATCTCCTAAAAGAGCCACAAGATGGTGTTTCAACGTTTCATTACTACATAAACCTATATTCTGTGATCAATTTGAAATTAAACTAAAATAATTCATAATGATCAATAAAAATTCAGTCGATGACCCCCGGATTCTATGGGATGCCAGCAAAGGATAAAAAAATAAAATAACTGCATTTGCATCTGTGTTGAATAAATCACAATTAAAGAAGGTATCATAATTTGAAATGTTAACTGTGTTAGAGTGTTCTCAACAAACACTGTTTTCACACCAGTTAGCTATTACTCTTTCCAAAATCAAGGTCCTTTTTAGCTCAGTTGGTAGAGCATGGGGCTTGCAATGCCAGGGTAGTGGGTTCGATTCCGGGGACCACCGCTACGTTAAAAAAACCTGCGTATGCACACATGACTATAAGTCGCTTTGGATAAAAGCGTCTGCTAAATGGCATATTATGATATAAGACAGAAGTTAATTTATTGACAAGACAGAGAGCAGAATTTGCGATCCCATCGAGTAAGGCAACCATTACTTCCATGGTCCCGTTGTTTACTGGCCAACAAGCTACGCAGTAATGATCAATTAGCTGATACAGCAACTATTAAAACTGAAACAGGGGAATTACTATCAGAACCCAAACAGAGGAAGCCACCTCGCTGCAAGCCCAAATCTCTCTATGAACTCAAAAGGGCATAGAACACCTTCCTAATACTGAGTTGCACCCCCCTTTGCCCTCAGAACAGCCTCAATTCGTCGGGGTATGGAATCTACAAGGTGTCAAAAGCGTTCCACAGGGATGCTGGCCCGTCTTGACTCCAATGCTTCCCACAGTTATGTCAAGTTAGCTGGATGTCCTTTGGGTGGTGGACCATTCATGATACACACGGGAAACTGTTGAGTGTGAAAAACCCAGCAGCGTTGCAGTTCTTGACACACTCAAACCAGTGTGCCCAGCACCTACTACCATACCCTGTTTAATGGCACTCAAATCTTTTGTCTTGCCCATTCACCCTCTGAATGGCACACATACACAATCCATGTCTCAATTGTCTCAAGGATTAAAAATCCTTCATTAACCTGTCTCCTCCCCTTCATCTACACTGATTGAAGTGGATTTAACAAGTGACATCAATAAGGGGTCATAGCTTTCACCTGGATTTACCTGGTCAGTCTATGTCATGGAAAGAGCAGGTGTTCCTAATGGTTTGTATACACAGTGTAGTTCCTTCTTTAGATAAAACCATTGCCAGAAACTTTAACAGAATGCTCAAATAAATTAAATCCGACCTCAGTAGATGGAATAATATCCCATTTGCGGCTGAATTTCTGTAGTTCAATGCTTCCCATGGCTCTGGCTATTGGGCAGAAAGTCATAGTACGGTTTAAAAATGTACACGGCAAGGTGAACGATCCCGGATAAAATTAACACATTTACAAAGAGGGAAATATGTAGGAGGACTACCTGTACCAGAGCTTAAGTGGTATTTCCAGGCACTAGCATTTCACCCCATTCAAAATTGGTTTAGACATGATTCTTCTCCACCCTGTCTCCTATTGCCCTGGAAGAGGTGGTCTTCACTGATATATCCCTTTAAACAATGTCAACTATGTTTTAGTCCTATTATTGCTCACACAATTTCTATTTGAAAAACAATGTAACTGGGAATCAAAATGGCATGTCCATACTCCAATATTTCATAATAATGCCTTGCAAATCTGGAGGGCGACCTTTTGACCCCCAATGGTCCAAATGTGGAATCCGTACCCTTACCGATACCATGGACATTAATGGTTTGAGAACATTCCAAGGCAACATGTTTTGTAAATATATTTACAACTATGCTGGCCTATGGAGTCCCTTGGGAAACTCAACTGCCGAAACATCCAACGATGGGATTTATAAATAAATGATCTGGGCTCCTGAAAGGACTGATCTCTATAATATAGAAACAACTTTTGGAAAGCTCATATTCTGAGCTAGCCATTAAAAAAAGTATGGTCCACAGATCTAACTGAATCTGAACCACCCTTTAACTGGAACAGAATATGGAAAAATATGACCTTGGCATCCCGTAATCCGAACCACCAATTTATACATGTTAAGTTTATTCACAGACTGTATTTAACACCAAAGAAACGTTTTACGATGAAATTGGCCCCAACTCCCAACTGTTCACTGTGTCCCCTAAATCAGGTAGACACATTCATTCATATGATGTGGGAGTGCCCTGCAGTTAAATGCTTTTGGGCAAAGAAAAATATATATATATTCGAAGTACGTGAATTTAAATATTCAATGCTTTCCATCTATTATGTTACGCAACGATGATAGCCCCTTGAATCGCTCAATCAGAGAAGATTACTGCTGGCAGGCAGCACTACTGCAAAAGAATGGTTGACTCTAAGATGGCGACCACCTCACTCTCTCTCCCATTTAACCAGTGGATACAGTTACTATTAGAAGTTATAACATTAGAATTATCGACAGCAACAATAAATGGTGCTAGTCAAGGAACAATCAGATGTTTAAAATGGTAAGCCGCTAAGAATAAAAATAGACTAGTATCCAATAAAATACAATAGAAGCATCCCATGCTCACTTACTGGAGGAGATTTTGTGGACAGGATTCTCAGGAACAATCTGATGTACACCCTCCGTCTTTGTCGTTGAATTCTCCATCGCTTCTATATTGAAAGGGGGCAGCGATGACTGTCCTGTTTTTACCAGAAGGTGAGAGAGGGCAAACTTTACAGATTATTACATGGTGGGACTTTCAAGGTTTTCATTGGTTTTCTAGAAATCCAGGTTGGAGGATTCCAGATTTCCTGCTTTTTCCTTCCTTGTTCTAGTAATGTACCAACTGGGATTTCTGGACATCCTGGACATTTTGGGAAAGTTACTTTGGGAAGGGTGGTGGTTCTATGCAGTGATGTAATGTACTTAAGTAAAAAAAACTTTAAAGTACTACTTAAGTAGTTGTGTGGATTTCCACAGGAAATCCAGGGGCGGCTGTAAAATAGGCTGGCCTTCTCAACCTTGAATGGCCTTCAGACCTGTCAATCACCAATCATTGTGATTGGCCATGGTAGCCAAAATAATGGCGTGCACAGCATTTTTATACATGACCCTAAGCATGATGGGATGTTAATTGTTTAATTAACTCAGGAATCACACCTACCGTATGTGGAAGCACCTGCTTTCAATATACTTTGTATCCCTCATTTACTCGAGTGTTTCCTTTATTTTGGCAGTTACCTGTATATTACCAACAGTGGTGTAAACATACTTTTGGGTAGTTTTTTGGGGTATTTGTACTTTAGTCAAAAATATAAATGGTAAAGTACTTTTACTTCACTACATTCCTAAATAAAATAATGTACTTTTTACTCCATACATTTTCCCTGACACCCAAAAGTACTCGTTAGATTTTGAAAGCTTAGCAGGACAGGAAAATGGTCAAATTCCCGCACTTATCAAGAGAACACGTGGTCATCCCTACTGCCTCTGATCTGGCGGACTCACTAAACAAACATGCATTGTTTGTAAATGTTGGAGTGTGCTCCTGGCTATCCGTAAATGTTAAAAACAAGAAAATGGTGCCGTCTGCTTTGCTGAATATAAGGTATTTGAAATGATTTATACTTTTACTTTTACTTTGATACTTAAGTATATTTTAGCAATTACATTTACTTTTGATACTTATGTATATTTAAAAACAAATACTTTTAGACTTTTACTCAAGTAGTATTTTACTGGGTGTCTTTCACTTTTACTTGAGTCATTTTCTATTAAGGTATCTTTACTTTTACTCAAGTATGACAACTTTTTCCACTACTGGTTCTATGTGGAACCATAATGACTCACATAGCCCTTCCATCTCTTTAATGGTTCTTTGCAGTTCAGAAAATGGTTCTTTCCTCTTTTAGTGATCATTAAAATGTAGGGGAGGCGGCTCATTAAAATATTTTGAGGCGTGGTTTGTTCGCAGCTCTTTTTGTGCAACCGTGAGTGAGAGTGTCATGTCAGGATATCTAATCTGTTGTGTTATGCCATTATATATTATATATGACAATGGCCAGTGATAGTGTCTTGTGAAAGAGTCATGTATGGCTTTGTGTCAATTGAGAACAGATGACTAAAATCAGTCATCGGGTCTCACTTCTCTCCTCAGGGACGCCCAGATGTTCCAGAGGTAGCTCACTTGATTCAACTTGTCAATGAACACAATAATAACACCTATGGAGTTTTAACAATATAATATGGCTGACCAGAATAAACAACCCTGTATGGTTCTTCAAAAGGATCTACGAAGAACCTTTCAGATTGACAAAGGTTCTTTATAGAACCATTCTCCATAAAGGTTCTATAAAGAACCATAAGAAAAGGGTTGTAACCATAGTGGAACCCTTTATTGATGCTATATATAACATTTTATTAATGGTTCTTCATAGAACATTAGCACCATAAATGTTCTATTTAGAACCTTGAGCATGGTTCGTTATAGTACCTTCAAAGAAAGGTTACATATAGCACCAACAAGGGATTTTCTATGGCAGCGGCTCCCGAACTAGGGGTCGGCTGATATGAAAATGGGGTCACGGAAGAATTTCTAAAATCCTTTATTTTGTTAAATATTTGGTATATTTAGTCTTTGTTTGTATATATATATACACAGGGCCGTGAAAAAATATTTCCCCCCTTTTTGATTTTCTCTGTGTTTGTATATTTTTGATACTGAACGTTATCAGATCTTCAACCAAAACCTCATATTAGATAAAGGGAACCTGAATTTACAAATAACAAAAAAATTTATACTTATTTTGCAACACCCATTCCCCTGTGTGAAAAAGTAATTGCCCCCTCAATAACTGGTTGTGTCACCATTAGCTGCAATGACTGCAACCAAATGCTTACTGTACTTGTTGATCAGTCTCTCACATCGCTGTGGAGGAATTCTGGCCCACTTTTGCATGCAGAACTGCTTTAACTCAGCGAAGTTTATGGGTTTTCAAGCATGAACTGCTTGTTTCAAGTCCTGCCACAACATCTCAATTGGGATTAGGTCTGGACTTTGACTAGGCTATTCCAAAACATCAAATGTGTAGTTTGTAAAGTGGTTATCCCACTGGCTATAGGGTGAACGCACCAATTTGTGAGTCGCTCTGGCTAAGAGCGTCTGCTAAATGACGTTAATGTGCCCTTGAGCAAGGCACTTAACCCTAATTGCTCCTGTAAGTCGCTCTGGTTAAGAGCGTCTGCTAAATGACTAAAATGTAAAAAAAAATGTAAATGTAGTTTTTTTTGTTGCCATTTTCATGTAGACTTGATGGTGTGTTTTGGATCATTGTCTTGCTGCATGACCCAGCTACGCTTCCAACAGGACTCAGTAACCAAAAATACAACAAGGGAACCAGTAGCCTGTGTCCTAATGTGACATAAACATGGTCTCACACAAAGCAACAACACAAGGCGCCATCTGTTCCTAACTCCCCAGGTAATCATAGCTCTTAAGAACCCCTGTTGCTCTCCTCTCCTGAATGTCTCCCATTCATGTTTGGACAACTCCCCTTTCATCCTCCTCTGTAGAGCGCCTTTGGAATACTACAGAACACACACACAGAGACACACACACACAGACAGACAGAGACACAGACACACACACACACACCGACAGAGACACACACAGACACACACACACACACACACACACACACACACACACACACAGACAGAGACACAGATCTCCCCACCCTGGTCCTCCTTGGCCCTTTGAGAGAAAGCATTATGAGGCCACACCAACAATTTGTTGTTTTGTGTGAGACCATGTTTTGTGTGAAAATAGGACATTTAGGCTACTGGTTCCCCCATGGTGAGGTGTATAGTGTTGGCTACTGGTTCCCCCATGGTGAGGTGTATAGTGTTGGCTACTGGTTCCCCCATGGTGAGGTGTATAGTGCTGGCTAGTGGTTCCCCCATGGTGAGGTGTATAGTGTTGGCTACTGGTTCCCCCATGGTGAGGTGTATAGTGTTGGCTACTGGTTCCCCCATGGTGAGGTGTATAGTGTTGGCTACTGGTTCCCCCATGGTGAGGTGTATAGTGTTGGCTACTGGTTCCCCCATGGTGAGGTGTATAGTGTTGGCTACTGGTTCCCCCATGGTGAGGTGTATAGTGTTGGCTACTGGTTCCCCCATGGTGAGGTGTATAGTGTTGGCTACTGGTTCCCCCATGGTGAGGTGTATAGTGTTGGCTACTGGTTCCCCCATGGTGAGGTGTATAGTGTTGGCTACTGGTTCCCCCATGGTGAGGTGTATGTAGTGTTGGCTACTGGTTCCCCCATGGTGAGGTGTATAGTGTTGGCTACTGGTTCCCCCATGGTGAGGTTTGTGTAGTGTTGGCTACTGGTTCCCCCATGGTGAGGTGTATATTGTTGGCTACTGGTTCCCCCATGGTGAGGTGTATAGTGTTGGCTACTGGTTCCCCCATGGTGAGGTGTATAGTGTTGGCTACTGGTTCCCCCATAGTGAGGTGTATAGTGTTGGCTACTGGTTCCCCCATGGTGAGGTGTATAGTGTTGGCTACTGGTTCCCCCATGGTGAGGTGTATAGTGTTGGCTACTGGTTCCCCCATGGTGAGGTGTATAGTGTTGGCTACTGGTTCCCCCATGGTGAGGTTTGTGTAGTGTTGGCTACTGGTTCCCCCATGGTGAGGTTTGTGTAGTGTTGGCTAGTGGTTCCCCCATGGTGAGGTGTATAGTGTTGGCTAGTGGTTCCCCCATGGTGAGGTGTATAGTGTTGGCTACTGGTTCCCCCATGGTGAGGTGTATAGTGTTGGCTACTGGTTCCCCCATGGTGAGGTGTATAGTGTTGGCTACTGGTTCCCCCATGGTGAGGTGTATAGTGTTGGCTACTGGTTCCCCCATGGTGAGGTGTATAGTGTTGGCTACTGGTTCCCCCATGGTGAGGTGTATAGTGTTGGCTAGTGGTTCCCCCATGGTGAGGTGTATAGTGTTGGCTAGTGGTTCCCCCATGGTGAGGTGTATATTGTTGGCTACTGGTTCCCCCATGGTGAGGTGTATAGTGTTGGCTACTGGTTCCCCCATGGTGAGGTGTATAGTGTTGGCTACTGGTTCCCCCATGGTGAGGTGTATAGTGTTGGCTACTGGTTCCCCCATGGTGAGGTTTGTGTAGTGTTGGCTACTGGTTCCCCCATGGTGAGGTGTATATTGTTGGCTACTGGTTCCCCCATGGTGAGGTGTATAGTGTTGGCTACTGGTTCCCCCATGGTGAGGTGTATGTAGTGTTGGCTAGTGGTTCCCCCATGGTGAGGTGTATAGTGTTGGCTAGTGGTTCCCCCATGGTGAGGTGTATAGTGTTGGCTACTGGTTCCCCCATGGTGAGGTGTATAGTGTTGGCTACTGGTTCCCCCATGGTGAGGTGTATAGTGTTGGCTACTGGTTCCCCCATGGTGAGGTGTATAGTGTTGGCTACTGGTTCCCCCATGGTGAGGTGTATAGTGTTGGCTACTGGTTCCCCCATGGTGAGGTGTATATTGTTGGGTACTGGTTCCCCCATGGTGAGGTGTATGTAGTGTTGGCTAGTGGTTCCCCCATGGTGAGGTGTATAGTGTTGGCTACTGGTTCCCCCATGGTGAGGTGTATAGTGTTGGCTACTGGTTCCCCCATGGTGAGGTGTATAGTGTTGGCTACTGGTTCCCCCATGGTGAGGTGTATAGTGTTGGCTACTGGTTCCCCCATGGTGAGGTGTATAGTGTTGGCTACTGGTTCCCCCATGGTGAGGTGTATAGTGTTGGCTACTGGTTCCCCCATGGTGAGGTGTATATTGTTGGCTACTGGTTCCCCCATGGTGAGGTGTATAGTGTTGGCTACTGGTTCCCCCATGGTGAGGTTTGTGTAGTGTTGGCTACTGGTTCCCCCATGGTGAGGTTTGTGTAGTGTTGGCTACTGGTTCCCCCATGGTGAGGTGTATAGTGTTGGCTACTGGTTCCCCCATGGTGAGGTGTATAGTGTTGGCTACTGGTTCCCCCATGGTGAGGTGTATAGTGTTGGCTACTGGTTCCCCCATGGTGAGGTTTGTGTAGTGTTGGCTAGTGGTTCCCCCATGGTGAGGTTTGTGTAGTGTTGGCTAGTGGTTCCCCCATGGTGAGGTGTATAGTGTTGGCTACTGGTTCCCCCATGGTGAGGTTTGTGTAGTGTTGGCTAGTGGTTCCCCCATGGTGAGCTGTGTGTGTAGGATGTGTATTGTTGGTTACTGATGTCCATGTGTCCATGTGTCCACGTGTCCCCAACACAGCAGTGTTCCAACATGGCAGGTAATCATAGCTTTCTAAGACTTCATAAAGGCGTCCCTAAATGTGTTTCACCTCCTGGAAGTCACTCCTCAGAAAACATAACCGGGTGCAAAGCTCAATTCCCCCAATTTCCCCCCCAGGTATTATGGAGAAGAGGTTCGAATTCTATTGACTTTCCCAACTGTTCAGAAGCATTTATAGACACACACACACACACACACACACACACACACACACACACACACACACAACGTGCTACAAAGGTGTCCTGAGACACTTATAGGGACAGCAGGAGGGAACAGTTCTTACACACCATTGGCTTCTATCTGTGTGTGTGTGTGTGTGTGTGCGCGCATGTGTGTGTGTGTGTGTGTGTGTGTGTGTGTGTGTGTGTGTGTGTACTGTACCTGGACACGGGCTCAGTTTACAGATGAGGACAGTTTCAGGCTTGTCTCCCTCACACTGGCCGATGGTGTTGTCTGTGGCTCGACACACAACCTGTCTCTGTTGAATCCCCTCTCCACACCTTACTGAACACTGTGGGGCCACACGGAGAGACACAGAGAGGAAACAGGTCAGACGAGTCTCAAAGCGGCTGGCTCTTCACAGTTCTTAGAAACAACTCTGAAATCCCTGGAACAGTTAGCTAGCACAATTTCTAAAACAAATCGATCGAGCAACTTCCCTTTCCAGGAAACCTGGTAAACAACACAGGAAAAAGTGTTTAAATTCGAAAATACGACTGCTAGAGGGGTCCGGATACGCTAACCATCCTCTTCACGTCCTTCAGTGTGTGGTGACTGGAGGATGTTCCATACCAGGGCTGAGGTTCATTCCAATTCAATTCAGTCAATTCACAAAGAAAACTTAAATTCTATTTTAGTTAACAGAAATTCCAATTCCAGCATTGATTGAATTGAAATGGAGATGACCCCAACCCTGATAAGTAGTACTGTAAGCTGTGTGACAGAGCTCCATGAGAACAGGCCCGTCTAGAGTATGCTCTGTGGCTGAGCTCCATAACCAGGACACTGTCTGTACTGTAGGCTCTGTGGCGGAGCTCCATGCTGGGACCCCCCTGTGACCAGGCCCTTGATGGGACCCACCTGTGACCAGGCCCTTGTCTAGAGTATGCTCTGTGGCGGAGCTCCATGCTGGGACCCCCCTGTGACCAGGCCCTTGTCTAGAGTATGCTCTGTGGCGGATCTCCATGCTGGGACCCCCCTGTGACCAGGCCCTTGTCTAGAGTATGCTCTGTGGCGGAGCTCCATGCTGGGACCCCCCTGTGACCAGGCCCTTGTCTAGAGTATGCTCTGTGGCGAAGCTCCATGCTGGGACCCACCTGTGACCAGGCCCCTGTCCTCCACTGCGCAGGGCAGGCAGAGGGGTTACAGACCTTCCTCGTCTCAGGCCTGTCCTCTGTACAGTACTTAGTGTGGACCGTCCGGTTGGTGCCGTTGTGGAGGGCCTGCATACACTGAACAACCCTGGACTGGTAGCCAAGCTTCCCACACGTCTTACTGCACGGGCTCCACTCCTCTACTAACCACCTGGGAGAGGAGGGAGAGAGGGAGGGAGGGGGGAGGGAGGGGGAGAGAGGGAGGGAAGGGGGAGGGAGGGAGGGAGGGAGGGAGGGAGGGAGGGGGGGAGAGAGAGGGGGGGGGAGGGAGAGAGGGAGGGGGGGAGGGAGGGGGGGAGGGAGGGGGAGAGGGAGGGAGGGAGGGAGGGGGAGAGAGGGAGGGAAGGGGGGAGGGAGGGAGGGAGAGAGGGAGGGAGGGAGGGAGGGAGGGGGGGAGAGAGGGGGGGGGGGAGAGAGGGAGGGGGGGAGGGGGGGAGGGGGGGGGGGAGGGAGGGAGGGAGGGGGAGAGAGGGAGGGAAGGGGGGAGGGAGGGAGGGAGGGAGGGGGGAGGGAGGGAGGGAGGGAGGGGGGGAGAGAGAGGGGGGGGGGAGAGAGAGGGGGGGGGAGAGGGAGGGGGGGAGGGAGGGGGAGAGGGGGAGAGGGAGGGGGGGAATTATTTCATTATTCAATCTGTTCACTACTGGGAATAGAAGGTTATTATCTCAGTATTCAATCTGTCCACTACTGGGAATAACTAGGTTAGTCAGACAGACAGAGTGCATTAGCTTCAGTCCCTCTTTGAGAGGGAGTGTCTCTTAGAGTGATGATGATGATGATGATGATGCTGATGATGATGATGAAATGGTTGCTTTGCTATCCACATGGGTTCGGACATGGAGAGAAAGGATAGAGGAGAGAGTGATGGGGAGAGGAGCTCACGTTGGCTGGCTGCACTCGTTCACGTTGCACCGTTTCCGGATGGGTTTGGGCTTCTTGCTGGTTTCGCAGAAGTTCCGGTGCACCAGTCGACTGTCGCTCTTCCTCCTGCAGCCGTATTTGGTGTACTGTATACCTGCCAGACAGTAAGGACAATCTGTTGGAAAGTCTGATAAAACATAACCGTTTCTCAATTATACTGTAAATCATTTGGCAGAAAGAAAATGCTGGTGGCTATATGAACTAATACTGGAGAGAGCACACACACACACACACACACACACAATAAGACAGAGCAACAGGGTAGGAAAAACCATCTGAATAACTGAACGTGTCAGTGACCCCTGAGCAACATGCCCTGAGGACATCTAGGCTCTGCTCTGCACCAACTCACAGCAGGTTGCCAGGTTGGGAAACAGCAGGGGTACTTGGCAGGCCAGGCACAAAAGGAAACAACTATGATTGACAGGTGAACCAGCAGGGACCTTTCTGTAGCAGGTGAGATCGTTCTAAAAAAAGAACCTAGAGAGAGAATCCATCTGGTCTAAAGAACCGCTCCACAACACACACCTCCCCCACAGGGTTTGGAGCACTGCGACCAGCTCTTCAGGGCCCATTCGTAGGTATCCAGCTCGGCCAGGAGAACGTTGTTATTGGTGATGACCGGCAGCAGGTCCTCATGGATGATGTACTTATATGTCAGACTGATCTTAGTGTCCTCCTCCTGGGGAATGACCTAGAAGAGGACGGGGAGAAAGAGAGAAAGAGAGAGAGAGAAAGAGAGCGAGAGAAAGAGACAGAAAGAGAGCAAGAAAGAGAGCGAGAGAGATAAACAATTGATTCTCATTCAAAATCCTATTTTCCCAAACCCCTAAACCTAACCCTTAACCTAAGCCTAACCTTAACCGTAACCCCAAATCCTAACCCTAAACTTAACCCTAATTGTAACGCTAACCCTAAACCTAACCCCAAAGACTAAAATAGCCTTTGTCCTTGAGGGGATCAGAGAAATGTCCCCACTTGTCTGAATGTTCCTTGTTTTACCATCTTTGTAAGGACTTTCGGTCCCCACCTGGACAGTAAAACCACACACACACTGTGGACAATAGTGCTGAGCAATTAACCAACATTTCCATTATTAAACAACTAATTGACCAACGTCGGTTCAATTAATTGAATTCCATTTTTCTCTAGAGAGAAATCAAATCATTCACGAGAGAAATCAACTCGAGGACTATGTGGGAAGATGGGCTGAAGGGAGTTGTAGTTTTCATTAAGCAAATATTCAACCTAGTTCAGCGCAGAAACGTGGTAATTAACTACAATGACCATAAGCCATTGCGGCAGAGATGGATACGCTTTTACGCCTGCTATAGGTTAGATACACACAGACCGCATGAGAGAGGAATGTACACAACACAAAGATGAGAGAGAGGGACGGAGACAGTCCGTGAAGGTATGCCTTATCTACTTTGAAGAAGTAGTACAATTATTTTATTAGACAGCTCTGCAGCATACAGCTCTGCAGCATACAGCCCTGCAGCATACAGCCCTGCAGCATACAGTCGTGGTCAAAAGTTATGAGAATGACACAAGTATTGGTCTTCACAAAGTTTGCTGCTTCAGTGTTTTTAGATATTTTTGTCAGATGTTACTATGGTATACTGAAGTATAATTACAAGCATTGACAATTACATTAAGTTTATGCAAAGAGTCAATATTTGCAGTGTTGACCCTTCTTTTTCAAGACCTCTGCAATCCGCCCTGGCATTAACTTCTGGGCCACATCCTGACTGATGGCAGCCCATTCTTGCATAATCAATGCTTGGAGTTTGTGGGTTTTTGTTTGTCCACCCGCCTCTTGAGGATTGACCACAAGTTCTCAATGGGATTAAGGTCTGGGGAGTTTCTTGGCCATGGACCCAAAATGTCGATGTTTTGTTCCCCCGAGCCACTTAGTTATCACTTTTGCCTTATGGCAAAGTGCTCCATCATGCTGGAAAAGGCATTGGTCGTCACCAAACTGTTCTTGGATGGTTGGGAGAAGTTGCTCTCGGAGGATGTGTTGGTACCATTCTTTATTCATGGCTGTGTTCTTAGGCAAAATTGTGAGTGATCCCACTCCCTTGGCTGAGAAGCAACCCCACACATGAATGGTCTCAGGATGCTTTACTGTTGGCATGACACAGGACTGATGGTAGCGCTCACCTTGTCTTCTCCGGACAAGGTGTTTTCCGGATGCCCCAAACTTCCTGTTTCCTGAGCAAGCTCTGCACTGGTGGTGCCCCGATCCCGCAGCTGAATCAACTTTAGGAGACGGTCCTGGCGCTTGCTGGACTTTCTTGGGCGCCCTGAAGCCTTCTTCACAACAATTGAACCTCTCTCCTTGAAGTTCTTGATGATCCGATAAATGGTTGATTTAGGTGCAATCTTACTAGCAGCAATATCCTTGCCTGTGAAGCCCTTTTTTGTGCAAAGCAATGATGACGGCATGTGTTTCCTTGCAGGTAACCATGGTTAACAGAGGAAGAACAATGATTTCAAGCACCACCCTCCTTTTAAAGCTTCCAGTCTGTTATTCTAACTCAATCAGCATGACAGAGTGATCTCCAGCCTTGTCCTCGTCAACACTCTCACCTGTGTTAACGAGAGAATCACTGACATGATGTCAGCTGGTCCTTTTGTGGCAGGGCTGAAATGCAGTGGAAATGTTTTTTGGGGGATTAAGTTCATTTTCATGGCAAAGAGGGACTTTGCAATTAATTGCAATTCATCTGATCACTCTTCATAACATTCTGGAGTATATGGAGCAAATTGCCATCATAAAAACTGAGGCAGCAGACTTTGTGAAAATTAATATTTATGTAATTCTCAAAACGTTTGACCACGACAGTACTTAGGCAGGCTAGTCTAGCTAAATAGGATGACTAAAGACAGTGCAGTATGGGGAGCACAGACATAATGTTGTCTGGCTGTCTGGCTGCTACAGCCTGAGCAGAGATGAGATGATAACTTTAAGGAATGAAAAATAATAAAGTCATCAAATAAAACTAAGTAACATAGACAACTGAATATTTTATTATTTCATAGTCATTTACTATTTTTCTATTGATGTCTACCCAATGTGGACCTGACATAGACAATGGAATATTTTTAATGCTTTGGCAATTACATTTTCACTATTTTTGGCTTTTGTAAATTTCCGTTAAAAAGCTGTTTGTCATTAATGTTTGTCATTATTTCATAATGCATTTAATTGTTATCGAAAACCGAAAACCATTATAATGTTTTTCATAATCGAACCGAAACCAAACCGACCTAGAAAAGCACTAATCACTCAGCACTAGTGGACAATCAAAGGTGATTCATATCACAGTGAGGGTGCTCCACTGTCTTTCTAGAGGACTGACTGGAGTGTGGCTGAATCTCAAAGTGAACCCTTTGGGCACTGAGCCCTTTATCTACTGACCACATGCTGCTGTGTTCAATAGTGATCATTTGGGTCTGCCTGTTTTGGGTAAAATTAGAATTGAGGCAATGCACACTTGCATCCCAACTGCCACTTGTCAATATTCCAAAATTCAGCCTGTATGTGTGTGTGTGTGTGTGTGTGTGTGTGTGTGTGTGTCTTACTGGATTCATAGGTTTCTTCTTCTTACCAGGACAACAATGCCCTCATGAAGGGGGCCGATTGTTTTCAGGGTTTCTTTCTCGCCGCTTCCAAAGACGTACTCCCACTCCAAACCGCTCTCGATGAAGGTTTTGGACTTGGCACCTTCGCCTTTTGCATTCAATATGAAGCTGCCAGTGACTTGATTCTTAACAGCTGTGGAACACAGGGAAACCGTCTGATTCACAATGTGTTTTCATCCGTTGGATAGTCTGAGAGAACCAGCACAGCAGAAACAGGGTATACAGAAGGGGGTGACCCACTGTTCCAACCCTGTTTATGTGTGTGTCTGTGTGTGTATTCAACTAGAATTCCATGACAATCGTCTTTCATTGGAAGCACAACTAGGCTACCTGCCATTGCATTCAATTCAAGTCAAATCTAACTTTTCTATAACAGTAATGAGATTCAAATTCTTACTGAGAGAGCAGAGCAATGATAGAAGTTTGCAGCCATTATTTGACATTGTGTCAGGCCTGTATAAAAGGTCCACTCTGCGATAGTTACTAAGTTCAGTGGTCATTTCAAATAAAGACATATGTGTATGGAATACGTCATTGAAATTCAAAATGGCAGATTGTTGCTTTAATGCTAAAGCCTCGTCTCACCATCTCCCTGTTAGATAATATATCCTAGAGAGGGAGAGAGAGAGAAGGATTTGGCTGGTAACCAAGGTGATACTGACTCCAGCTGAGCCGCTCACACACAGAGAGCTATTGTGTACCTGGGGAGTCACACACACACACACACACACACACACACACACACACACACACACACACACACACACACACACACACACACACACACACGTTAGGTTCCCATCAAGAAACAACAAAAAATACTGTCGCTCAACAGAAAAGGGTACTAACAAATGAGCCACGGACAAGTACAACTAAACAAGTGGGGGTTTAAAATGGGTTCTCAAAGACACTCATGGGGGTGTCCACTGAATGTTGACTAGCAACAAGAAACTGGGCCCTAAAAGACACCCACCGTGAGTGGCCACTAAACGCCCCCAGAAAAGGCAAACCAAAATAAAAACCCACACCAACCTATAACATGGAGTAAAACAGAAGTGGAGCAAACCAAACCAAACCAGACCAAACCAGACCAAACCAAACCAAACCAGACCAGACCAAACCAAACCAAACCAAACCAAACCCAACCAAACTAAACCAAACCAAACCAAACCCAGGACAGAAAGGCTTTGTTTATCAACTTAAAGAAGCAGCGCTACAAAGAGGTGCAGCATCCAACATCTCTCATGTTGCTGGAGCATTGGCACCGCAGCTTTAATAATAATAATAATAATAATATGCCATTTAGCAGACACTTTTATCCAAAGCGACTTACAGTCATGTGTGCATAAATTTTTACGTATGGGTGGTCCCAGGGATCAAACCCACTACCCTGGCGTTACAAGCGCCATGCTCTACCAATTGAGCTACAGCTGTGCCAGCACATGTGAAACTAACGACTGACCAATGAGGTGACAGGTCAACACACCCTGACCAATGAGGTGACAGGTCAACACACCCTGACCAACGAGGTGACAGGTCAACCAACACACCCTGACCAACGAGGTGACAGGTCACCCAACACAGCCTGACCAACGAGGTGACAGGTCAACCAACACACCCTGACCAACGAGGTGACAGGTCAACCAACACACCCTGACCAACGAGGTGACAGGTCAACCAACACACCCTGACCAACGAGGTGACGGGTCAACACGCCCTGACCAATGAGGTGACAGGTCAACACACCCTGACCAATGAGGTGACAGGTCAACACACCCTGACCAATGAGGTGACAGGTCAACACACCCTGACCAACGAGGTGACAGGTCAATACACCCTGACCAACGAGGATGATTCCAATCAGTGCGCGTCCACACCTAAATAGAACCAACTTCAAAATCCAAAACCAAACCAAAGCCTGTAACACGTACGTATGTCTGGACCTTGACGCACATCTGAGGTTGGAGCTATAATGTGTTTTACAGGTGTGTCTCAGCAGTACACTCAGTCACACTCACCTCACCTAGGACCTGATTCACAGCTGAGATTATCACGAGCAAATTGCTTACATCTATTTTTTGCAAACTAATGTAACATTGAAATTTACATTTTAGTCATTTAGCAGACGCTCTTATCCAGAGCGACTTATAGTTAGTGAGTGCATACATTTTTCATTCTGGCCCCACGTGGGAATCGAACTCACAATCCTGGCGTTGCAAGCGCCGTGCTCTACCAACTGAGCTACAGGAAATGTATTAAAAGAACCATTGAAGTGTATTCAAAGGACCGTAGGAGGAAATGTATTCAAGACCATTTCCAGCATCATTATTCAGACAGTCTGTGATACATACCCTGGTATTCCCAGCAGAAAACTGAAGGTAAAGACACTTGTTAGGTTTAAAGTTTAAGGCCATATGGATTGGACTACTGTTCATATGGATCCTGGTTGATTTCCCAGTTGCAATTAAGAGGCAGAGGATCTGCATAAATAGGCTGGCCATTACCATTAGTTTGCATTGACATGAATGAGGCAGTGATCAGACGTACCATGTGGTATTATGTCTAGCGCTGTGCAGCACCAGGCTGTGACTGCCGCCTCTTCATCTGCTGCCCCACCCATGTGCTCAGTCTACTCTCCTGTTCATCCTCCGTCTCTACGTTATGTTAGATAAGCTCTGTGCACACACACACACACACACAGCCACCAGACCCTGTGGGCCCTGCTAGATGTGATCTGCATTTTAAAAAGGGGGAGAGAAAGTACCTCATGTCTCGTCCATGGCTGGTCAGCGTTACTTACAGGATACAACTCTACAAAGACTAATTGGTGTGACAGTCAAATGGTCTGCAGTCACACTGCTGACGCTCAAACTGTAAATGTGTGTGTGTGTGTGTGTGTGTGTGTGTGTGTGTGTGTGTGTGTGTGTGTGTGTGTGTGTGTGTGTGTGTGTGTGTGTGTGTTCTGCAGTCATGCTCTGCGGATGTCCCTACCGTAAATGTACACTACTTGGCCAAAAGCTAGTCGAACATCTCATTCCAAAATCATGGGTATTAATATGGAGTTGGTCCCCCCTTTGCTGCTATAACAGCCTCCACTCTTCTGGGAAGGCTTTCCACTAGATGTTGGAACATCGCTGCAGGGACTTGCTTCCATTCAGCCACAAGAGCATTAGTGAGGTCGGGCACTGATGATGGGTGATTAGGCCTGGCTCGCAGTCGGCATTGTAATTCATCCCAAAGGTGTTCGAAGGGGTTGAGGTCAGGGCTCTGTACAGGCCAGTCAAGTTCTTCCACACTGATCTCGACAAACCATTTCTATATGGCTCTCGCTTTGTGCACGTGGGCATTGTCATGCTGAAACAGGAAAGGGCCTTCCCCAAACTGTTGCCACAAAGTTGGAAGCACAGAATCGTCTAGAATGTCATTGTATGCTGTAGTGTTACGATTTCCCTTCACTGAAACTAAGTGGCCTAGCCTGAACCATGAAAAACAGCCCCAGACCATTATTCCTCCTCCACCAAACTTTACAGTTGGCACTATGCATTGGGGCAGGTAGCGTTATCCTGGCATCCACCAAACCCAGATTCGTCCATCGGACTGCCAGATGGTGAAGCGTGATTCATCACTCCAGAGAACATGTTTCCACTGCTTTAGAGTCCAATTGCGGCGAGCTTTACACCACTCCAGCCGACGCTTGGCATCGCGCATGGTGATTTTAGGCTTGTGTGCGGCTGCTCGGCCATGGAAACCCATTTCATGAAGCTCCCGACGAACAGTTGTTATGCTGACGTTGCTTCCAGCGGGAGTTTGGAACTCGGTAGTGAGAGTTGCAATCGAGGACAGACGATTTTTACACGCTATGCGCTTCAGCACTCGGCGGTCCCATTCTGTGAGCTTGTGTGGCTGAGCCATTGTTGCTCCTAGACGTTTCCACTTCACAATAACAGCACTTACAGTTGAGCGAACTGACTTGTTGGAAAAGTGGCATCCTATGACGGTGCCACGTTGAAAGTCACTTTGCTCTTCAGTAAGGCCAGTCTACTGCCAATGTTTGTCTATGGAGATTGCATGGCTGTGTGCTCGATTTTACACACCTGTCAGCAACAGGTGTGGCTGAAATAGCAGAATCCACTCATTTGAAGGGGTGTCCACATACTTTTGGTGTATATGGTGCCTCCCCATTTATCCCGCTGTGACGAGACACACTTACCAATTATGTGGGGGGAAGTCTCATTCTCCTCTATAACGATGTGCCGGGCACCGATCGGAATATCAAACATCTTCAGCATGCCTATAGGACAACACAACAAGACAATATGAAACATCTTCAGCATGCCTATAGGACAACACAACAAGACAATATGAAACATCTTCAGCATGCCTATAGGACAACACAACAAGACAATATGAAACATCTTCAGCATGCCTATAGGACAACACAACAAGACAATATGAAACATCTTCAGCATGCATATAGGACAACACAACAAGACAATATGAAACATCTTCAGCATGCCTATAGGACAACACAACAAGACTATATGAAACATCTTCAGCATGCCTATAGGACAACACAACAAGACAATATGAAACATCTTCAGCATGCCTATAGGACAACACAACAAGACAATATGAAACATTTTCAGCATGCCTATAGGACAACACAACAAGACAATATGAAACATCTTCAGCATGCCTATAGGACAACACAACAAGACAATATGAAACATCTTCAGCATGCCTATAGGACAACACAACAAGACAATATGAAACATCTTCAGCATGCCTATAGGACAACACAACAAGACAATATGAAACATCTTCAGCATGCCTATAGGACAACACAACAAGACAATATGAAACATCTTCAGCATGCCTATAGGACAACACAACAAGACAATATGAAACATCTTCAGCATGCCTATAGGACAACACAACAAGACAATATGAAACATCTTCAGCATGCCTATAGGACAACACAACAAGACAATATGAAACATCTTCAGCATGCCTGTAAGACAACACAACAAGACAATATGAAACATCTTCAGCATGCCTGTAAGACAACACAACAAGACAATATGAAACATATTCAGCATGCCTATAGGACAACACAACAAGACAATATGAAACATCTTCAGCATGCCTATAGGACAACACAACAAGACAATATGAAACATCTTCAGCATGCCTATAGGACAACACAACAAGACAATATGAAACATCTTCAGCATGCCTATAGGACAACACAACAAGACAATATGAAACATCTTCAGCATGCCTATAGGACAACACAACAAGACAATATGAAACATCTTCAGCATGCCTATAGGACAACACAACAAGACAATATGAAACATCTTCAGCATGCCTATAGGACAACACAACAAGACAATATGAAACATCTTCAGCATGCCTATAGGACAACACAACAAGACAATATGAAACATCTTCAGCATGCCTATAGGACAACACAACAAGACAATATGAAACATCTTCAGCATGCCTATAGGACAACACCACAAGACAATATCAAACATCTTCAGCATGCCTGTAAGACAACACAACAAGACAATATGAAACATCTTCAGCATGCCTATAGGACAACACAACAAGACAATATGAAACATCTTCAGCATGCCTATAGGACAACACAACAAGACAATATGAAACATCTTCAGCATGCCTATAGGACAACACAACAAGACAATATGAAACATCTTCAGCATGCCTATAGGACAACACAACAAGACAATATGAAACATTTTCAGCATGCCTATAGGACAACACAACAAGACAATATGAAACATCTTCAGCATGCCTATAGGACAACACAACAAGACAATATGAAACATCTTCAGCATGCATATAGGACAACACAACAAGACAATATGAAACATCTTCAGCATGCCTATAGGACAACACAACAAGACAATATGAAACATCTTCAGCATGCCTATAGGACAACACAACAAGACAATATGAAACATCTTCAGCATGCCTATAGGACAACACAACAAGACAATATGAAACATCTTCAGCATGCCTATAGGACAACACAACAAGACAATATGAAACATCTTCAGCATGCCTATAGGACAACACAACAAGACAATATCAAACATCTTCAGCATGCCTATAGGACAACACAACAAGACAACCGGTTTGGTCAGGGAGTTAATCCAATGAGGCACAGAATAACAACAGACCAGGGACGATATCTATCATACGTCTCAGAGTAGGAGTACTGATCTAGGATCAGGCCCCCCCCCCCCGTCCCCCCGTCCCCCCCCGTCCCCCCGTCCCCCCGTCCATGTAACCTTATTCATTGTTATCTAAAATACCAAAGTCCTACTCTGAGACGCTTGATCCAGACAACCCCAGGCCTCCTGCTGGCTCTAATAGAGGAGAAACGTGCCGTGTCTAATTATAATGTTGTGTGTGAACCAGTGATAGCAGTGTTATGTGTTTAATCTGTGTACATGTCAAGGGCTGTAGCTGGGTGAATACAGGGTAAAATAAAATAGTGTAGTGTGTCGCGTCGTGAATTCCCCTGCCGGTGACTCTTATCAAGAGTCAACAGTCACCAACTGGGAATTGATAACATAGTGCTATGCACATTACACTCTTAGAAAAAAGGGGTTCCAAACGGGTTCTTCAGCTGGCCCCACAGGAGAACACTTTTTGGTTCCAGGTAGAACCCTTTTGGGTTCCATGTAGAACCCTGTGTGGAAAGAGTTCTACATGGAACTCAAAAGGGTTATACCTGGAACCAAAAATGGTTCTTCAAAGGGTTCTCCTATGGGGACAGCCGAAGGACCCTTTTAGCACCTTTTTTTCTAAGAATGTAGGAGAGGATCTTAGGGATTTCAAGCTATAATGTTTATTTCTCATCATATTCTATATAACTATTCATCAAGTATTGATTGATAGTCAAATGAAATAAAACATAATGCTCTCAACAGAACTGTGGTTTCTCCCTGGTGATGGTCTAATGTTTACCTGTTTTCTTTGGCATCTTCGTGAGTGTCAGTTTAACAGTGCGACAGTGGGAGTTGTCCCCCCCACAGACTCCACACTTGTCTTCTTGTTTGTACGAGCCAACCTCTTTGTCGCAGCCCACATTCTGGGAGGGAGAAGG